>NC_090754.1:20573717-20671217 GCF_036898095.1 Palaemon carinicauda | reverse complement strand
TGTTGTTACTATTCTTAAAATATTTTTTTCAAAATTTTATTACTTCATATCGTTTATTTTTTCCTTATTTCCTTTCCTCACAGGGCTATTTTCCCTGCTGGAGCCCTTGGGCATATAGCATCCTGCTTTTCTAACTAGGATTGTAACTTAGCTAGTAATATTAATAAAGAAGTCTCCAGTTTTTGTCCTCTCTTCCAGAAACAAGCTGGTTCATCAAAGTCTGTTCGTTCAAGGTGTATATGGTCAATCAAGCAGTTAGTCCATTGGATTTCTTGTGCACACTGGACCCCTAGGACTAATACTCTTGGATTACAGGAGATCTGTCATCAAGGAAGTACCGGTATCTTCAATCATACAGGTGTATTAGGACAAGGTGTGGTGCTTTGGTTTCGACAGCACCTCAGGTTTTCATGAGAGTTTTTACCCTAGTGTCGACCTGGGCCTACAGGATCGGCATCGTTCTCTGAAGAGTTGGTGATGAATGGCTGATCCTAACAGACTCAGTGGCTTCCGTTAGTCATCACTGAGACAACTCCAATAGTTTACCACGATCTGAGGATTGAAGTAAATCTCAAGAGATATCCCTGCTTCCTTATCAGAGATGAGTATTCTTAGGCATGATTCTCGTCATCAGCTCGCAGAAGTTACCTCAGAATGACGTAGTCCAAGGTGGAGAAAGGTGGCAAGTGCTTTCTTTCTATGAGATGCATTTTCAGCCAGCAGAGGTTACTTCTCATGGGTCACCATTTTCTCTGGTTCGTTAAGCCTGCATCAGACTCCTTCAAATTTAATCTCTTCAGGGGCAACCAGATCCTAGGTAGTTCAGCGCGAGGGATCTCCTTTTTATCTGGTGTCTATGGGGCCTGCGCAAAGATGGACCTTTGAAGATGGTTGACAGACGAAAATCTCCCCCTAGGGGTCGACCCCCTGGTCCCTTCCCTAGGTTTTATGCTACCTTCAAATGCATCAAAATAGTTGTTGTTGATGGGCAACATAGTGAGTATAGGAATGTAATATCTGGTGTTCCTGAGAATAGTATTCTTGGCCTATTACTTTCCATACTAGATACTGTACACATGACATGTTGTTTGGCCTAGAAAACAAGCTTTTTGCATATGTAGATGATGCTGATGCTACACTCTTTGCATCAATTCCATCCCCTGAGTGTAGATCTGGGGTTACTGAATCTCTTAATAGAGATATAGCTAAAATTAGTGTATGGTGTAAATTATGGGGCATGAAGTAGAATCCTAACTCAAAGTATGATTGTAAGTAGGTCAAGGACAGTGGCTCCTCAACATCCAGATCTCAGCATTGATAATATTTCTTTAACTCTGTATGACTCTTTTGAAATTTTAGGTGTGATTCTCGACAGCAAATTTACTTTCGAGAAACACATTAGGTCTGTGTCTTCAATTGCACAAAAAAATGGCTTACTGAGAAAGTCTTTTAAGATTTTTGGTGATCAATCTATTCTTTCATTCTACTTTGCTTCGAGTTTTGTTCTCCTGTCTGGTTGTCAGCTGCTGATTCTCATTCTAATTTGTTAGACAGGAACTTACGGTCTATTAAATCTCTTATTCTTGATCTAGATATTAATCTCTGGCACCGTCGTTCAATTAGCTTGTTATGCATGTTGCATAAGATTTTACATATTTCTCATCATCCTTTACATTTGGATCTTCCCTGACAGATCCATCCTGTTCGCAATACTAGGCATGCAGTTAATTTTAAATAGTCAGGCCTTCACCATGAGGCTCAATACTGCACAGTATTCTAGAAATTTTACTCCAGCTATGACAAAGTTGTGGAATGGTCTTCCTAATCGGGTAATTGAATTGGTAGAACTTCAAAAGTTCCAACTTGGAGCAAATGTTTTTATGCTGAACAGGCTGACATGAGTCTTTTTATAGTTTATATATGAAATATCTGGTTTGAAGTTACTGTTCATGAAATATTTGATTTCAATTGATCATTATTTCTCATATCGTTTATTTATTCCCTTATTTCCTTTCTTCACTGAGCTATTTTTTCATGTTGGAGCCCTTAGGATATCATCTTTCTTTTCCAACTAGGGTTGTAGCTTGGCTAGTAATAATAATAATAATAATAAAAGGGTGGGGGGAGGGACCCACATGCTGTAACACATGACTGACCTCTGGGCTCTGGTCAGAGTGTGAATCTTCTTCTTTTCTTCTTTGTTTACATCTTTTCCCACTTCTATGTGGGGTCGATGTTTCTGGTCAGCTTTCTCCATCTACCTCTGTCCCACACCTCATCACCGGTTAATCCCTTTGATCGAAGGTCATCCTTGATACAGTTCACCCACCTTCGGTTTAGTCTCCCTCTCCTTCTCGTTCCCTGTACCTCCATTTCCATCACTCTCCTCCCAATTTACTGTTCATCTCTTCTCATGACATGACCGTACCACCTCAGTCTACTTTCTTGGATCTTATCTGATAGTTTTCTAACTGCTGTGGTACCCCTAATTACTTCATTCCATATCTTATCTCTTCTTGTCACCCCACACATCCATCTCAACATTCTCATCTCTGCCACATCCATCTTCTTCTCTTCTGTCATCTTTATTGCCCACGTCTCCGCTCCATACATCATTGCCGGTCTCTCAACTGTCCTGTGAGCAAAGGGAGTGAGGATCCACTTCAGGTTTGGAGAGGAACGCTCCACACGATTTTCCGGCTCTAGGCCCAGGACAACGGCGGATCTGCTCCATAACGCACAAACACAAGACACAGGAACGCAGGGAATCAAAGGAATACACTTGGGAAGCACAAGGAAGGGTAGTGAACGCACAGGAACACAAGGGATAAGCACAAGTTACCACGCGGTAAACACGTGGGACACACGCGGCGTACACAAAGGGTCGAGAGAGACGAGAGCGACGTGGTGTCACGTCGCGACCAGAGAACTTACTGACGCTCACGACCCAAGCGGACCTCGACCTAGCGCAAAAGCTAGCCTCGGGGCACGTTCTCTTACTCCCGAGTTAGCCCTCCATAGAAAACGGGTTTAGGGTATACTACACAAAACTCTGGTCGGTAGAGAGGAGATTACAGGTAACTCCTAAGAAAGTAGTTCTTGGTAAGTATGTTAGGAAAAATAAAAATTACTTAAATTTTTTTATTTTCCTGTCGCATAGGACTCCACGCACTGAGGGGGCAAGGTAGCCTCAACTTGGTGCCGGTCCCAAGCCCGGGTAAATGGGGAGGGTTGGCGGCTGGAAAGGCATCCGGCCATGAAAAATTAGCCAAAACAACTATGGTCAGTGAGCATAATCAGTGTGTGAATGGTACTGTCATTTAAATCTAGAGATGAGGGCAGCCTTTCTAGCCCTACAGCATATATATGCATCAGTTTCTGGGGGGTCCTCGGTGGTATTGGTGAATGACAACACGGCAGTGGTATACATAGAACAAACAAAGCTATACCTGTTTTTTGCAGCTCTTTTATCTTCTAGTATGGATTTGCTAAAATGGGCAGAAGACAACTTGGTTTCCCTATTAGCTCGATTTATTCCGAAAAAGTAGGAATGTGCTCACGGTCATCTGAGCAGAGCTACTCAGATAGTGGTCCCTGAGCAGTCTTTGAATCATCCCGTGGCCTACAAAGTCCTGTCTTTGAGGGGTTCCCCGACATTGGATCTCTTCGACTTGTCCCGGATCCCCAGGCTCCGCAGCAGGTTGCCTTCAGCAATGCTGGATAACATGGGCGTTTTTAGCCATCTTCCCCAGCGCAGCTTGATGACAAAGGTGCTTAACAAGGCAAGATTATCTGAAATCTAGCAATGACCCTCTTAGCATCTGCAGGATGGTTCCCGTACCTTCTTCAGCTGCTGACGTAAGCCCCGAGATAACCCCCTCCACAACACTATCTACTCAGACAGCCACATGTGATCTTCCTCCAAGGAGCCATAGGTCCTCTATGTCTTCTTGCCTGAACACTTTCTAACATCTCCTTACATAGAGAAGCTTTTATAGTAATTTGCAAAATTATGTTCCGGATACCTCCAGAATTCTCCAGTTGGCAGCCGACAGGCTAGTGGACTACCTTCGATGGTTGGTGTCATGGACAAGGTATCTCCCCTATCTTTGCCACTTACTTTCATCATTGCAGAGTTTCCTTGGAAACTTCGTTGGGGAAAAACTCCTCTTGGTCTCAATGAAAGGCTACCACTCGCCCTTGAGCCTTGCCTTCAAGACAAGAGGAAATTACCTTTCCTCTGCATTGGTATTGTCTCTCCTCCTACAAAGTTTTTGAGCCTACCTGCCCTCAGTCAGAAGTTAGACCTCTTACATGGAGCATGGTTCGCGTCCTTCGGTCCCTAAAGGGTGCCCCCTACAAATCAAGGCTACTTAGCAGCTTATCTTTACCTGATTTTGAAGACAGGTCTCTTGCTCGTATTGGCTTCAGCCAAGAGAGTCGCCAAATCCCATGGTCCGCCTTCGACATCTCTCATTCACGGCGATGGGCAAAGTAATAATCTACTTCATTCCCGGCAGCTCGGATCCCAGATTTGAACCCTTCAGATTTGGGGTCCTTCGGAGCGTGACCAACGGTCCAGATTAACAACTACTATGCCAGCGAGGAACTTGGGCTGCTACTTCAAAAGAACTACAGGAGCTTGCCCCCAAGTGTTAGCACTCTTCATCAGCTCAGGAAAGGTCAAGAGAAGGATCACTAAGAACATGTTTTCGTCTTGGATTTGCAAGGTCACAGACCGAGCATTGAATCCTTCTCCTTTCTCAATAGAGGAGACCTAGAGCTCATAACGTTAGAGGCTGGAGTACGTCCTAAGCATTTAAGAAGTACTCTGTGACGCGGGCCTTACAAGCGGACGTGTGTTGAAGCATCAAACGACGTTCACTACCCACTTCCTGCAACACGTGACCCACAGGAACATGGAGACATTCTCCATTGGTCTTGTGGTGGCTACACAATAAATGGTTTAAACACCTCTGGCTCCTTGATGGACAAGTCTTAGATGGTGGAGGGCAGAATTTTACCATGGATAAGTCTGGAATGAATGATAAGGAATGACTGGCCCTTGCTTTCTTTCATCTTCTCTCCTTTTGGGGGAATAGCACATATGGTACTCTGCAAAGCTGGCCTTTGCTGTCTGCAGGTAAAACCATTTCCCTTGTGTAACCTGGAATAGAGTTATATGCTTGTTACGTTGCCATACCCCTTGGCGTGGTGGGATTGGGTAACATCTGGTTGATTCAAATATTCTGATGTTTCTGAGAATTCTTTCATAGACTTGTCACACTGCTAGTATTACACAATCGCATAGATTGCTCAGGATACTAACTGTGTTGCACAGAATTTAGCAAGGTGTTAGGGTTTTTCCCTGTCACATGTAGAGCACGTATGGGAAACCCTGGGTCAAATACCAGCCAGTTGGTTTGGACTTCCACCCTCCTAAGTGGTGAATCATCCCTATGAATAGAGAAAGGGTTTGTATTTAGTGTCGGAACAAATGACAAATTTAAAAGTAATTTGTATTTTTCCTAACGATACAAACCTGGAGCTATTTATACAAATTGACCTGCCATCACCTGTCCCCCGATAAGTCCTGCCTGCAATAAAAAGAGACGAGACAATACTTGTGTATGTGAGCCGGGTAGTTGGGTAACCCCCCTATATGCCCCGGTAACTAGCGGTAGAGTAGTTACACCTCGTTAAAAGTCTTATAAGCTAGTCTACCAGTTTTGCTGAAAGTATAATACCTATAAATATCTCCAGGTTTGTAGTGTTAGGAAAAATACAAATTACTTTCAAATTTGTCATAATTCTCTTACTATTGTAAAATAGAATACATTCATTTTTAGGATTATTTTCAAGTGTCCTCTTTCTTTTTCAGATATGTCAGTAACCACAGTGAAGATTTGTTCCAGGAGTCTCATTATATAACAAATCCATATTTGTAAATATCTGACCCTTTGAAAAGTATTGAATACTATATGTAGTCCCAAGATGTCTCTATGATAATTATGGCTCTACCACTGTAAGGTAACTAAGATTTTGTGCCAAAAAAATAGTTCCCTCTGACTCATATCCCAATATTTTGCATACAGTAAGTCCTTGGATTACAACAGGGACCTGTTATAACTCAAATTTTCATTTAATGTAAAGACACTTATATGCAGTACTGTACATAAGTACAAAAGCACTCGTGTATGTTAATGCAGTAGTAGTGATAATCTAGGACATACTCACTTTATGACATGGAAACGTAACTAGGACAAAAAAAGATCATATGGAGGATGAATTTAAAAGAATAAAATAAAACGGTAGTAAAAAATAATAAAAATCTTTTGTAACTCGAGGACTTACTTTATTTAAAAAAAACAAAACAAAGACCAAGTTTGACGAGAGGTTTGAAAATTAATACAAGTACAGTAATTGGTTTGAATAGACACTTCTCATATAGTGAATATTCCAGGTACAGTATTTGTTAAATTTACCTGCTTAATAGAATTGAAATGCAGTGTCACTTGTTTATGAAATCTTTATCATGGTACATGTCCAGTATTATAATATTACTGTAGTAACAGTTTGAACCATTTCTTTTTTGAAATGCTTGATTTTTAATGTAAATAGATCTCTACAAATAATTTGTAGGAACAAATGTTCAAGTACCTCAAGGAAACAATGAAACCAAAAGTAGATCCTCGACTTGTCCTTGTTTTATGACATTATCAAGAGAACTGGTAAATATAGTACTCTGCAAGATTAAAGCAACTCTGATCATAATTTTTAATAATTTTAGTAATTGATTAGTACCTTTGGCAAGCCAATGTGCAGTGTGCTGTAGCTAATAGGTCAGCTAATGTTTATGCCCACAGCAGGATGTCATCATTTCTCTCAGCTATTAGTAAACATTACTGAATAATTGAATTAGGCATCAGTAAAACCTTAGTATTAAAGTAGTTACTGTTTATAGTTAATAGTATATAAAACTTCAGTATTATAAAAGCTGTGTATTAATGTTATGTAGTGAATAGCCAATCAATGGTAGTACTGCATTTAAAGTACCATTCTCAATGCTTGTTTTCCACAAAAGGTTTGTTTCCTTTTCTTTTTTTTCATTTACAGGCCTTGGCTATATCTAAAACTATACTTTTTATTGATTCATGTTGAATCATAGAAATGAAGGAAAGAAAAATTGCATGTTACAGCAAAAGTAAGATGAATTTCACAAGGAATATTACAAAAAGTGGACAATTTCAATTGTATAAGACATGTCAGAAATAAGAGGAGTTGAATAAGAAGGCTTCTCAAAAATAAATATATCTTGAATCATTGACTAGAATTATAGATAATAAGACTAATCAACAGAAACATAAATACCGTATATGTAATATTCTTTTAGATTTTTATCAGTGACGTAAGGAACTTTTAGCACAATATTTTGTATTACACCCTCATTACATTTTGTTTAAATCAATTACCCCTGAATAGAATAACATTTTGCAATACTTTTATATACCTTTGGTTGGTCTTAAGGACAAACATATAGAGGCTTATTGATTCATGCTTAATTCTAACCGAAGAACCACCTAGGATTTGTTTTAAATGAAACAATTACGGGCTCATTTTCATTTAAAACTTCTTAAGAATTTTTCATTATACTCAGATTTTTAATGGGATTCAATGAAATTCTTATGCAACACGTGTTTCATTAAAGATGAAGGGAATAGGAATAAGGAGCTTCCTAACAGAAAGAATCTTAAGAAATTAGTGAAAACTGTATACTGGCTGCTGCTCTGTATTTTTGGATAGGGGCCAACTTTTCATAATACATTTGGTCACCCAAGCCAATAAGCCTATGATATTCTTCCAATTTGAGAGGAAGGATGACTGTTATCATTGGGGAAATTCATTTCTTGGGATTTTATTAAATAAAATTAACAATTAGATAGTTAGAATTAATTTCATGGGATTTTATTAAATCAAATTAGCAACTAGATAGTTAATTGCATATTTCTATAACAGGTAAAATATTTGTAATCAAAGACCAGTCATCAAATATATCTACAGTTCTTATATATATTCCTATATAAAAATTATATTATCACTTACAGTATATTTAGGGATCAACAGGGTTATTGAAGTTTTTTTATTTCTTTTACCATATGAGTATACTTAAAAATTTCATGTCCATATAATATTTAATGACAGTAATTCCTAATAATTTTTCTTGCCTGTCGTTCGTGCAGCCTATCCATTTTTTATGGTTAAGTTGGAATAGGTGAAGTGCTCCTTAGTTTGAGGCATTGCCTGACTTGAGATATGAATTTTCTGCCAAATTGCTGAGGTCACAACTTCGCTTAAGAATTTTTTATGGTAATTCTTTAATGCATATCTCATTTATGAAACCAAACAGATTCAGTACCTATACTTACGAGAGAAAATCTTTGGTAATGGATGGTCATTTTAGTTACTCTAATAGAAATCTATACTGTAATAAAATGACATTATGCAATTCTCTATTAGTTGACTGAGTGTATTTGGGATAAAAGTTGTGCTACAGCAGAATCTAAATTGTTGCCTCATATCTATTTTTATAAATTAGATGCATATAATAGATTTTTCATCAACAAATCTCATTCTCTTGTTATATTAATAACTATGGGCTTTATTACTATAAGAACCCGTGCTTGGTAGCAAGGGCCAGGCAATCTTCAACAACAACGTATTGTTATATTACCACGTATACCTTTTATCACATCACTATTAATGTTTATGCAAAGGATTAACATACTGTACTGCTAAAGTTGCTGAGTACTTTGTTTAAATTACGATACTGTATAATGGAAATAGTACTTTGACTCTTGTAGAGTACCGTACAAAGAAGTTGAAAATTGCAATGTACAGTATATGCCTAAATGACTTACACAGTTAAAACATTAATTTGGCAAGGCTGTCGCATGGTATAGTAGGCTTATTGTTTACAATTTATTTATTGACAGGTACTGTCAACTTTACAGACATTAGTTGTACTCCTAACTAGAGCAAAAAGATTCACCTTTGAATATTGCATTAAGAATGAAGTGTAGGTCATCACCGGTGGAAAAACAAGATTTTGACTGTACAAATATTTATATATATATATATATATATATATATATATATATATATATATATATATATATACTGTATATATATATATATATATATATATATATATATATACATATATATACATATATATATATATATATATATATATATATATGTATATATATATATATATATATATATATATATATATATATATATATATATATATATGTGTGTATATATATATATATATATATATATATATATATATATATATATATATATGTATATATATATATATATATATATATATATATATATATATATATATATATATATATGTATAATAGATTTTGACGTAGGAAAAATGTATTTTTGGGTGAGATAGCCATGTTGTCTTAATGGATATACATGTATTTATATTTATATTTATATTTACATTTACATTTACTATTTGTCTGCTCTCCCAGGCATATACTATTTACTAAGTTCTGTTGAAAATGTTCAAGATGAAACAGGTCGAGAATAAAAAAATCTTTTGTGTCTTTTCTACGTAAGAGAGCTTCATAGAAGATGTGAGTATCTCCTTTTATGTAGTGGAGGTTTTCATTCTGTTTCAATTCCATATGTTTTGAGTTGCTATTTACATTTATTGTATGCTCATCTGTAGTTGAAGTTATCAATCTATCTTCTGTTTTCTTTACTTAAGAAATTTTGATATTACTTATTTCATGGATATGTGTATCTCATTTCATGTATAATAGTTGTCATTTCAAGTATAAAAAAATTTCTTAAACATTTATTTTTCAGTTTTGTATTATAGAATTCTGATTATTTGACATTCTTGGGACTTAACACATTCCAAATGATAACAATTTGAATTGTTGGGTCACTTACCTTCCCAGTTCCCAATGTGTGTTTTGTGTTAGCTTTAAGCAATTTTTAAGGGTAAACGTGTCTGTCGTTGTTAGTAATATTACAGTAAAAGTGTATTCTTACTAAAATAAAATGTCTAAACATATGATCATGCAGCTCAGCCCTTCCTAGAACATCTTCAAGAAAAATACTGCAGTCAGAGTCTGTACCCTCCAAGTTCCAGTGAAATTTGATTCTACCATAGTCACGGCAAATATTCCGGGCAAAATAAGCCCCATTCCTTGATGATGTCATAGGCGATCATGTCTCCCACATTAGCAGCGATCACATTACATCCCCTTACAAATTTCAAACTATATTAACTATTAATCACTTTTAGGGCATGTGTTGTGACCGTTGTTAACGAGGGAGACAACATGATTGGCTACGACATAATCATGGGGTGGGGCTTATTTCACTCAGAATCTCTGCGGCGACTAAAGAAATGTGTTTTATGAGTGAATAATCACTGTCAGGACTACTAGATATTAAAACCAGAGTGTTTTCTTAGAATACTGTACATGTACAGTATGTCTAAATCTACACTCTATTGTTACATTGACTTTTTACATCAACTTTCATGTTTTCATCTTGCTTTCTTTCCATATTACTGGCCAATTATTATTCAATTGTGTTAAAGTTTTATTTATTATCAAACATGTTATTTTAATGAAGAAGCCGCTTGTTGTGAATATATAATATTTGGCGTATGAGGTCAAGCAAGGTGGTAGTTTTAATGTCAAGCTCTGTTCCAAGTGATGGATTCAATCTTGAAGGAATGGTGACTTAAGGTTCTTGGCATTTGGCATACATCTGGATATAAGTCCTAAGGTGGGTTCATTATTTCCTTACATGTAACTTTGTTGTAGGCATATAATAATTATTTCAATGACTCATACTTGAAATTCATGTGCTATTCCTTCAAATAATGGAAAAAATCCCATTATGAAAATTTTTTTATTATCTAATTCAGTAGCCGCCATGACAAGGAGCAGACCCCTTGATTGATCAATCTCAAAGGTAAACATTTCAATCCTTTAAAATCACATGGTTTGACAGAACAGGGGCCTAAGAAATTCCAGCATTATTGACCATCCTACACTGTTTCCTCTCACCCCCAAAGTAACAGCAGCAGTGGAAAGGTGTGAGAATTAACCAGTCTTCTTTCTGGAAAAGGATTGCAGAATTGATTCCCAACCCCTCGCCAGACTCCTAAGCCATCTCCTCTCAAGCAGGTACCACTATGTAGGCTGCTACATGAGCCAGAGAATACTTCTTCCTTTAAAAGGCAGGATGCTGCAGCTCCCTTTCGTTGTAGAGGATATCCTTCTAGCTGAAAGGGCAGAGATTTTTGAGGTTCCCGTTAGGGAAGGCAAGTTGCCCAGCATATGAATGAGGGCATGCCTAGAAAGTTGTTGGATGAGGTGGCAGTTCTTTGGGTTGGATCCCTGAGCAGTAAAAGTACTTAGCTTAGTGTATTTTGTCCATTCCCTAGCTGTTGCCCTCCACTAACTCGGACTACGACAATCCCGTCCTTTTATATAAAGAGATATCATAAAAACCTCATGCTGCAAGAAGAGGTGTCTCAAATACTCGGGAAAATACTACAGAGGAAGTCTTTGACGGGTCTCCAGGTTTCTTTAGCAAAATTATTTAGTAGGGAAACTGACAAAAGGCTGGGGACCTATCATAGCCCTTTCCTGCTTTAACCACTTTGTGGTCTGAACATGCCAAGTACAGTCATTCAAGCCACAACTTTCTGCTGACCATAGACTTGAAAGATGCCTTCTTCTAAATCCTAGTTCATCAAAGGTCAAGGAAGTACTAACATTTCCTTTCTGGAGAGAAAATGTACCAATTCAAAGTGCTATGCTTCAGTCTGTCCAGAGCACCACAAACATTCACTCACCTGTTCACTCTGGTTTCCTCATGGGCACACACCATGGGGATAAGACTCTCAACGCATGAACCGCGTATTGGGACACCAGTGTACCAAGCAGATGTTTCACTTGATGCGTATTGGTACACACGTGACCCGAATAGCCCTTTCGAAGAACTTTTCACAAACATAAGTAATTTATCAGTTTTTGTGTGAATTTCTCTTTATGACTGCAAAGTGTTGCAATGGTACCAGGTAATAAGTTCAAAATGATAAGATAATAAGTATAAAGTATATGTAAAAAGAAAATACAGGTATTTCGAATATATATACAGTAGTTTATTTACATTTTACCTCCCAAATATAAGCATTACATTATGTAACAGAAATAAAGTGTAGAGGAAAAGTCCCTCAAACCAAATAATGTTGATCAATTAAAGAAAATTTGTTAATAAAGGAATATTTTGCTTTCATAACAATAAAAACTATATACCTAGCAGATGTTTCACTGTTGGGTATTGGTACATCTGTGGTCCATGGAATGAGGTATTCGGGCCACAGATGTACCATAATTTTTATTTACACAAACTGTTTGTATGTGCGTAAGTAAAAACTTTTCTTTCATAACGGAAGGAAAACAATGTTAAAGATCACTACTTATAACTTAGAATATTACATTATCCTAACAGTTCATTTCTGTTGAAAAGAAGTGAAAAACATTATTAATAGTTTTCTTATGCACAGCTGATCAAAATATAAAATATTGTATTGATACTAATTCATATATGAATCATAAAAACTAAACCAAATAGCAGGACACGAATATGTTATTGGTTTATAATGAACTGGTACATATATGAGCCAAGCATTGCATGGTATATCGGTGTACCAATATGCAATAGAGGAGGAAAATATTAGTGTTCTGCAATTTAGTATTAATGTGTACCATGGATCTTTAGGTTTTACACTACGGGCCACACTCTAACAATGATACATAGGTCCTCTCTTTGCAGATGTCCAACGGACACTGGCGAGGTGGTTGTGTGAAGGTACCGCTGGGCAGGGAAGAGAGCAAAGTTCCCAAACGCGGTTAATGTCTTAAAAGTACCTGGACAACTTTCTTCTTCTAGCAGTCAAAATCACAACTCGTGTGTCACAGGAACCTTCTTCTCAATGTTTGTCAAGCTCTGGGGTCTGCCTAAACTTGGAGAAATCCAATCTATTCCCTCAACACCACATTGTACGGTACTTGGGCATGGATATAGACTTGGCCAAAGCCACAATTTATACTGTACCTCTTCAGTCAGGATCCAGAGTTTCAGATGTGTTGCAGCTCCCTTTCTGGGAATAGATTTCCTTTCAACTCACTCTTGGCAGAAGCTCCTTGGCCACTTTTTCTCCTTAGAGAACCTAGTACCTTTCTGGAGGATACATCTTCGCTTTCCACAATGGGGACTAAAGAGTTGATGATCGCAGATGTCAGATGCCCCATTGGCTCTTTTGAAGATCTCCCAAGACGTGAAGACAGACCTCTTGTAGTGACTAAAGGAGAAGAATGTCTTATTCAGATCTCCCCCCTGCAGGTTCCAACCCCCAGAATTTCTTTTTTTGAAGTGCTTCTTGCCAAGGGTGGGGAGCCCATCTAAGGAAGGAACAGGTTTCAAGTACATGGTCACAGGAAGAGAATGTCCTTCCAGATAAATTACCTGGAGTTGAATGCAGTGTACCTAGCATTACTCCAATTTCAGAGACAAAAGTCTCATGATAGTGTTCATGTTGGGTTATGCAGTTTCCCAAAGGGAACATCCAAACTCTCTAATTACAGGGGGTCCTTGGGTTACGACGGTCCCGACTTGCGCTGTTTTGTGGTTATGAATGCGCCCCCATAAAAATATAAAAAATAATATTAAGTGTTGTTCCGTCTTATAGCGTTAGCGTCGTAAGCAACGTACACAATTGCGAACTAGTTTCTAGTGCGCAGCGGATGAATACACTTTGTGGTGGTTGCGGGCGAGGAAGATGGCGTCTCAGTTCTAGTTCTACACCATTTTGGTTGTGTTTGCCTGTTCTCTCTCTCTCATTTTTTTTTATTTTTTGCCCTTTGTTATGGCTCCTAAGCGTAAGGCAGATTCCTCTGATGGTAGTGCATCTAAGAAAAGAAAGGCCATCACCATGGAAGTGAAATTATATATTATTAAGCGATGTAAAAAAGGCGTATTCCGGTGAGCCTAATAGTGATTCAGGAAAAGGATAAAAGGTTGTTTGAAACGTTGAAAAAAGAAAGGGGGGAAGAAAGTGAAAGTGAAGAGTTTTCGGCTAGTAGGGGTTGGTTTATGCGATTTAAGGCTCGGGCCAATTACCGTAACCTTAAAGTGCTAGGTGAAGCTGCTAGTGGGGATGAGAAAGCAGCAAGTGAATTTCCTAAAGCGTTGGCTGAGATAATTAGGGAGGGGGTTTATTCTGCTTATCAAGTGTTCAATGTGGATGAGACAGGTTTATTTTGGAAGCGTATGCCTAACCACACATACATAGCAAAGGAGAAGAAGTCAGCACCTGGTCATAAAGCCAGCAAGGAGAGGCTAACTTTGCTTCTTGGGGGAAATGCTGCTGGCGACTTCAAACTGAAGCCCTTGCGGGTTTATCAGGCTGAAAATCCAATGGCACTCAAGGGCATTTGGAAGAGTTAACTCCCAGTCATTTGGAAGGCATGGGTGACACTTGCAGTGTTTGAGGACTGGTTTATCAACCATTTTGTGCCAAGTGTGGAGTGGTATTGCACCCAAAAGGGTATCCCCTTTAAGGTGTTGCTAGTGCTGGACAATGCCCCTGGACACCCTGCCCAGCTGGGAGACTTACACCCTAATATCAAGGTGGTTTACCTTCCACCTAATACCACGGCCCTTTTACAGCCTATGGACCAAGGAGTGATTGCTTCATTCAAGGCCTACTACCTCCAAAGGACAATTGCTATGGCATTACAGGCAACTGAAACAAAGAAGGACTTGACTCTGAAGGACTTTTGGAAGTCCAACAACGTCCTTGATGCTTCCTGGTAGGAGGTTAAGTGACAAACATGAATGGTGTTTTGAAGGAAACTATATCCTCAATTTGTGAATAATTTCCATGGGTTTTAGGACACAGTTGACCATGTTATCAAGAACATTGTTGCCCTGAGTAAGTAAATCGATCTGTATTTGGAGGTTGATGATGTTACAGAGCTGCTGGAATCTCATGGAGAGGAGTTATCTGCTGGGGACTTGATACAACTGGAGAAGCAGATCATAGAGGAAGAAGAAGAAACCCCCACCCGAGATCCTAAGGCTTTCACAAGGCAGGGCTTGTCAAAAGGTTTTGCTGAGATACAGCAAGCATTGGCAACTTTTGAGGCTCTGGATCCTAACATGGACAAGTTCACTAGGGTTTCCAGAGGCATCATGGACTTACTGCAGTGTTACAAGGAGATCTTGGATGAGAAGAGGATCCTGTCTGTCCAGTCTAACCTGAAGCGGTATTTTAAGAAAGTAGAGAGACCTGCACCCTCTACATCAGCTGCTTCTACTACTCCAGATTTGCCAGAAACAGAGCCTCTACCCTCTACCTCAGCTGCCTCTATTGCTGCAGAGCCTCTACCATCTACCTCAGCTGCCTCTATTGCTACAGATCCTCCACCATCAACCTCAGCTGCCTCTATTGCTTCTCCATCACCTTCTGTAGGTTCTGCCTCACCTCCAGACTTACCTACCCAAGCTTCTCCAGCATCTTCTGTCTCATTTCCGGAGATCCTGACTCACCTGCCCCAGTTTCTCCAGCATTTTCTGCAGCTTCCTCTCCACAATAAACCTGTCTCTCTGTCCCTTGCAACATCCCTTCCAGTGTGCAAGCCAACCATAGGATCAATATAAGGAATTGTTCTCTTTATTTACTAATATTTACTTCAATTCATGTGGTAAGGAATTATTTTCTCTTTTTCTAGTACTGTTTTTATGTCATTTGATACAGTTTATTATAGTACAGTACTTTACAGTACAGTACAGTACAGTACGTATAGAGTAATCTATTTATGGTGTTCCTACTTACAATGAAATTCGGGTTACACCGCGTCTTAAGAACGGATCAACGTCGTAAGCCGAGGACCCCATGTATTCAATACTCAGTAAAAGATGGATGCAAGGGTGCATGTTAGTCAGGCATTTTGGGAAACAAAGATATTTCCAGTGGAAACTGCAATTTAAGAGAATAAAGGTATTTTGAATAATTTATTCACAGACGAAGAAAGTCTCATTTCAAATTAAGTATTGTTTACTGTAGACTGTTTAGATAGGCATGTGATTTTTTCTTCTTATAAACACGCATAAAACTCAAAACTATTTTTTGTTCCATAACTAAAATACAAACCAATGCTCTTCTTGGGGTGTAGTAGCTACCCCTCCCACTCACAAACCTGTGACTGTAACTCACTTTACTTGTGGCTCTGGGAGAGGAACGTCTTTCTCCCCTCTCCAACTGACCAGCCTTTGGACTTTTTAACTTTTTTCTTTTATTCATTATATATGAAAACATTATTTGTTTTTCTATATATTTCAAGCTTTCTTTACAGTAAATGTTACTGTTTGTGTGACAGTTTATTGCGGCAGGTTCTCGATGCTGGAGAACATTCCCTTACTTACGTCCTTCCTCCCTTGGACAACAGACATCCCGTAGGCGGGTGGCCTTCAAAGTGACTCGGCCACTTCCGCTGGGGAGTCATCATCGTTTGGATACTTCTCCATTCGGATGTTAACTTGTTCTTAGAGGGAAGCTGCTTGCGGCCTTCACAGAGCTTAACTTCGGTCTTGCTCTTTCTCACTGACAATGCCGCTTACTCTACATGGGCGGCTGGTAGATCCTCTATGGGGGAACACCTTTCCCGTTCGCGGGTTAGGTTGCGCTTCTGAATGGTTTTCTATATTAATCACTAAGTGAAATAATAACTGTTTGTAATTCAACTTTTCAGCTGCAACTCTGCTCTCCTTCTTGGGACGATGGTCCTACGGCCTTTCTTGCTGGCGGAGGGTGCGCGTGACCTAAGCGGAGGGCTGAGTGGTTCTCCCGAGTAGATTGCTTTGTCCGCTGAATTAATTAATTGTAATTCTTATTTTATTACAGTTTTTACGCTGCCACTCTCCTTCTCCTGTCGATTCGGCTGGGGGAAGGGAGTGCGAAGTCCTTAATTTGTGTCTGTTCTCTCTGGGGTCACCTTTTCTGTCTGAGGATTAGGTGCTCCTCCCAAGGGAGTTTATTCCTGCATAATTTGTTTTTATTTTTCCTCAGTTAGTGATGTCTAACTTCTTCGATCGGCTAAGATAGTTGAAGTAGAAGAGCAGGGCTATTTGTTCCTGTGGAATCTGCTGTATTTGTTCCATCACTTTCCTGTTCTCCTGCTCCTGTGGCAGCTCCTGGTCAGCACGCTAACTTTAAGGAACAAGCTCCGACTACATTTTCTCAGGTAGTGCTCGATGCTGACCTACAACTTAAACAAGGCTTGTTGATGGGAAGCAAATAGGTCTGCCTACAGGGGTTGGACTACTTTCCCTTCCAAGGGAGAGTTATCCGCCTTCATCATATCTGTCTTGCAACCTTCCCGCTTCCTAAGAGAATTGCTGACAGCTACATCTCATCGCCTGTTGCAGTTTCTACGCCAAAGACTACGCTCCTCCTATTCTGAGCCGACTCTTCCATAGGGTGATGGAACAAAGTCCAAGGCAAGTCTCTCCTGCGGGTGATCACTTCTCTCCTTTACGAGAGATACCACCCATATAGACATCTCTTCAGAGACCTTCCAGAGATCTTCCTGCTGAACAGTCTTCCTTACGGAGGATTGTCATTGTCATCGGTGAGCTCGCTGGATTCGTAGTCCTCTTTGTCGCCTCAGACACAGTCTTTCGCCTTTGTCAAAGAGTCGTCTGTTAAGCTCGTCGTCAACATCTGCCGAATGATCCCTGATGGAGAATCGTCAAGGACCTCACCATTCGCCCACTCCTCAGCTATTGCCTTCGTCAAGGTATCGTCAGCCGGACGAGTCTCGTCAGTCTCGCCGTTCACCCTTTGGTTACTGACCCTCGCCTGTTTCCTAGTACTTGCCGTTCGCCTGTGCAACACTTCTTTCCAACCTCTTACCATTGAACTGCCGTTTGTGGCTCGCCGTCACCCATCAAATCTCCGGGTTTCTCGACCTTCCATCAACGACTGGGTTAATTTCACCGATTGCTAGCTCGCTGATTGCAAATCGTCAGCTTGCCAATTATCGATCTCCAGCTTGTGATCGCCAATCACCAATCATCAGCTCCCCGATTGCTAGCTCGTCTTTCACCGATCGTCGATCTCCAGTCTCGCCGATCTCCAGCTCGCCTATAGTAAGCTTGCCGATCACTGATTGCTAGCTCACGGATAGCTGATCATCAGCTTGCCGATCGCCAATTGCTAGCTTGCCGATCGACGATTCCTAGCTTGCCGATCGACGATTCCTAGCTTGCCGATCGCCGAACCATACTGCTGTTCTTCAACTAACTGATTGTCGATTGCCAGCTCGCCAAGCATCGTCTCAGATCTCCACTCGCTGATCTCCACCTCACAACTAGACCATTTAACAGCTCACCATTCGCAAGCTCGCCTATTTGCAGCTCTTTGTTCGTCAGCTCGCCGATTGCCAACCCGTCAATTGACAATGGCTAGATGATATCCAGCTTCTTACCGATCACAGATGTCGTTCAACAACTCGTCTTTTGCCATTCTTGACAGGCGACAACTCTCCGTTCCTCGACTTGGTGTTCGCTTACTCGGCATTCGCTATTTACCAGCTCGTATCCATCACCAACCCAGCTCAAGATCGTCTTCTCTCCTCTCTCTGGGGCTTACACTTCTTCGATAGCCCTCCCATGTAGAGTTGAAAGAGCTGCTCCCCAGTCTCTTTTCGTAGAGTACTCTCGTCTAGACGACATAGATCGTCTTCTCACCTCTCTCTTGGGCTTACGCTACTTCAGTAGCCCTCCCACACAGAGTTGAAGGAGTTTAACGCAGATTTCCTTCTGGGAACCCAACCCAGCACTCTCCATCAACAACTGGGATAATGTACGAGGGTTAGTAACCCCTTGGCACTTAATACCCCTCCTGATTCCCAACCTTTGCCCGTACCTATCGACGCTCCACGGTCTCGTTGTTCGCAGCACTCAACAGACCATTACTCCTCGCCATCTGCTCGTCAGTGAACTCCAGTTCGTGGCTCGCCAGCTGGTTCCAGAGATCTGGTTGTTCTTCCATCATCGACTCGTCTGAAGGCTTTTGCTCGTCGTTCGCCAACGGTGGTCCGTTCCTAATCCTCTCCAGTGGTTTACCGCTCTCCGAAGGGTCACAGCCCTTCCCTGGGTCACCAGTCGTCAGCGAGCCGATCACCCACTCCCCTATCTCCAACCCACAGATCTCTGACTCGCCGATCCTCAGTAGCCCGCCGATCGCTAGCTCGTCAGCAGTCTTCAGCTTCTCGCTGGTCACCCCGTCGTTCACCGACTCACTGCTCTCCAAGAATAGAAGGCAAACGACATCAGCCTCCCCCTGCTTGTCATTCGCTAACTTGCTGATCGCCTAGAGATCGTCAAACGACCGACAGTCTCCATTAGCCGCTCACCGACAGACGGCTACCCGTGACCTCGCTGCCACAGTACAGCAACCCGAGGAACCAGCCACCAATCGGCATCATTCGTGGGAAGAGAAGCCTTCTCCTTGATCTATTGAGCTCCTTCCAGAGAGACGTAAGTCTTCTCCCCATCGTTCTCCTTCGCCTTGCTCTCTTCCCCCCAAACACAGAACATTGTGTTCATCGGGGAGAGCGGAAAAAGGAAAGACATTTGAGCAGCAGGAGTTCAAAGTTCTGAAGGACCCCCCTTCACGGCCGATTCCTTTTCCTCGGAAGGAGACATCAGCACTGCAGCCTTCCTCAAGAGCTTCTTCGACAGTGGATAAGACTTCCTTGCGAAGGCCCTCTTCGTCGTTTCCTTTTAGGGAAACTTTCTGATAGTGGTGCTATTAGTCATGAGCCTTGGTTAGGGCTGTCATGCAAGCTTTTGCGACAGGTAGCCCACCGTCAGAAACTCCCAGGATCCCTTTGGAAGTCTTCCTCGCTGTCTACGGACCCAAGGCAAAAATCGACGGTTCCTTCCCACAGAGAAACTTTGGTGTCTTCTTATGCCCTGAAGTGGAAAAGAGGATTCCTGACGAGTTAGTCTCATCCAGGGTCAAGCTGACCCCTGTCAGGACATTCAAGGGAAGGTTAAGTGTCATCGTGCCCACTCCTCCTTGTCCTCTTGCAGCCCAGGTCAAAGTTTTGCTCAGGGAAGAGTTCCTATCCTACTCTTTCCAGCCCTCGCCTATCAAGGAGGTCCCTCGAGAACTCAGGGTAGCCTCAAAACCTGTGGAAGATATGATCCTTTCCCCAACAGGACTCTAAGACGCTACCGAAATCCTCATCGAGGATTACAAGTCCTGTAGGGGAGAGGCAGGCAGTCTTCATCCGGCCACATCGACCGCGACCCACCCCAAAATGATTTCTCATGAGTGGAAGACACGCCTTCACTGCTATTCCTATATCAGAAACTTCCACAGGTTCGACAAGACTGCATCAGCCTCCATCCGTCGGATACACCCTCTTCAGGAACAACCTAATCGCAGGTCTTTCGGCACCAGGTACCTTCCTTTCCTCTGGTTCTCTACGAGTTCTCAGCCAGAGACGGGCCTGATAAGGAAGTTGCAAGATGAGAATCTCATCCAGGAGGTCAATCTCCTCGGTTCTTCCCCGAATTGATGTCTCCCTCCAGATGCATCAAAGAAAAAAAGGGGGGGGGGCATGCTGTATCACTCAGCCTCTGGGCTGTGGTCAGAGCCCGAACGGGACCACCTCTCTTAAGCCTCTCAGAAATGAGGGCAACCTTCCTGCAGGCAAGAGGTACCATCCCCCTTCGAGGGAAACTCTGTTTGAGGTCCAGCTTGTTTCTCATACAACGTCCAATGTCGACTTTCAACTTGGGCTAGAACTCAAGGATGGGAAACAAAAAGTACACCCAAGAAGATCGCCTCTAGGTGCTGGAACTCTCCTTTCCGTTGTGGGAAGAATCACCAATTACAGCAGCAGATGTTGATTGTGAATTTCCTGTTTGTGGAAAAGACTTCCTTCTCCCTTTGGTCTCCCTTTTTGAGTATTCTTCCAGTGAAGAGAGGGATCCATCCACTCCCTCCCCTGCCAAGGGAGTAGTTCCTCCACCAGCCACTATGCAGCAATCTTCCTGCCTGCTTGAAAGATCGCTGACAGCAGCAAAAAACGGTGTCCACCTTTCCCATCCGCAAAAGAAACTTCATTTTCCTGGTTGGTCTCCTCTTCGGGAGATTCCTCCCATGGGAATTGGGTTCGCCCATTCTCCGTCATTGCCCTTCAGAGCAGGCCTCGTCATCAGCTAGGCTTTGAATGTTTATAACAAGCTTTTGTCTGAGTTTTTATAGGGTGTGGTCACTAATTTTGAGTGTTACTGCACGTGTTTCACATGCTCAGACACTGTAACGGTACTTCTGCTTTTTGTATATTATCGCTCTCCCCTCGCACTGAAAACTTGTTTAAACCTGCCTGTTCATGAATCATGTTTGAATTTTTGGGATGTTCTTGCTCAGAACGGTTTGTATATAAACTCATGATCCATTGAAATCAAGTTATTTGCACTCACCTCACCTCTCAGTTATTGCCTAACGATACTCTCGAGCAATTGGTGACATCCGGAGGAATCGCGCCCTCCTGCCTCTCCCTCACTGCTGTGCTCTACTGTTTGAAGATGCCGCTCACTGAACCTGCCTCCGCGACACACGCCGTCTCAATGAAACTGCCGCCCTTCGCCAGCAGAGAAGCGTTTCTCTGGTTCCAGCGTGCCGAAGTCCAGTTTTGCATCAAGCACCAAAGCAAACTATGTTCTCGCTACTATCAGCCGAGAACACTTTCTCGGATATCCCCGATTGGCTTTACTACCAAGGGGAGACCCCAATAGCGTACGAAGCCCTCAAAACATACTGTACCTCCTTGAGCAGTACTCGCCATTGTAAGCCGCCCTTATACCCAAACTTACCTTCATTGAGATTTAGGGGAGCATTTCCTCCACATCTAAAGCTCTCATTACTCCACCAAGTTGCTCATCCACCTATACGAGTATAACCATTGGCAAACAAGGATTGCTAAGATATACCGCCTAGCACAGTAATTCCGCATTAACCATCTACTGTACTTGAATCAACTTCTAAACAAATCGATGCGGATATATTGTACATAGAATCTGATCATGTGACAATGAATAATTACACTATATAAACAAAGCAGATGGTTAATGCGGTATTACCGTGCTAGGCGGTATATCTTAACAATCCATGTTTGCCAATGGTTATACTTGTATAGGTGGATGAGCAACGTGGTGGAGTAATGAGAGCTTTGGGTGTGGAGGAAATGCCCCCTAAATCTCGATGAAGTCACTGGCCGCAGGGTGACGGATTGGATTTAAGCCGATGGACAAACTGTCTCTTCGTCTTTTACTCCTGATGCCTGGCGGTTGATCTTACTAGAATTAGTATGAACCGGCAGGGGTCGCTTGCCTTAATTAGATAGGCATTGCGCATCACAAGGAATTGGGTATCCTTTTATGTTTCTAGCCAATGAATCCTCTATGGATTTAGTCAGTCATGGAAAGAGAAGATAACAGAATGGCCTCAGGTCCTGGGCGTAGTGGGGTGCTTAGAATCTTCTGGTTTATAAATACTAAAGAAAAACTGAAAATAGGTAATTTGAATGTTAGAACCATGAATCAGATTGGGAAGTTACAGCAAGTGGAGAGTGAATTTATGAAATATAGCTTGGATATCTTGGCCTTAAGTGAAACACATTGTTAGGAGATTAGTAAGGAAACTTTAGACCAAGGCATATATATATATATATATATATATATATATATATATATATATATATATATATATATATATATATATATATATATACAGCAAGTGGAGAGTGAATTTATGAAATATAGCTTGGATATCTTGGCCTTAAGTGAAACACATTGTTAGGAGATTAGTAAGGAAACTTTAGACCAAGGCAATACATATATATATATAATATATATATATATATATTATATATATATATATATATATATATATATATATATATATCTCTCTCTCTCTCTCTCTCTCTCTCTCTCTCTCTCTCTCTCTCTCTCTCTCTCTCTCTCTCTCTCTCTCTCTCTCTCTCTCTCCAGGAAGATCAGATGTAGTTGGAAGAGAAGGGGTAAGAATGATGATGACACCAAGGGCAGAAAAGGCATTAACAGAGTGGAGACCTGTAAATGGTAGATTGTTACTAGCAAAGTTCAAATCAGTGTAGTGCAATATGAGTATTATAGTTTGCTATGCCCCAACAAATGAATACTATGAATAACTGCAGAGGGTAATAGATGAGATCCTAGAGAGAGATATGAAAATTGTGATTGGTGACTTTGTGGAGGATTAATTTTAGTTTTATTTTTATTTTTTTTTGTTTGCCAAATCCTGAGAGAGAGAGAGAGAGAGAGGTAGTTATTGTATTGATTGTTTGTTGTGAGAAAGACTGTTGGTTTAAATGAGGTTGTTTGTTTACTTTTAGCTAGGTTAGGAGAGAAGTAAATGTTTCGGAGCGAATGCTTTTTTTTGACTGCATCCTGAGGCAGTTGTGTGAGTGCTGGATTACTATTTTATTATCATTCTTTATTACCAGCGTTGGAAGTGATTATTGGTTTTCTAAGCCGTGATTCCTCCTTTGGAGAACTTATTTGTTGACGACCTGGCCTGTAAGAGATTGTGTTTGGACTGCTCATTTGATTGCACAACCGTTGATGACCTGGCCTGTTTATTAAGATTCCGTTTGCTGTTATTGATGATGATGATGACGACCACTAATTGACTGTTCAGTTCAGTTGACGAACTGCATATAGTTCCGTTTGCCACAGATTAGTGGGCGTGCCAAGGAGTGATCGGTTTGTGTGCGGAGACAGTTTCCGCAGTAATAAATAAACAATTATAAACATATTTGATAGTTTGCCATAAAAGACAGTTGGCTTTGTGTTGAGGACAGTGTTGATGTCCCATAAAATATAATATACATTTTGGTTGTGGTCGAGATTAGTTTTAAGTTTGTTAGGGTTATTTTGGTTTATTTGAACGGTGTTACAGTTATTTGAATGGTTTTTAGTATTAAGTGATTGTTATAGTTAGTAAGAAATATATAGTTTTAAGGTTATGTTTTATTTGGTTTTTGTCCTTTTGTCCAAGAGTCCCGCTGCTGATAACGTAAGGGGAAAGGTTGTATTGAGGAGACATTGGTCTGTTTAGAGTGATTCAAGGGTGTGGGAGTTGTTTTGCAACATCCCGCCACATTATTTTGGCGCCCGAACAGGGACTGCCGAGGTGGGATTGGAACCTGGACTGTTGGACAAAGGACTGAATTAGGATTAGGAATTAGATATAAGGTTGATGAAAAATGGAGGCGCAATTGCGGGTTTTGGAGGAGGAATTGCGGCATTATAAAGAACGGGAGCAGATGTGGATAGTTGAGAAAGAGAGGTTGCTAGTAGAGAATGAGAGGTTGAACTGGGAGAATGAGGCAATGCAGAAGGAGCTTAGGGAGTTGAAGGGAACTGTATAGAGAGTGGAAGAATGTTTTGAGATGAGGATGAAAGAGAATGAGGAACGAACGGAGAAACGATTGGAAGCTATGATGGGGCAAGTCATGGGGATGATGAAAACTTTAATGGGTGAAGGTGCAGTCGGAGGAGTGTCCTCAGCTTCGGGTAATGGGTTGATAGTGGATGAGAAGGCTAAGGTTAGTGATAATGGGAAAGGAAGTGATAGTGATAGTAATAGTAATAGTGATAGTGAGATTGAAGATAAGGGAATTAGGCATAGTAAGGATGAACTGAAATGTGATAGGAAGAATGAGAAGAAAGGTAAAAGTGATGTAAGGAAAGAGAAGAAAAAGTGTCAGGATGAGAGCAAGGATGATCGTGAATGGGTGAAAGTGGTGAGTAAGAAAAGGGCTAGGAAGAGTATAATCAAGGATAGGAGTAGGAGTGTGGAATTAGATTCCTTATATTCTAGCGAGGAAGTAGGAAACAAGGAAGGAAGGTAGCAGTGATGATAGCAGTGAGAATGAACGTGATGTGTGTAAGACTGTGTTTATGAGAGAGGTACCTCGGTGTGAAAGGTTCAATGAGCATAGTAGTAGGGATGTATATGGATTTTTCAAGGAGTATGAGAGGTATTGTCAGGATAAGTATGGTGATAGTAAAAGAGTTTGGGCTAGGGAGTTAGGAGAATATTTGACTGGGTATTTGTTGACGATGTATGGAGTGATAATGAGTGTAGGTGACGTTGATTATGAAAGTGTGAAAAAGAGAATAATTGAGCAGGTAAAACGTATGAAAGGGAGTGTTAAGTATAAGCATAAGAATGATTTTGATGAAGCACGGATGAATGCAGGAGAAGCGATATCGATGTATGTATGTAGGTTGGAAACTTTAGCTAGGAAGAAGTATGGGGATGAAGGTATAAATGAGAATAAGGAGTTAATGAAGAAGTTTTTGGCTACTGTACCCGAGAATGTTGCTGAGTTTGTTAATTTGAAACGGAAGGAGAAAATGAGGTGGACGAAAGAAAGATTGACATGGGATGATATTTTAGAGATAGTTAAGGATTACGAGTTGGATAGGTGTATGAAAGAAAGTAAATCTGTGAGTGTAAGAACTGGAATGGAGGAAAGTGTGCCAGAATTTGTTAGTTTTAGAGATGCTGTTATGAGAGGACCGATGAGGGTAGCTGATAGTGTAGTAGATAGGAGTGTTAGGGCGAGTAATGTGGGAATACCTGTAAGGACAAATGAAGGGTTTAGGCAAGGGAATCAGGTTTGGAGGGATAGGAGTGCTAGTGCGCCGCAAGGTAGGTCAGGTAGTTGTATCCGTGAAGAGAAGTGTTATAGATGTGGGAAAGTAGGACATAAGAAGAATGAATGTAGATGGGCTCTAGGTGCTTGTTTTGGATGTGGTGAGGTAGGGCATAGAATTAGCGAGTGCAAGAAAGAGAAAGGGGTAAAATGTTATCGTTGTGGTATGACTGGGCACATAGCGAGTGGATGTAGGAGTAATCGTACGAATGTGATTTGCGGCAATTATGGTAAGGATGGTCATTATGCTAGAATGTGCAAGGAGCCTCGGGGTAAGTGTACTGAATGTGGTGCAGATGGGCATGTAGCTAGAGTATGTAGGAGGAAGGGATTAAGTCAGCCAGGATGTTCGGGAAACTAGAGTGTGAGAGGGTTCAGCTGGGTGAGTCCTCCTGTGTGTGTGGAAGGAATAGGATCAATGTTTGTGAGAATGGGATGAATAATTGGTTGGAAATGAGCAAGTATGAATCTAGTATGCATGAGAAGTTAGGGCTGGAAAATAAACAATTAGTGTTAGTTGAATATAGGAAAAAGAGGCGTTTGAAAATTTTAAGTAAGGATGAAAAAAGGGAAAATTTTATTAGTAAAAGTGGGAATAGTAATAAGTATGACAAGAGTGTAAATGTACAAGTGAGTGTGGAAGATAAATGTATTAATACAGATGAATCATGGCTGAGTATGAATGATACCTATAGTGTGTGTGTGTGGTTTTTCATTAGATGATGTAAAAGAAAGTATGACGAATGCGAGAGTGAGAGATAGGAGAATAATAAGTAGTATGAATGAATCTTTTATTAAAGTAGAAAATGGTTTTGATGAAATGGATGAATTGCTGACAGAAATAAGTGAGATTTTAGGGCCAGATGATAGTGAGGTAGATGGGATTGTACATGAAATATTAGATGATAGGGATTTAGGTAGGAATAGTGTTAATTTAGCGAATTATTGTGATAAGGAAGAAGTGAATGAGAGAGTATATGGAGGACCAGTTACTCGGAGCAGAGGTCCTGTTCCCGACTGAGACTGATGAAAAAATATTTTTAAATATTTAACTTAGCCGGTGAATATATAATAGCTGCAACTCTGTTGCTCGACAGACACATACATAAAAAACTCGCGAGCGATCGCTATGCAGGTTGCGGGTGTGCCCACCAGCACAAACTGTCGGCCAGATACCACTCTCGGATGTAAACAAAACCTTCAATTTCTTCTCTGTCGACGTGTCGACAAGACGTACTTTTACTCGCTGTTGAACCTGGAGTTTTTCCCATCATATTTGGTGAAGTACTTTAATTTGGTTTGAGCTTTCGCAGTACAGGTGTTTTTCTTCAAATAAATCCTTGAACTCGTTTTTGGATAGATTTAATTTTTGATGACAAAGAGAGTATGGACTTTCTTTGACTTTTAAATGGCCGACCCTTCCCTTAGACGGAAGTGTGTTTAGGCTTTTAGCAATTATCTTATCACGTTATAAATTAATTATAGATTTTCCTCTATATATTTTATATCTCACCGCCTTTATTAGGCCTCTTCGATTAACTTTCCATTTATAATAAACATAAAAATAAATTTTAATGATTTGTTTATATGCGACCTTTCCTGAGAGTAGGCGGTCCTAACTTGGAAACCGAAGTTAAACAACGTTGAGCCCTTTCACTCGTAAATAGCTTTTAAAGAGCTAATGATTTAAAACTTTTTAAATGAATATTTTTTAATAGATATTTTATGAAATATTTTCTTTGAAGAGTCTTCGTACTGTTTCAAAGATGAACTAACGTTTAGTTTATTTATGCTACGCAGTTTGCGCTCTATCGTTACGATAGAGAGAGAGAGTATCACGGTTTCACTTTGCAGAAAGAGTAAATCGATTCTGACGTTTTGTTCATTCTTCTTTCAAAGCTTAAATGTTTTAAATTCTATTCTTAAAGGAACTTTTTAATTGAAAAACCTTTCAGTTTTTTCCTTTGGTCAAATAACATGTTTTTTTGACGAAACGTAAGTGGGCTCTTCTCTTAGGTGCGAAATCAAGAAAGAGAGAGAGAGAAAGATAGAGACGGAGGGAGAGAGAGGAGAGAAAACGTTCCGTTCAAGCGGGTAACGTTGTTCTCGAGTTACTCTCGTCCCTAGTCTCTGTACGGGGAGTAAGGATAAAACGTTTTTAGTTTTTTATTCTCGTCCCCAGGCAATGTACGGTGAGAGATTGAAAACGTAGTTTTGAATGAACTAGTGTTTAGTCTCTTCCCCAGCCACTGAATTTTTTATCTTAAAATATGTTTACTGTTTTTTGCTGGTATTAATGTGCTTGCATTATACGACTGATTTCGCAATTACTACCTTTTGATGAGGGTAGAATTGCGTGCTTCAGGTAGAAATCAGTAAAAGTTTCGATTTCAGTGAAATAAGTGCAAAACAGAAAATCGTAGTGATAAAGTGATATTGCGCAAAGTGTTATCAGTGTTGCGACCGAGGGTTCGTCTGTTCGTGCCTGTCGTTCGCCTAGTCCGGGACCTCTTGCAAGCTCCCAAGCCCAGGGGAGAAGTAATGTCGTACGACTTATGGGTTCGAGAGGCCTTAATCAGCGAACAGACGTTCCCTCTATGGTATCGGGTGTATCTTACCAAGATCACCCCTACCATAAGGCGAGAGAGACGATTTTCTCCTCGTCATCCGAAGGCTTTTCGCATAAGAAACCTGAAACAAGGTTTCGAGGCCCTTAAGCGAAAGTCAGTCCTTTCAGGACAGGTCCAGCGTCCTGGTTGTAGCCATTAGGACAGCTCTGACCCTATGCAGTCATCGGAAGACTGCTCGCCGCCTAACAAAAGCGTAACACAGACTCCGAGAGTCTTTTTGTTGACAAGGTTTTGCGGTCACAGACGTTACCCTCGTCTCTTACCGCAACCATTTCCGTTGATCCTAAATGGGTTGTACGGCAAGACATGCAGAATAAGCTTGCCTCCCTTATGGAAGACTTTTCTGCCGATAAGTCCGTTGAGCCTAGCCGTTTATCTCATCGAGATCCTGGCTTTCAGCCACCCTAACGTTCCTTTGTGCGTCCTGTTGACGTTGGCGTAGCTAAGTCACATCAGTCAGGTTGTTTAGAACCACACTCGATGCGGTCTCGTGTGGATTTTCAGCCACATTTGGACGTTAGGCCACTTGCTGATGCTCCTGTTGACGTTCAGGACGTTCGCTAACAATCGGAGTTGACTTGTTTTGACGCTGAGCGTCAACCTCCGCATTCTAGAGTTGTTTTGACTGCTCAGTCTAGGCGGACAAAGCAGTCTTGAGTGGACGCTGTGCGTCCTCACGCACCTGTTGTTGTTGACAGTTCACTGACTGTCAAGCAGTTACATGACGTTGCGTCCTGGTCTCTCGCACCTGTTGTTGTTGACAGTTCACAGACTGTCAAGCAGTTACATGACGTTGCGTCCTGGTCCGCTACTAATGCACCAGTGCGTGTGGACTCTGCTTGTAAAGCATTGCCACCACGGTAGGTCTCTCCCTTGCTTGAGACTCAGCTATTATCGGACAAGGTTCCTTCAGATGAGGAAGTTGCTGTTCCCCCTCCTACTGATATTCCCTTGAGGACTCTGTCAGACGGAGAGGAGCCTAAAGCTGCTTAGCCCTCTATGGACTTTAAATAAATCATGCTGATTTTTAAGGATCTTTGTCCGGATCTTTTTGTAACTGCTGCTCCTCGTTCGCCTAAACATCAGAGCTTACACTAGGCCTAGCTACTTCGAAGCCGTTGTTTTATAAGCTAGTGCTCTCTCGCTCTCCTAGAGAGCTTTACGTTTGCTAGGCGACTGGTTTATCACCAGGAGGAGTTTGGGGGATACAGCCTTTGCTTTCCCTTCTTTTAAACTGGCTTATAGAGCGAGAGTCTGATATGACACGAGAGAAGTTCTCGGCTTGGGAGTTCCTGCCTCTGCCCAGATAGACTTCTCAAACCTCATAGACTCTCCCTGGCGCCTGGCCATGAGACGCTCCAAGATTTTACAGGTCAACTTCACAGCTGTTTTCGAGCCTTTGAAGTTTTGCTGTACAATTATGTCATGCATAAACAAGGCTTTCAGGGATGGCTCCAATGATCTGACAGCCACGTTCTCTGCAGGAACAAGTCCCTCAGGGATGGCTCCATGATTTGGCAGCCATGTTCACTGCAGGAGTACGTAAGAGGCAAGTGCGCTCAATGTGTTCATTGTCAAGACAAACTTCACGATGAAGTCTTCCAGGCTGTCTTGACAGCATTTATGGAAGGCGACTGGATGGTCTCTCTCGACCTTCAGGAGGCATACTTCCACATTCCTATACACCCGGATTCCCAACCGTTTCTGAGGTTTGTTTACAGGAATGTGGGGTACCAGTTTCGAGCTATCGGGGATCCGAGCCTCCCTGTACTTGGACGACTGGCTTCTCAGAGCATCGTCCAGCCTTCACTGTCTGCAGGATCTACATTGGACGTTGAGTCTGGCCAGGGAGTTGGGACTTGTGGTCAACCTAAAAGTCCCAACTGATCCCATCCCAGATTATTCTATTTTTGGGGATGGAGATTCACAGTCAAGCCCTGCTCGAAGTCCAACTAATGCTGAAAAGAAAACGTTTATTCAGTCAGGAGTTGGAACAGTCTCGTAGGGACTCTCTCATCCCTGGAGCAGTTTGTCTCACTAGGGAGACTACCCCTTCTGCCTCTCCGGTTCCATCTAGCCTCTCACTGGAACTAGGACAAGACATTAGAGACGGTATCATTCCCAGTCTCCGAACCAATAAAGGCATGCCTGAAATGGTGGGACAGCAATATCAGTCTGAGAGAGGGACTATCCCTAGCAGTCAAGAACCCAAACCACGTGTTGTCCTCAGACGCGTCGGGTTTGGGTTGGGTGCGACCCTGGACGGTCGGGAATGCGCTGGTCTGTGGACCTCAAGTCAGAAGAGCATGCACATCAACGGCAAGGAGCTATTAGCAGTCCACTTGGCCTTGATGATATTAGGAAGCGTCTTCGAAACTAAGTGGTAGAGGTCAACTCAGACAACACCACAACTTTGGCGTACATCTCCAAGCAAGGAGGCACACACTCCTTCACGCTGCTCGAGATCGCAAGGGACCTTCTCTTATGGTCTAGAATTCGAGGCATCTCCCTGTTGACGAGACTCATCCAGGGGGACTTGAACGTCTTGGCAGACTGTCTCAGTCAGAGGGGTCAGGTGATACCCACGGAATGGACCCTCCACAAGGACGTGGGCAAGAGTCTTTGGGCTTCTTGGGGTCAACCAACCATAGACCTCTTTGCCTCCTCGTTGACCAAAAGGTTACCAATCTTTTGCTCTCCAGTCCTAGATACAGAAGCAATCTACATAGACGTGTTTCTACTGGATTGGTCTTTTATGGACTTATATGCATTCCCACCATTCAAGATAGTCAACAAGGTACTGCAGAAGTTCGCCTCTCACGGAGGGACAAGGTTGACGTTGGTTGCTACCCTCTGGCCCGCGAGAGAGTGGTTCACCGAGGTACTTCAATGGCTAGTAGACTTTCCAAGAAGTCTTCCTCTAAGGGTAGATCTGTTACGTCAGCCCCACGTAAAGAATGTCCATCAAAGCCTCCCCGCTCTTCGTCTGACTTCCTTCACACTATCGAAAGACTCTCAAGAGCTAGAGGTTTTTTTGAAGGAGGCAGTCAGTGCGATTGCAAGAGCTAGGAGAGCTTCTACCATTAGAGTATACCAGTCGAAGTGGGAAGTCTTTCGAGACTGGTGCAAGTCAGCATCTGTGTCCTCGTCCAGTACCTCTGTAGCCCAAATCGCAGATTTTCTTTTACATCTGAGAAAGGTTCGCTCCCTTTCAGCTCCCACGATTAAGGGCTACAGGAGCATGTTGGCTTCGGTCTTTCGACATAGAGGCTTAGATCTTTCCAACAATAAAGATCTCCAAGATCTCCTTAAGTCTTTCGAGACCTCTAAGGAACGTCGTTTGGCACTCCTGGATGGAACTTAGACGTGGTCCTAAGGTTCCTCATGTCAGACAGGTTTGAGCCATTACATTCAGCCTCCCTGAAGGATCTCACCCTCAAGACACTTTTCCTAGTGTGCTTGGCTTCGGCTAAAAGGGTCAGTGAACTTCATGCCTTCAGTAAGAACATCGGCTTTTCTACAGGAAAAAAGCCACTTGTTCACTTCAACTTGGTTTCCTGGCCAAAAATGAACTGCCTTCTCGTCCTTGGCCTAAATCTTTTGATATTCCTTGCTTATCAGAGATCGTAGGCAACGAACTGGAAAGAGTATTATGTCCTGTTAGAGCTCTTAAGTTCGATTTAGCTCGTACTAAGTCATTACGAGGGAAATCTGAGGCATTATGGTGCTCAGTTAAGAAACCTTCATTGCCTATGTCAAAGAATTCTTTGTCATATTTTATCAGATTTTTTTTTTTAATACGAGAAGCTCATTCTCACTTGAATGAGAAAGACCGATGTTTGCCTAAGGTTAAGACGCACGAAGTTAGAGATATAGCAACCTCCGTGGCCTTCAAGCAGAATAAATCTCTGCAAAGTATTATGGACGCGACTTCTTGGAGAAACAAGTCAGTGTTCGCGTCATTTTACTTAAAAGATGTCCAGACTCTTTACGAGGACTGCTACACACTGGGTCCATTCGTTGCAGCGAGTGCAGTAGTGGGTGAGGGTTCTACCACTACACTTCCCTAATTCCAATATCCTTTTTAATCTGTCTCTTGAAATGTTTTTAATATTGTTTTATGGGTTGTTCGGAAGGCTAAGAAGCCTTTCGCATCCTGATTGATTTGGCGGGTGGTCAAAGTCATTTCTTGAGAGCGCCCAGATTAGGGGTTTGATGAGGTCCTGTTGTATGGGTTGCAGCCCTTGATACTTCAGCTCCTGGGAGTCTGTCAGCATCCTAAGAGGATCGCTGGGCTCCGTGAGGAAGACAGACTTACAAGGCAGAGTAATCGTCTAAGTCAACTTCCTCACCAGGTACCTATTTATTTTGATTTTGTTATATTGATAACTGCCAAAATGAAAAAACTCTTAGCTTATACGCTGTAAACATAATTAACTCTGGTCTCTACCCACCTCCTTGGGTGTGAATCAGCTATTATATACAGTATTCACCGGCTAAGTTAAATATTTAAAAATGATATTTTAATTATAAAATAAATTTTTGAATATACTTACCCGGTGAATATATAAATTAAATGACCCTCCCTTCCTCTCCAATAGAGACGCAGTGGGATGAGAAGAAATTGAAGGTTTTGTTTACATCCGAGAGTGGTATCTGGCCGACAGTTGGCGCTGGTGGGCACACCCGCAACCTGCATAGCGATCGCTCGCGAGTTTTTTATGTATGTGTCTGTCGAGCAACAGAGTTGCAGCTATTATATATTCACTGGGTAAGTATATTCAAAAATTTATTTTATAATTAAAATATCATTTTAAGTTTTGTGTGAGACGGATTTGGCAAAGTAAGGGGGGAGGAATGTGGAGGATTAATTTTTGTTTTATTTTTATTTTTTTTTGTTTGCCAAATCCTGAGAGAGAGAGAGAGAGAGAGAGAGAGAGAGAGAGAGAGAGAGAGAGAGAGAGAGAGAGAGAGAGAGAGGGGGGGGTAGTTATTGTATTGATTGTTTGTTGTGAGAAAGACTGTTGGTTTAAATGAGGTTGTTGGTTTACTTTTAGCTAGGTTAGGAGAGAAGTAAATGTTTCGGAGCGAATGCTTTTTTTGATTGACTGCGTCCTGAGGCAGTTGTGTGAGTGCTGGATTACTATTTTATTATCATTCTTTATTACCAGCGTTGGAAGTGATTATTGGTTTTCTAAGCCGTGATTCCTCCTTTGGAGAACTTATTTGTTTTGAATGCCGATCTTGAGTTGACGACCTGGCCTGTAAGAGATTGTGTTTGGACTACTCATTTGATTGCACAACCGTTGATGACCTGGCCTGTTTATTAAGATTCCGTTTGCTGTTATTGATGATGATGATGATGATGATGACGACCACTAATTGACTGTTCAGTTCAGTTGACGAACTGCATATAGTTCCGTTTGCCACAGATTAGTGGGTGTGCCAAGGAGTGATCGGTTTGTGTGCGGAGACAGTTTCCGCAGTAATGAATAAACAATTATAAACATATTTGATAGTTTGCCATAAAAGACAGTTGGCTTTGTGTTGAGGACAGTGTTGATGTCCCATAAAATATAATATACATTTTGGTTGTGGTCGAGATTAGTTTTAAGTTTGTTAGGGTTATTTTGGTTTATTTGAACGGTGTTACAGTTATTTGAATGGTTTTTAGTATTAAGTGATTGTTATAGTTAGTAAGAAATATATAGTTTTAAGGTTATGTTTTGTTTGGTTTTTGTCCTTTTGTCCAAGAGTCCCGCTGCTGATAACGTAAGGGGAAAGGTTGTATTGAGGAGACATTGGTCTGTTTAGAGTGATTCAAGGGTGTGGGGGTTGTTTTGCAACATCCCGCCACAACTTCAGTGCTAAAGTTGGAAGAAATAATCAAGGGATGGAGAATGTAATGGGTGTCAAGGGTCTTGGCGAAGTTGCAAATGGAGGTGGAGCACATTTCATAAGTTTCTGTTCAGCAAACAATCTTGTCATTAGAGGTACTCTTTTTCAACACAAGAACATCCACATGTATACATGAATTCCACCATGTGGCAATTACAATAATCTCTTAGATCACATTGCCATTGATAAAGAGAGAAGGAGGACTCAGAAATGTATGAAGTTATAGCTGTGAAGATATTAGTGGTGATCACTAACTCCTCATTGCCACACTGAAATTAAAACTGAAAGCACCCAACAGAAAGATAGATAGTATACCTAGGTTTGATACAACTAAACTTTTAGAAGAAGAGCACAGAGAAACATTTGCAATTGAATGTAGGAATCGATTTGCAGTCTTAGAAACTTTAAGAGACGAAGAATAGACAGTTAATGTAGAATGATGTGATATTAAGAACATATATCAGTCAGTCGGTAGTGCAGTCTTGGGACACGCAGTTACAAGGAGAAAGCCATTGATATCAAATGATAATTGGGATACTATAAAAAGGAGACAAAGACAGAAATTTATTGTTGAAAGTTTTTGAGTAAGTTATGAAAATTATAAGGTAGAACATGCTAAGTATTACAGTACTGATAGTGAGGTCCAAAGAAAAGTCAGAACTGACTGGAGAGAATATTTATACAGTAAAGCAGATTAGGCAGATGACTATGCTATGAATTCAGGAACTGGCTATGGTGTAAGAATTTCTCATAGAATTATTAATGAAATCTCGACTGGGGCAAAGAAGAAGCGCATATACCCATCAAAAAGAAAGATGGCTCTGTTAGAGCAAGAGAAGATGAAGAAAGACAACGTTTGATGGAACACTTTAGTGAGGTTATGAATAGGAGATATGAAGGGAATAATTTGATTGATATAACTGAAGTTGATGAAGACCTTGATGTGCCCATGAATGAATTCAGTGTGTTTGAAGTCGAAGTTATCCTAAAAAAAATAAAAAGATTAAAGCCCCGGGATAGTATGGAATAACTACCGAGATGATACTGGCCAAAAATGAAGTGACTCCCAGACTACTTACAAGATTATTTTGTAGAATGTGGCACGAAGAGGCAAAACCTGATGAATGGGAGTTAGGGGTGTTGGTGAAAATAGCAATAAAAGGAACCTGACTAATTGTGAAAATTACAGAGCCATAACACTTATGTCAGTTGTTATGAAAATATATAGTACAGTATGTTTATTCTAAAGAGACTGGAGAATAAGACTGATGGAAAGCTGAGAGATGAACAAGCAGGATTTAGAAAAGGTAAGAGTTGCACTGACCAAATTTTCATTTTGAGACATGTTGTACAGCAATGCATAGAATATAGAAAACGCGAAGAATCTATTTTTGGGTGAGATAGCCATGTCGTCCTGATGGAAGGTTCCTATAGGTAGCTTTTTAAGGGATATGTGGCTACAGTGATATTCCCAGAGAATTAACCTTTAGGTCTCCAGAATTCTAAATCCTGGTGCGAATTTCCTTAAAATTTCTCCTAAGGATATTGCATAATATCAGGGGACGTGTATCTTGATACGACACATAGCAATCTTCACCCCGAATAGCATTTTCGTTTCGAGGGGGAAGAGTAGCAAAAATAGAAGGGGAGCCGTTATCAAGGTTACCCTTCCTCCCGTACTACTACAAGTATCTAGATGGCGCTGTATCCAAGATGGCGCTCATTCCTTGTAGCATTGAGCATGGTGCTACAGATATAGTAATTTTGGGAGGGATCCTGCCAAGGCGTTTTCTATAGAAAAGGAGGGCGGGTCCATCAGGACGACATGGCTATCTCACCCAAAAATAAATTTTTCGCTTCGCTCAAAATCCGTTTTTTGGGCCCAAGCCATGTCGTCCTGATGGAAGTTTACCAGAGAATTACTAGAAAGTACTGTATTTGTGGATTTTCATAGGTGCCCTAACCTTGGGACAATTTTTCTATGGTCATCCGTACCATTGAGACAAATGACGTTACCGTTATCCGTCATTACCAATAATCATGGACAATGTAAGTGCTTCCTGACCTCTGCAGGGAAGAGTCATACTAGACAGTAGAAAAGAGGTCTAAAGGTTTGTATATATTGTATGAACAAACATAAGTATCAACTAGATATACAAAAGTCTCACGGTTTGTATATGTTGTCGGAACGACTAAGTGTCAACTATATCCATTGTTTTTGGGCTCAAGCCATGTCGTTCTGATGGAAGGTTCCTAAAAGTAGCTTCCAAGGGATATTTGAACTACAGTACAGTGATATTCCCTGAGAATTTACCTTTAGGTCTCCAGAATTCTAACTCCTGGCGCGAATATCCTCAAGATTTCTCTTGAGGATATCGCATAAATCAGGGGACATATATCTTGATATGACACATAGCAATCTTCACCCCAAATAGCATTTTCGCCTCGAGGGGAAGAGTGAAAAATTAGAAGGGGAGCCGTTATCAAGGTTATCCTTCCTCCCATACTACTATTGAGTATCTAGATGGCGCCATATCTAAGATGGGGGTTATTCCTATTTTTGTAGCGATTTCGCACGGTGGTATTCCCTGTTGATCTAATGTTTTGATCAATTTTGTGAGCGTTTATTATGCAATCTCCAGCTTCCTTCGCCTCTGGAAAGTTGAGTATTGATTCTTTACAGTGTATAATTTTTAGCTCCTGCTCCACAGTGAAATTAGAGTAATTTTTTGGGCTCAAGCCATGTCGTCCTGATGGAAGGTTCCTTTAGGTAGCTTTCTAAGGGATATTTGGTTACAGTGATATTCCCAGAGAATTAACCATTAGGTCTCCAGAATTCTAACTCCTGGCACGAATATCCTTAAATTTCTTTCAAGGATATCGCATAATCAGGGGACGTATGCTTGATTTGACACATAGCGATCTTCACCCCGAATAGCGTTTTCGCTTCGAGGGGGAAAGTGGCAAATTTAGAAGGGGAGCCGTTATCAAGGTACCCTTTCCTCTCGTACTATTGAAGGGTATCTAGATGGCACTGTAGTCACCCCAGTGCACTATTCCTTTAGTTGTAGCGGTCTCACACGATGATTTTCCCTGTTGCTCTCTCGTTACGCTTTGATTTATTGGATTTATAATGCAATCTCCAGCCTCTTCTGCCTCTGGAAAGTTGAGTATTGAATCTTTACAGTGTATAAATTTTAGCTCCTGCCTCACAGTGAAATTAGATTGATTTTAAGAGTTGGAGCTTCGCCGATCAGCGGAGGCGCCATGGGCGCTGTCGTTCATAACGCATGTGTTATTTAGTTAGTCTGAACGACTTTCCCGGTTTTAATAGCATGAATATTTATGGAGCTATTCAGTTATATAATTCTAGGAAGTTATATATTATGTCGATTGTATTCTTAGAGTTTCGAAGATCTAGGTAACCGAACCTCGCCCGCGCTAGGCTTCCTAGCCTACGCGCTTTAGTTTACCTTCATCCATGATATAAACGACATCCCTAGTTGTAATAGCATTTAAATATGAAGCTATTTAGGCAATTTATACTTGTAAGATATTGATTGCATATATATATATTTCCTCTTCCCACGATCGTATACGAGAGAGTTTCGGCGATTAAGGTAACCGAATCTCGCCTGGCACTAGGCTACTAGCCTAGGTGCTTTAATATACTTTTTGGGCTCAAGCCATGGCGTCCTGATGGAAGGTTCCTTTTTGGTAGCTTCCTTGGGTAAATAACTACTAAGATATTCCCAGAGAATTTAACCACAGGTTATCACAGAATTCTAACTTCTGGAGCGAGTATCCTAAAGGTTTCCCTTTTAAGACATCGTATATCAACAGGGGACGCATGTATTAACGCGCCACATAGCTATCTACACCCCGAACAGAGTTAATGCTTCGGTGTGTAAGGGTTGAGAATCGCTGGGAGCCGTTCCATAGCTAATCTCATTCGTGGCTACTACTGATACTCGAGACGTAAACAAACGGGCGCCATTGCTTAAATGACGTCACGTCCGTCTTCATCCTTTGTTCAGTAGCTCGCCCTACTTAGACGGATTTTCCCTGTGCTTTACTTATCGCTTTGCATCTACGTAATGTCGGTACCTTCAGCCTCGCCTTCTTCTGGAAAGTTGAGTACAAGGTTCCAGTATTGTTTAGTTAAGCTCTGACCGTAAAGTAAATATTACTTTCCGAGATAATTGCTGTTTTGTGGCAGAGCTGTGCCTCTACCGGACCCGCCATTTTTGGCGTCGTTGTTGTTATGCATGCCTTGTTTAGTTAGCCACAACAACGCTTCCGGCCTTATTTACTAATCGAATACATTAGTTTATTTAGTCTTCATAGCTAGGAACTTTTATATCGTGTTTCGACGCTTTTTATCGGTCATCGATTGACCTCATACCAGTCGGCTACTATAGCCCCCAGGCCAGAGCGCCTGTATATAAGTGTTCATGCATGATTTTATTAGTGATCCTAGGCTAAGTTATGAAGATAGTGGCATTATTTTACAATACTTTCGACCGTGATGCAAGTGTTTTTTCGCCTTCAGGGATCATATAGGGGATAGGTTAGTTAGTGTCCCTAACTAACCTAACCTCCTCGTAGGACCCCTATATGCTTCCTTCATCCCCTGCCTTGGCACTCCCTCTGTTTAGCCTTGATTTCCTTTCTGAGTAAGGGGATCAAGTGTCTAATGGAGTATTCATTGCCTCTCAGTCCTCCCTAAGGGAATGACCCCCCCTTAGGGTTGCGTCCGAGAGTGAGGTTAGGCTAGCCCTTCCTCTATGGCTAGGAATAGTCTATGACCATCCTGCCATAGCGATATGTCTTCTATCCTTCCTAGTTCAGGGCTTCTAGCCCTGTTCTAGGTTAGGTTTTGGAAGGTTATCTGTCCCCTGCTGAAACTGTACCCATGCACCGTTTCAGCCTGGCGGCCTTATCTTAGGTTAGGGAGTGTCCTCCCTTTCCTTAGTGGCCGCTCTGGTACAGAACCCCTTCCTTGGAAGACCCTTCTCTTCTCCCCTCCCCACCTATCTCTTGTATAGCCTAGCCTACACTTAGGTTAGTCTATACCCATCTGTCCCCTGTCCTACAACTCCTCCTTAGGGTGGAGTGATAGGGCTACCTTGAGCTTCCTTGTGCAGTCCGCTCTGGTACATATACCCTTCATAGTGGCCTATGGGGTTAGCCACTGGATGCGTTCTGCATGTGGAGGTCTCTCCTCTCTTGGGTGTCCCCCAGCCCTCCCTTGGGCTACCCTGCCCCCGGTCCCCTGCGACCCCAGCTCCTGGGTGATAGAGCCTGCCTCTATCATGGGTACACCCTCTCAGGGGGGGATGTTTGGATTCCATGACTGGACTTCTTACATCCCTCCCCCTGTCTCTCTCTCTATCCGGGTGCCGGTCCCTTTCCGCCTCCACTGTCGGCGATACCTGCCTCCTACCTTGGTGACTCTCCCCTACCCTCATGCCGCCAGCCCCTCCGCTTGCCGGGGGACTGTCGACCGCCGCCGGCTCCCGCCGACGGCCTTCCTCCTTCCTCCTAGCCTCACCGTCCGCTTGCCGGTCGGCCACCGGAGTGCCGGCATTCACTGCCGGCAACCGGGTTCAGCTATAACCATCCTTATCCCAGTCACCAATCCGGCATCCTTCGTCCGCCGGAGCCGCCGCTCCCCTGCCGGCGTGCCGCCGTTGTGCCGGCGGCCGCCACCCTGGCTTTGCTCTTGACTTACATTTTGTCTGTCCTAATGCCAGAAACTCTGCTGGAGCGGCCTCCGGCGTGCCGGAGGTCTGCCGGAACCTCCCGGAGGCGTCAAGGATACTTGCACCCCCTTCTCCTAGCTATCACTTGTATACCGATAGCCCTACACTGCAAACAGATAGCCCGTTTACACTCTTTAGATCAGTGCCTTGGTACTGTTCTATTAGTAATCATGCTGTCCCTTTGCATTCTTCAATATTCCAGCATGCTGCGTGCATCTTAGCGCGGCTGGTTGCCGGGAGCAATTACCCTAAGGGACCTGTTAGTTCCCCAAATTAAGGACTGAGTGATCTCAGTCCCAAACTTATCCTTGGTTTTCCATGGAATTCCATTGCCCTGTGGAATTTCAGGGAATACTATCCTGTGCCTTTGGCCATCTCGGATTACCCGGGGATAATGCTTGCGGTAGCCAGACGGGCGAGAAGCATGGAGTATGTTCTCTTTACTACTTCAATCTCTATGCATCACACCCTTTCTTTAAGTTAATATTAATGATTAATCTTAACTTAGCTTAAGAACCATTCTTATGACTCCCCCATACTCATTTTCTCTTTCTTCCACAGGAGGAGCAGATGAAGTGTGACTTCGACTTCTGCGCTGTGAAACGCCCGCACTTCTACGGGCATACGGCTTGCAGGACTCACGCCCCTTGTGCTAACAAGAAAGGGGATCTGAAATTCTGGGACCCACTGGATTGTACGGTCTGCCAGGCTCAACTAGTTGATGCCTTCCATAACCCTCCCTCAGCGGAGGTCAGGGACACTTCTCGGGAGAAGCTACGCAAGTGGGTGCGTGGCTTCCAGAAGAATGCCACCGGACCGTACTTGGCCACTGAAGAAATGAGGTCACTCTTGTTCCCTAAGGCCTCCCCTGATTCAGTGGTACCCAAGGATGTGATTCCCACTGTCCAAATTACAGTAGAACCTGATGTTGTCATGGCTCAGTCCATGCACGAGTGCCGCCTGGATTCTGAAGATGACGAACATATGTCGGACGTCTCGGAAGACACAGAGAAGACTCTTATGGCTCAAGGAGCTGAAGATGATGAAGACCAGGTGGAATACTCCGAGTCGGAGCAAGAGGTCGCTCCTCCTTCCATCTCCGCTCCTACTCCTACACCGACGGAAGTATCTATCCCGTCTACCTCCACGACCCCGGATCCCTCTTCTTCCACTCAAGAAATGATCCGGTTGATTAGAGCCGTCATGGACGACAGGTTAAAGGAGAATCAGGAGTTCATCAGGTCCATGATGGGATCCAGAGAACCGAAGAGGATTTCGGTTAAGGATCTCCCCGCTTGCTCACATGCCAACCCGTGGAGGTATGCTGAGCATATGGTTATCGCGACCGGCAGGATCTTTGTCAGCGACAAAATCGGCACGGTCCCTTTGGAAGACGTGGAGTTCTTCCCAAACTTTGAGGCCTACCCGGACTGTTACGTCCGACTTCGTTCCGAACCCGCCTCTAAGGAAGAGACCGAACCCAAGGAAGAGATAGTGTTCGATCTCGCGAAGGCCCAGGCTATGCTAGCCAACACATTCAAGAGTAGGGGTTTTACCTGCTCCAAGCTTCCGGCCCTGAGCAAGAAGCACCCTACTTATGTCGCACCTGAAAATGCGGTTCTTCCATTCTTGGAAAAGGCCTTCACTGCGTGCCTTAAAGCTGTGGAAGAGGGGAAAGCCTGCCCTGCACTGGAGGAGTGCAGACCCTTCTCCATAGTCACTCCCCCTGACGCTCGACACTGGAAGGATATCCAGCACACTTTCGTCGTGGGAAAGCTAGATCCTGACGTCGCCGGACGTCAGTTTAACGAAGACCTCCCTAAGCTCAACGATCACCTCCTTCGTCGGGAACAAGACACGAAGGAGAGGCTCGCAGCATCTATGTCTCACCAAGTCCAACTTGAAATTATGGCCTGTGACACCAGAGTACCAGACCACTACATGGTACTCTCCAAATCCCACATGACAACCGTGATGAAGGACTTGTACCACTTCATAAAGGCTCGGAGAGCCTGTCGTGAATTCTTGTTCGCAGGTGCAACTGTGAAACACGAACCCCGGAGGCTGATTTCCTCCAACATCTGGGGCAAACACCTCTTTCCTTCTGACCTTGTGAAGGAAATCACCGACAAAGCCGCCACGGAGAATAGGAACCTTCTCCACAAGTGGGGCATGTCAAGAAAAAGGAAACCCTCTCAGGACGAAGGACCTCAACCTAAGAGGAAATCCCAAAAACAGAAACCCCAGCAACGTCAACCAAGACGTCAGTTTCCGGGACCCGCTACCTCCCAAGTGGCAGCTCAGCCACAACAGACCTTTCAATTGGTCCCCCAACCGGTGTTGTCACAGTCACCGGTCTTCACCCCTGCTTTCGAGCAACAGACAACTACCTTTCGTCCCAAAGGTAGAGGCTCGAACAGAGGTGCAAGCAGAGACGCATCTCACCGTCCCTCCAGAGGCAGAGGAGGAAAGGGAGCTAGCGGCCGAGGCAGCAAGCCCTCGGGACACCAGAAGCAATGAAGTGCTTCCGGTGGGAGGAAGACTCCGCCAATTCCAGGATCGTTGGACCTTCGATCCCTGGGCACACAGCATCGTCAAGAAGGGTCTAGGCTGGAGTTGGACTCAACCACCCCCAACCTTCCAGCAATTCTTCCAACAATCAACCCCCCTTCTGGAAGAATATGTCCTAGATCTCTTGAACAAGAAGGTGATAAGGAAGGTAAAGTCCACCAGGTTCCAAGGGAGACTGTTTTGTGTCCCCAAGAAAGACTCTGACAAACTCAGAGTCATTCTGGACTTATCCCCCCTCAACAAGTTCATAGCGAACGACAAGTTCAAGATGCTGACTCTTCAACAGATAAGGACCCTTCTGCCTCGAGGTTCCTACACGGTCTCCATAGACCTGGCGGATGCCTACTGGCACGTTCCAATGAACCATCACGCTTCCTCCTACCTAGGATTTCGACTCCAAAGGAAAAGCTACGCCTTCCGGGCCATGCCCTTCGGCCTCAACGTGGCCCCTCGGATCTTCACAAAGCTGGCGGACGCCATAGTACAACAGCTCCGCCTCCGAAACGTCCAGGTGATGGCCTAGCTCGACGACTGGCTAGTCTGGGCTCCATCGCCCGAAGATTGTGTAAAATCTTGCAACAAAGTCACCCAGTACCTAGAACACCTGGGATTCAAGATCAACGAGAAGAAATCTCGCCTCTCTCCAGCTCAGAAGTTCCAGTGGTTGGGAATCCAATGGAACCTTCAGTCACACCGCCTTTCCATCCCCCAGAAGAAAAGGAAGGAAATAGCAGGGTCTGTCAAGCGACTGCTGAAATCCAAACGAATTTCAAGACGCCAGCAGGAACGAGTTCTAGGCTCTCTACAGTTCGCCTCAGTGACAAACCCAGTGCTTCGTGCACAGCTAAAGGATGCCGCGGGAGTCTGGAGACGTTCTGCATCCATCGCTCGAAGAGACCTCAAGAGACGGCTTCCAAACAGACTTCGACTTCTCCTAAAGCCGTGGTCAGAAGCAAAGGCCCTGAAAAGGTCCATGCCTCTCCAACACCCTCCTCCATCACTCAACATCCACACGGACGCTTCGCTGGAGGGTTGGGGAGGTCACTCCCACCAAAAACAGGCTCAAGGCACCTGGTCTCCCCTGTTCAAGACGTTCCATATAAACATCTTGGAGGCCATGGCGGTCCTTCTAACTCTGAAGAAATTATCCCCGCCGCCCTCGATCCACATTCGTCTAACCCTAGACAACTCGGTGGTAGTTCGTTGTCTCAATCGCTAAGGCTCAAGATCGCCCCAGATAAATCAGGTGCTTCTCCCAATCTTCCGTCTGGCGGAGAAGAAGAAGTGGCACCTGTCTGCAGTTCACCTACAAGGATTCCGCAACGTGACAGCGGATGCTCTATCGCGGACAAACCCGATAGAGTCGGAATGGTCTCTAGACGCAAGATCATTCTCCTTCATCTCTCACCAAGTCCCAGAACTTCAGATAGATCTCTTTGCAACGAGCGACAACAATCAACTTCCTTGGTATGTGGCCCCGTACGAGGACCCCAAGGCAGAAGCAGTGGATGCCATGTCACTGGACTGGAACAGATGGTCCAAGATCTACCTGTTCCCTCCCACCAACCTTCTGTTGAAAGTCCTCTCCAAACTGAGAACCTTCAAAGGGACAGCGGCCCTAGTGGCTCCCAAGTGGCCCCGGAGCAACTGGTACCCCCTGGTCCTGGAGCTGCAGCCCAAGCTGATCCCTCTCCCGGGCCCAGTTCTCTCCCAACAAGTACAGAAGTCGACTGTCTTCGCTTCATCATCGAAAATCAAGGACCTTCATCTCATGATTTTCTCTCCCTAGCCGCAAAGAAGAGGTTTGGGATCTCGAAGAAAAGTCTGGACTTCCTAGAGGAATACAAGACCGAATCCACAAGACGGCAATACGAATCATCCTGGAGGAAATGGGTCTCCTTCGTCAAGACAAAAAATCCTAAAGAAATCACGATTGATTTCTGCATGTCCTTCTTTATTCACCTTCATGGACAGGGATTAACAGCCAATACGATTTCAACTGCAAATCAGCCTTGACCAGACCAATTCTATATGCTTTCCAAATTGATCTGTCCAGCGACATCTTCAACAAACTACCGAAAGCATGTGCTCGCCTACGCCCAGCACCCCCACCGAAACCGATCTCCTGGTCACTAGACAAGGTGCTCCATTTCGCCTCCAACTTGGATAATGATTCATGCCCTCTCAAGGATCTGACTCAGAAAGTTATATTTCTCTTTGCTCTTGCTTCGGGAGCTCGAGTCAGCGAAATAGTGGCATTATCAAGAGAAGACGGACACATCCTGTTTACCGATACAGGAGACGTTACCCTCTCCCCTGATCCGACGTTTCTCGCCAAAAATGAATTACCCACCAAAAGATGGGGCCCCTGGAGAATATGCCCCCTGAAGGAAGATGCCTCTCTATGCCCAGTAGAGACCCTCAAGGTCTATCTTCGCAGAACTTCGAACTTTGGTGGAGGCCAACTCTTCAAAGGAGAAACATCGGGCAGCGACCTGTCACTGAAACAATTAAGAGCGAAAATCACCTACTTCATTCGCAGAGCAGATCCTGACAGTACACCCGCTGGTCATGATCCTAGGAAAGTTGCATCATCTCTGAATTTCTTTCAGAGTATGGACTTTGAAAGCCTTAAGAACTTCACAGGCTGGAAGTCCTCGCGCGTTTTCTTTAAACATTATGCGAAACAAGTGCACGAAGTCAAACATTTTGTGGTAGCCGCAGGTAGTGTTATGAAACCTGCAGCTAACTCTGCATAGAACAGTGAGTTACTTGGGACTCTAACTCTTCGGGTGCCTATGTTGACCCTCGAGCGATACATAGTGATGTCGAAAACACTTAGTGCTTTTATATAACTGTTCTTATCCCAGGTGAAATGTCATAGTTGTTACACAAGTGCCGCATGCCCTGAGCATGATGTGTTTTATTCAAAGACTTGCGTTCCTCGAGAACGAGTGCCTACTAATAAACTTGAAATTCCTTTTCAGATTCAAGAGCAAGTCTTTATTACTATGTACATTTTAATTACTGTAAATGAACTTTACTTATTGCTGTAATTTATTTAATTTCTGCATTTGTGAAATAAAATTTCTATTTTATTATCTGTGCGTCTCAATCAGCTCCTACTTACTATGAAATACATGCCTGTCATAGTTTTATTATCCCCTTTTTCCTTACGGTTATGGAGAAATTAAGATACTAACTCTTAATTTATATTCACTCTGATTATGTAATGTTCCAATACGAATACTTACTCTTCATACCCTGGAGATGATTCATCTTTCTCAACATACAGTGCCCAACCACCACTGGTCTGCTTTTCAGAATGTTCCTATACAAATACCAAACATTCAGCTTCATCTCCAAGTTCTTCAAGTTCTTCTATCAGGATGAATAGCCCTTCAATATCACTTTGATGTCGGCATGGCCCATGGGAACTTCACTGCCAAGGGGGGCAGGATGCTTCTTCCCTACGGTTCTTTACCAAGATTACTATGCTAATTTGTCAATGCCTTGGCACTTACTATTAGGGGAAAATCTACCACGATACATTGATTCTCTGGTATTCTTCCATCAGGACGCCATGGCTTGAGCCCAAAAAACGGATTTTGAGCGAAGCGAAAAATCAATTTTTGGGTGAGATAGCCATGGCGTCCTGATGGACCCTCCCTGCTACTTCGTCCAGTTTTAGGTCCCACCCTGCTCTGCTGTATCATGGTGATGGGCAAGCAACTGGCTTCAGGATAAAGACGGACGTGACGTCATTTAAGCAATGGCGCCCGTTTGTTTACGTCTCGAGTATCAGTGGTAGCCACGAATGAGATTAGCTATGGAACGGCTCCCAGCGATTCTCAACCCTTACACACCGAAGCATTAACTCTGTTCGGGGTGTAGATAGCTATGTGGCGCGTTAATACATGCGTCCCCTGTTGATATACGATGTCTTAAAAGGGAAACCTTTAGGATACTCGCTCCAGAAGTTAGAATTCTGTGATAACCTGTGGTTAAATTCTCTGGGAATATCTTAGTAGTTATTTACCCAAGGAAGCTACCAAAAAGGAACCTTCCATCAGGACGCCATGGCTATCTCACCCAAAAATAGATTTTTCGCTTCGCTCAAAATCCGTTTTCATACATGTTCCCGGTTTACCCTTGTGTATCGTTTTATCAATTCAGGCGGAGATAGATATCTCCTAGAATTATTATATAAATCGATACTCGTCTCCAGTGGAGATTTAAGGGTATTCCCTTCTCCCTCTGTGTGTAGCTTTAGGCTACAACTCTATCTTGGTCTTGCCACTGAGTAGACACTCTGGCTTGATTTGGCTAGTATTTTCTGTCCTTATCCCTGGCCGGCAGATAGCCGACTTTGAGTTTTGGTCAGAACCTCCGAGTATTCAGTCTTTTGCCGGCAGCCGGCCGGTAGGGTGAGTAGTCACTCCCCTGCCGGCCTAAGCTGCCGGCATAGGAGGCTAGACCTCCATAGGCTGCACCTGAAGCAGTTGTATGTTGCAGCTACCGTCTCCCCTGCGGTCTAGAAGACTAGTCCTGTGCTCACAGAACCTAGGCTGAAGAATAGACATTCTTTTGCCGCCTAGAATGGCGCCGACACTGAAACGATGTTTCTCCCAAATCTGCCTCCCTCCCCTTCTTAACCCAAGTGGCAGACCCTAGGATGAAGAATAGAGATTCTTCTGCCACCTAGGACAGCGCCAATATTGAAACAGACTTTCTTCGTTGTGTGGTAGGACCGGTAACCCTGCCGCCTCCTTCCACACTTCATACAGGACCCTTTTCCCTACCCCCTGTGTCCTTTAGCGATGGCTTAGCCATCGCAACTCTTTGGCCGTCGTCCTACAATCTTGTCGCTTGCCGGCGGGTTGTGGGGCCGGCCAGGGCTCTTACATAGCAGCTGTTTAGTCGCTCAGCCTTCCCTTATGGACGCAAGGCTCCGGGAAAACCTGTGCTGGCTGCTGGTGGGAGACCCCTATTCTGTAGAGTGTTCTTCAGTCCTCTCTTGGACTGCCATCCACATACCAGCGGCCGGCAGTGACCGGCAACGGTTTGTGTTTGGATGGAAGTCTGAATAATACATTCTCCCCTTCCATTTGAACCCTCCTTCTGGAGGAAGGCAGTAAGACTCAATACTTACACCCTTGTTTACTGTTAACATACATTTTTGGGCTCAGGCCATGTCGTCCTGATGGAAGGTTCCTTTAAGTAGCTTCCTAGGGTATATTTGACTACAGTGATATTCCCAGAGAATTTAACTTAAGGTCTCCAAAATTCTAACTCCTGGCACAAATATCCTTAAAGTTTCCTTTTAGGATATCGCATAATATCAGGGGACATATTCTTGACACGCCACATAGCAATCTGCACCCCACACGGCGTTTACGCTTCGAGTGGGAAAACTGGCAAAATAAAAGAGGAGCCGTTATAAGATTCTCCTTCCTCCTTACTGTTTTTACCCAGATGGCGCCATAATCGTCAGCCATCTTAATTCCTTTCTCTGTAGCGCTTGAGCTCGGTGGTTTTTTCCAGAGCTCTTTTGTCATATAGGATTTATCATGCAATCTCCAGCTTCTTCTGCCTCTGGAAAGTTGAGTATTTAGTTCTTGTATTGTATAAATTTAGCTCTGGCCGTAAAGTAAGAATTAATTTGAAATAATCTATGTTTGTGGTAGAGCTATTGCCTGGACCGGAGGCGCCTTCGGCGCTGTCGTTCGTAACGCATGAATTATTTAGTTAGCCAGAACGACTTTCCCGGTATAATAGCATAAATAAAAATATTTAGCGATATAGTCTTCATTGCTAGGAATTAATTATATTATGCCGATAGTATTCTCTTTAGTTTCGGCGAATTAGGTAGCCGATTATGTTTACGCTAGGCTTCCTTGGCTAGGCGTTCTAGTTTACTCTCTTGCATGATATGATAGGTGTTCCTGGTGTTATTAATTTTAAATGAAGATATTAGGCAATTTATACATATAAGATATATGGATTGCATATAAAGTTTCCTCTTCCAAGATAGTATACGAGAGCTTCGATGAGTCAGGTAGTCGATCTCACTGTCGCTAGGCTAGTAGCCTAGTGGCTTTAGTATACTTTGATACAATCTCCCCGGTTACCCTTATGCTTAGGGTAATCCCATCTTCCCTCTGAGGTGTAGTCTATGGCTGCAATCCTAGCTGGTCTTGCCCTGAATTGTGATTCTGGCAAGGTTAGGCTAGGATTTTCTGTCCTTTACCGAGCTACTGATGGTGAGCTTTGTGTTTGGGTCAGAACCTCAGAGTACTTGTCGTGTGCCGGCGGCTGATCGATAGGGTGAATGTACTCTCCTGTTGGATCTCATTGGTTGGCATAGGAGGCCTTGCCTCCCTAGACTGCACTTGAACGGGTCATGTGCTCCCCTTCTCCCTGTAGTTTAGCGACCAGTCCTGTGCTGGCAGAACCTAGGCTGAAGAATAGTGATTATTTTTCTCCCTACAATGGCGCCGGCATGGGGACTCTCTTTCTCTATAATTTAAGGCGGCGGCTAGAAGATGCCGGCCCCTTTGTGTATTGGCAGACCCTAGGCTGGAGAATACTCTCCATATACCTAGGGTGGCGCCGATACTGAAACAGAGTTTCCTTTAGGTGTGGTAGGGACGGCATGCTGCTGGCTCCTCTCACATCTCATACAGGACCCTTTCCCCTCCCCATTCTGTCCTTTAGTGATGGCCTAGCCATCACATCCCTGTGGCCGCTGTTCTGCAAGCTCGCTGATTGCCGGCAGGTTGTAGAGTTGGCTTGGGCTTCTGCTTGCATAGCCTAGTCGTTTAGCTTCCCTACCGGACATGATGTCCTGGGATAGCTGTTTTGGCAGGTTGCTGCCGGCAGGAGACACATTTGCTTTGAGTGTTCTCCAGTCCTCCCTTGGGCTGCCATCCACTTCCTATGGCCGACTGAGACCGGCATGGAGGCGGATGGGTGAAAGCTTGATTATGATATATCGCCCCTTCCATTAGAACCCTCATTCAGGAGGAAGGAAGCGATACAGTGGCTAGTGCCGCCACCCTTACATCGCCCTTCACTCCTTGCTTTCTCTCTCTCTATTGGCTAGTGCCGCCAGCTACTAACCTATCTGCCAGCCACTAACCTTGCCGGCAAGATGCAGGCTAGACTAGTGGTCCGGTAGCCATTAATTCACTGTCACTTCTGACTCTGCCGGCAAAAGCCGGCTGTGTTGGATACTCTGGTCCCTACCCAGTCACATTGAATGATGGCTGGGATATTGTGCCATCAGCAGGTGACCCGCCGGGGCTGGACAGGCCACCAGCAGTCCGGTAGGTTGCCTGCAAGCCGGCGGCCTGCCGGCTATAAGTATAATCTATTTTGTGTCAGTGAATTAAGTCTGAGGTACTAGCCTTGCTGGCAGCAACTATTGTATATGAATACACAGTAGCCAGTACATCTGTAGTATAGTACATACTGCAGACAGAAAACTACAGCATATAATTATACAGTAGTAAAATTTTTCCAGCATACTCTGTGTTTCAAGGCGCAGTCTATTGTTGAGACCTTAAAAGATTGGGAAAGGAATTCCCTTTTCTTTATACTGATAGATGATCAGTTATTTGACCCTCATTATTAATTCTCTTGGAAGTAAGTGTTGTTCACAGTACTTTATCCTTATAGGTTAGAATCTTCCATCTGGCCTCTCATAGAGGATAACCCTAGAATTAATATTGAGGGAGGTCACGGCAATTGGCTGGGCGGGAAATACACGTACGTGTCTTTCATATTTCATTTCTAGCTTACCTATCCTAAGCTATATGCAATAAAATAAAATAAAATGAAATTATTATGATAATTTTTATTATGATATTATTAGTCTAGTGAGATAGACTACATTATACTCATTTTATTTTCCTCTCTTTACGGGAGGACTACATCAAGTGCGATAGCGTTTTCTGCAGTGTTCACCGCAGGAACTTCTATGGCCATCTGGGGTGTAGGACACACTCCTGCTGTTCCATCACCAAGGGACCTCTCAAATACTTGGACCCACAGGTATGTTCAGTATGTAAGGACCTGTTGTATGAGGCTTTTGAAAATCCCAAGTCAGCGGAGTCAAGGGATGCAGCTCGGGACAAGCTGTGCAAATGGGTTCGTGGTTTTCAAAAGAATTCCACGGGGCCTTACCTCCTTTGTGAGCGGATGAGAACCCTTCTGTTCCCCAAGGCATCTGCAGATGCTGTCATTCCTCAGCCTCACCCTGAGATCCCTTGTGTCCAGATGTCCGTTGACACGGATGTCTCGGATGCAATGAAGGACATCCATGTAGATGATGAGAGGATGTCAGAGTTGTCAGAGGACACCAAAAAGGACCTTCTGGCGGAAGGTCGAGAAGAGGAGTCAACGGTGGCTCTGGAGACAGAAGAAGAGGAAGTCGAAACAGTTTCTGTTTCGTCGGTTCCTGCCCCAGAACCTGTACCCTCTACATCCTCCGCTCCCCAACCTGCGGGGTCGGACGACACCCTGTCTGCCATCAAAGCGATGATGGAAATGTTCGAGAAGAAGAGCGAACAAAGAGAAGCTGAATTCAGGAAGGAGATTCTTCGGATTACAGCGTCCCGTGGGTCTCAACGGAGACTCGATGCTAAGGATCTTCCCTTGTGTACCGAGGTTAACCCATGGAGGCATGCCGAGTACATGCCAATAACTAATGGTAAGATCTTTATTTCAGAAAAGCTGGGAGCCGTTCCCACTGGGGATGTTGAGTTCTGGCCCAGCTTTGAGTCCTATCCAGACTGCTTCGTTCGTCTAAGGACGGAACCGGTTTCCAAGGAGGAGACAGAGCCTAAGGAGGCCATAGTGCTTGACCATTCGAAGGCTCAGGCTTTGCTAGCTAGCAGCCTGAAGGACAAGGGCTTCACCAATTCCAAGGTGCCGACCCTGAGCAAGAAGCATCCCTCTTTTCTTGCTCCAACAACTATGGTTTTCCCCTTCACGGAAAAATCATTCAGGGCGGTGGTTAAGGCAGTGGAAGCAGGGAAGCCTTGCCCTACACTGGAAGAGTGTAGGCCTCTTTCCCTAGCCTTGCCGTTGGATGATAAAGACTGGAAGGATATTCAACTTACCTTCTCAGTCAGGAAGCTGGAGGCTGATATCGCTGGACGTCAGTTCAACGAAAACCTCCCCAAGTTGTCTGAGTTTCTCCTACGCAGGGAACAAGATACAAAGGAGAGGCTTGCTGCCTCTCTGTCCCTCCAGGTGTCCATGGAGGCAATGACTAGTGAGCAAAGAACCCCAGACATGTTCGTGGTCATGGCCAAAGCACATTTGGCAACCCTAACGAAAGATTTCTACAGCTTCGTTAGGGCAAGAAGGGCTTGTAGAGAGTTCATATTTGCTTTGGCTGCAGTTAAACAAGAGCCCAGGAAGTTTATATCTTCCAATATCTGGGGGAAAGATCTATTTCCAAACGATCTGGTCAAGGAGATAGTCGACAAGGCCACCACGGAGAATAGGAACCTTCTCCAGAAGTGGGGCATGTCGGCTAAGAGGAAGTCTTCCCCGGATGAGGGTCCCCAACCGAAGAGGAAGACGAAGAGGCCAAGAGTGCCAGCTCGCCCTGCTAGACAACAACAGCTTCCCGTGACCATGGCGCCACAGTTGGTGGCACAGCCCCAATCCTTCTACCAGTTGGTACCCCAGCAAGTGGTGACTCAGTCACCAGCCTTTACTCCCGCCTATGAGAGGCAGACCACTACCTTTTGCCCTAGAGGTAGAGGGTCAGGTAGGGATTCCTCTAGACGCCCCTCGAGAGGAAGAGTGGGTAGGGGAGCAAGCCGTCGAGGAGGCAAGCCCTCCGGTAACCAGAGGCAATGAGATGCTTCCGGTAGGAGGAAGACTCCGACTCTTCTGGGATTGCTGGACCTTCGATCCCTGGGCCCACAGCATAATCAAGAATGGACTAGGTTGGAGCTGGAAGACAACTCCACTAACATTTCCTCAGTTCTTCCAACACTCCACCCCCGTTCTGGAAGAATATACCCGAGAGCTCCTGAGCAAACGGGTGATAAAGAGGGCAAACTCCATCAAATTCCAAGGAAGGTTGTTTTGTGTTCCCAAGAAGGACTCAGACAAACTCAGAGTCATTCTGGATTTGTCGCCACTCAACAAGTTTATCGAGAACGACAAGTTCAAGATGCTGACCCTTCAACACATAAGGGCTACAAAAAAGAAAGTACACTTTCAGAGCCATGCCCTTAGGACTAAACATAGCCCCAAGGATCTTCACGAAGCTTGCGGAAGCAGTCGTTCAACAACTACGCCTACAGGGTGTCCAGGTTGTATCATATCTAAACGATTGGCTGGTGTGGGCAGCATCCGAAGCGAAATGCTTGCAAGCATCCAAGAAAGTGATCCAGTTCCTGGAACATCTAGGATTCAGAATCATCACCAAAAAGTCTCGACTATCTCCAGCTCAGAAATTCCAATGGCTAGGCATACATTGGGATCTACAGTCTCATCGTCTCTCCATTCCATTAAAGAAGAGGAGAGAGATAGCGGGATCTGTCAGGAGACTTCTAAAATCCAACAAGATTTCAAGATGCCAACAGGAGAGAGTGCTGGGCTCCCTCCAGTTTGCATCAGTGACAGACCCAGTGGTAAGAGCACAGCTAAAAAATGCATCAGGAGTCTGGAGAAGAATACGCATCAAACGCTCGAAGAGATCTAAGAAGACCACTACCAATTCGGCTTCGATCACTTCTCAAGCCATGGTCGGAGGCCAGGATGTTCAAGAGGTCAATACCTCTACTGCCGCCTCCACCCTCGGTTGTCATCCTCACAGATGCATCATTGGAAGGATGGGGGGGGGGTTCACTCCCATCAATGCAGAGCGCAAGGGACTTGGTCCCCTCTATTCAGGACCTTTCATATCAACATTTTGGAGGCCATGGCAGTCTTCCTCACATTGAAGAAATTATCCCTCGTCCTTCAGTCCACATAAGACTGATTCTGGACAGCGAGGTGGTAATGAGATGTTTGAATCGTCAAGGCTCGAAATCGCCTCAACTCAACCAAGTGATGTTGGCCATCTTCCGGTTAGCGGAAAAGAAGAGGCACTTGTCAGCAGTTCACCTTCAAGGGTTCCGCAATGTAACAGCGGACACTCTATCCAGGATGGCTCCAATAGAGTCAGAATGATCCCTAGATGCAAAATCATTCTCGTTCATCTTGTATCAAGTCCCGGAACTGCAGATAGACCTCTTTGCAACGAGCGACAACAAGAAACTTCCTCGATACGTGGCCCCGTACGAGGACCCTCTAGCGGAAGCAGTTTACGCCATGTCCCTGGACTGGAATGAATGGACCAGGATTTACCTGTTCCCTCAACCCAACCTGCTGATGAAGGTCCTCAACAAGTTGAGATCTTTTCAAGGAACAGCAGCCTTAGTGGCTCCCAAGTGGCCCCGGAGCAACTGGTTCCCCTTGATTTTGGAATTACAGCCGAAGATGATCCCTCTGCCAGAACCAGTTCTGTCTCAACAAGTTCAGAAGTCGACTGTCTTCGCTTCATTACAGAAAACCCGAGACCTTCATCTCATGATTTTCTCGCTCTAGCAGTAAAGAAAAGGTTTGGGATCTCGAAAGAAAGTATAGACTTCTTAGAGGAATATAAGTCAAAATCTACCAAAAGGCAATACGAATCATATTGTAAGAAATGGGTGGCCTTTGTCAAGGGAAGGAAATCTCGATGGATTTCTGTTTGCCTTTCTTTATTCACCTTCATGAACAAGGTTTAGCAGCCAACACGATAACAACGTGTAAATCTGCCTTGACAAGACTGCTGCCTAATGCTTTCCAGGTAGACTTGTCTAATGAGATCTTTAACAAAATCCCTAAGGCCTGTGCTAGACTCAGGCCTGCAGCACCTCCAAGGCCCATCTCATGGTCTTTGGATAAGGTACTACATTTTGCTTCAAGTTTGGATAATGAGGCTTGCTCTTTGAAAGATTTGACTCAAAAAGTTATATTCTTGTTTGTTCTAGCTTCAGGAGCTAGAGTTAATGAAATAGTGGCCTTGTCTAGGGACGAAGGCCATATCCAGTTTGCTGAAACGGGAGAGTTAAATCTCTTTCCCGACCTAACGTTTCTCGCCAAGAATGATTTACCCACTAGGAGGTGGGGTCCCTGGAGAATCTGCCCTCTGAAGGAAGATGTCTCGCTGTGTCCAGTGGAGAGTCTAAAGGTCTATCTTCGCAGAACTTCAGACTTCAGGGGAGGACAGCTCTTTAAGAGGGGAAACATCGGGCTTGAACTTATCCCTGAAACAACTAAGGGCGAAGATCACCTACTTTATTCGCAGAGCGGATCCTGACAGTACACCCACAGGTCATGATCCTAGGAAGATTGCTTCTTCACTAAATTTCTTCCAGCTTATGGATTTCGAGGACCTTCGCTCGTTTACTGGATGGAAGTCATCCAGAGTGTTTTTTAAACACTATGCGAAGCAAGTGCAAGAACTGAAACGTTTCGTTGTAGCGGCAGGTAGTGTGCTAAAACCTGTCGCTTAGTGCTGCGAGGAACAGTGAATTATGTGGGACTATAATTCTAAAGGGTGTACATGTTGGCACTTTTAGTGTAACATGGTAAGTGGAATGTCATCACGGTGACATTATGGACTGTTCCAGTATACAAAGGTGATGAAACATAGACTGAACACTAAGTGCCATGTGTTTTTACACAAGTGTAAATAGAAAAATTTCTCAGGAAAACATTAAAATTTAAAAAATTTACATGTTATGTGGCAAGTTTTTGTTTTCAGGTAAAACAAGCAATTCTGATTTATTTTGTCTTGTCTATGTTACTGAATTTAATTTCACTTGCATTTTTTCGTTATAGATGTATGTTGAATTTTATTTATTGCTTGACAATAGATAATTAACTTGTTTTGTGCGTTTTATTTCGCCCTAAACATTTTAATAAAGTTATGTGTGAGCATTTATTTCAACCTTTTATTCTACATAAATTTATTGAACAAACATGGTAACTTTGTTCCTACGTATATACAAACCTTTCTAGCTAGAAGGAACTTGTTCTAATACTAGTTACATACTTTGACTAATGACATACAGTGAGACCTGCATGTCTCCTTTGAATGCTAGTAGGGTTATATGAAATACTCAACTTCGAGACTTTTTCCCGAGTCTTGTTGACTCTTCCCTGTAGGGGGCAGGAAGCTCTATCATAGTACAGTATATGATTAGAAGAAATGACATATAACGGTAATGTCATAGGTCGCTACGGTCTAAAAGACCAAGGAAATATTGTCTGGAAGTCAAAGGCACAACTGGGAAATCCACGGATACATTAATGCTCTGGTAAACTTCCATCAGGACGACATGGCCTGAGCCCAAAAAACGGATTTTGAGCGAAGCGAAAAATCTATTTTTAGGTGAGATAGCCATGTCGTCCTGATGGACCCGCCCTCCTTTCTATGAAAGGCCTTGGCAGGATCCCTCCCAATATTACTGTATCCATAGTACCGGCTTAACGCTACAAGGAATAAAGATGGCCGATGATTTTGGCGCCACCTGGGTACTCAAACAGTAAGGAGGAAGGAGAATTTTATAACAGCTCTTTTTTTATTTTGCCACTTTTCCCCCTCGAAGTGGAAACGCTATGTGGGGTGCAGATTGCTATGTGGCGTGTCAAGAATACGTCCCCTGATATTATGCGATGTCCTAAAAGGAAATTTTAAGGATATTCGCACCAGTAGTTAGAATTCTGGAGACCTTAAGTTAAATTCTCTGGGAATATCACTGTAGTCTAATATACCTTAGGAAGCTACTTAAAGGAACCTTCCATCAGGACGACATGGCTATCTCACCCAAAAATAGTATAAGGTACCCTTCACTCCATGCTTTCTCTCTATCTATTAGCTAGTGCCGCCAAGTTCTAACCCAGCGGGCAGATGCCGGCCGGGTTGGCGCCACCGACCACTACCCCAGCCGGCTAGATGCCGGCTGGGCCGGTGCTGCCGGGTGCTAGCCAGGCTGTTGCCACTGGGCACTACCCCAGTCGGCAGATGCCGGCCGGATCGGTACCGCCTGGCGTCTCGCCGGCTGGATCGTGCCACCAGGTGCTAGCTTAGCTGGCATAAAAACTACAGTATACGATTATACAGTAGCCAGTATATTTGCTGTATAGATCATACTGCAGACAGAAAACTATAGTATATATTATACAGTAGATATTTTCCAACATACTCTGTGTATCCTTGCACAGTCTTTTGTTGAGACCAATTATATATTGAAAGAAAGATTTCTTTTCAATAAACTGATAGATGATCAGTTACCATTGACCCACATTATTAAAACCTTGGGAAAAAGTCAGTGTTAAGTTACACTTTTCTACCCTTAGAGGTTAGAACCCTTCCCTTGGGTTTCCTGAATAGGAAAACTCTAGGTTTTAATTTTGGGGGAGGTCACAGCAATTGACTGGACAGGAAATACAAGTATGTGTCTTTTCTAGTTCTTTTCTAGCTTGTCTATCCTAAGCTATAATGCAATAATATTAATAATAATATTTATATAGTTCACCGAGTGAGATAAACTACCGCATACTCATTTAATTTTCCTCTCTTTATAGGAGGACCATCCCAAGTGCCAAGTCATCTTTTGCAACGTGAAGAGAAAGGACTTCTGTGGCCACATGGAGTGCAGAGCTCATGCCCTCTGCACAGCTACTAAGGGTTCTCTTTGATACTGGGACCCCCAGGACTGCAAGACTTGCAAAACCTTGGTGACCGAGGCATTTGACAACCCCAAGGCAGCGGAGTCAAGGGACGCAGCTCGAGAGAAGCTGTGCAAATGGGTTCGTGGGTTCCAGAAAAACACCATGGGACCCTACCTTCCCAGCGAAAGGATGCGCGCTTTGCTGTTCCCGAAAGCGGGTTTGGAAGCCGTCATACCCCAATCACAACCTGAGATCCCTTGAGTCCAGGTTGCCGTAGACACGGGCGTCTCTGACGCTATGCAGGACATCCACCTTGATGAGAGGATGTCGGAGGTGTCTGAGGACACCGAAAAGGACCTCCTAGCAGGATGTACCGAGGAGGAGTCCACCTTGGCTCCTGAAGAAGAAGAAGAGGATGACGTTGAGTCGGAGTCCCTTCCGTCGGTTCCGGCTCAAGAGCCGTTACCCTCTACATCTTCTGCCCCTCCAGTAGATGACATGAGACAGGCAAAGGCCAGTATCATGGCGATGTTGGAGAGCCTTCGCAAGCAAGGCGAAGAAAGAGAGGCGAAAATAGAAAGGCAGATGGCCCAACTTTCCCTCTGCACAGCTACTAAGGGTTCTCTTTGGTACTGGGACCCCCAGGACTGCAAGACTTGCAAAACCTTGGTGACCGAGGCATTTGACGACCCCAAGGCAGCGGAGTCAAGGGACGCAGCTCGAGAGAAGCTGTGCAAATGGGTTCGTGGGTTCCAGAAAAACACCATGGGACCCTACCTTCCCAGCGAAAGGATGCGCGCTTTGCTGTTCCCGAAAGCGGGTTTGGAAGCCGTCATACCCCAATCACAACCTGAGATCCCTTGAGTCCAGGTTGCCGTAGACACGGGCGTCTCTGACGCTATGCAGGACATCCACCTTGATGAGAGGATGTCGGAGGTGTCTGAGGACACCGAAAAGGACCTCCTAGCAGGATGTACCGAGGAGGAGTCCACCTTGGCTCCTGAAGAAGAAGAAGAGGATGACGTTGAGTCGGAGTCCCTTCCATCGGTTCCGGCTCAAGAGCCGTTACCCTCTACATCTTCTGCCCCTCCAGTAGATGACATGAGACAGGCAAAGGCCAGTATCATGGCGATGTTGGAGAGCCTTCGCAAGCAAGGCGAAGAAAGAGAGGCGAAAATAGAAAGGCAGATGGCCCAACTTTCCGCTTCTCAAGGGTCTTGCAAGAGACTTGAGGTTCAAGATCTACCAACTTGCTCTGATGTGAATCCTCGGAGGTATGCAGAATACATGCCAATGACCAGTGGCAAGATACTCATATCGGAGAAGTTGGGAACCATCCCTATTGAGGAAGTTGAATTATGGCCAAACTTCCGGTCTTACCCAGATTGCTTCGTCCGTCTGAAGACGGAACCAACATTGAGGAAGGAGACAGAACCTAAGGAGGTCATAGTTCTTGACCACGGTAAGGCTCAGGCTCTTCTGTCCAGCAGCCTGAAGGAGAAGAAATTCACTAACTCCAAAGTGTCAGCCCTTAGCAAGAAACACCCCACCTTTCTTGCTCCAGCCTCATTAGCCTTTCCCTTTACGGATACAGTAAAGGTTTAAGACGGTGATGAAGGCATTAGAGGCAGGCAAACCTTGCCCTACACTCAAGGAGTGTAGACCATTATCCTTGGCCCTGCCCACGGAAAGTAAGGACTGGAAGGAAGTCCACCTTACCTTCTCAGTTGGGAAGTTGGAGGCAGATGTTGCTGGACGTCAATTCAGTGAAAATCTCCCTAAGTTGTCAGACTTTCTCTTGCGTAGGGAGCAAGAGACCAAAGAAAGACTGGCTGCATCTCTGTCTCTACAAATTTGTCTTGAGACAACAGCCAGCAACAGTAGGACCCCAGACATGAACATGGTTATGGCCAAAACACATTTGGCTACTTTGGTCAAGGACCTGTATGGCTTCATTAAAGCTAGACGTGCATGCAGGGGGTTCGTGTTTGCCTCAGCAGCATTAAAGCACGAACCCAGGAAGCTGATAGCTTCCAATAGCTTCCCGAGCGAAGTGGTCAAAGAAGTTGAGTTGTGAACAAGGCCGCCGCGGAGAATAGAAATCTTCTCCAGAAGTGGGGCAGGTCGAAGAAGAGGAAGTCTTCCCCGGATGAGGGTCCCCAGCCTAAAAGGAAGACTAAACGACCTTGGTTGCCCTCTCACCCTTTCAGACAACAGCAACAACAACAACAACTTCCCGCAGCTCCCATGACCGCGATGCCCCAGATGGTGGCTCAGCCCCAACCAACATATCAGATGGTGCCTCAGCAGCTGGTTGCCCAGTCACCAGCGTTCAAACCTGGGTTTGAGAGCCAGACCACTACCTTTTGTCCCAAAGGTAGAGGGTCTAAACGGGGCTCCTCTAGATAACCCCCAAGAGGTAAGGGTGGTAAGGGAGGATGCGGTAAAGTAGGTAATTCCTTCGGAGACCAGAAGCAATGAGTTGCTTCAGGTAGGAGGGAGACTCCAACAATTTCAGGATCGTTGGACCTTCGATCCTTGGGCTACAGAAGAAGTACGTCTTCAGAGCCATGCCCTTCGGACTAAACATACCCAGTGCTAAGAGCACAGCTAAAAGATGCGTCAGGAGTCTGGAGAAAATATGCATCAAACGCTCGAAGAGATCTAAGAAGACCGATACCGACCCTACTACGATCACTTCTCAAGCCATGGTCGAAGGCCAAGAACCTAAAGAGGACCGTGCCCTTGCAACCACCTCCACCATCAGTCACCATCCATACGGATGCCTCGAAGGAAGGATAGGGAGGTTACTCCCATCAACGAAAGTTCAAGGGACTTGGTCTTCCCTATTCAAGACTTTCCACATCAACTTTCTGGAGGGCATGGCAGTCTTTTTGACACTGACTCTCCCCTTGCAAATTAGCCCATGTAAGGCTGATCTTGGACAGCGAGGTGATAATGAGATGTCTGAATCGTCAAGGCTCGAGATCACCCCCAAATCAACCACATGATGTTGTCCATCTTCTGCCTGGCAGAAAAGAAGAGATGGCATTTATCAGCAGCTCACCTCCAAGGTTTCCGCAATGTGACGGCGGATGCTCTATCCAGGCTCACGCCGATAGAGTCAGAATGGTCCCTAGACGCAGATTCATTCTCCTTCATCTTACGTCAAGTCCCGGAACTGCAGATCGACCTCTTCGCGACGAGCGACAACAAGAAGCTACCTCGTTATGTGGCCCCATACGAGGACCCTCTAGCGGAAGCGACGGACGCCATGTCCCTTGATTGGAACAGATGGAACCGGATCTACATGTTCCCTCCTACCAATCTCCTAATGAAGGTCCTCAACAAGCTGAGATCCTTTCGGGGAACGGCAACTCTAGTGGCTCCCTCGTCTTGGAAAAAGTGGGTTGCTTTCGTTAAAGCAAAAGGACCAAAAGAAATCTCAATGGACTTCTGTTTGTCATTCTTTATCCACCTTCATAAACAAGGTCTGGCAGCCAATACGATAACTACGTGTAAATCAGCTCTGACTAGACCTCTACTATATGCCTTTCAAGTAGACTTGTCAAACGACATCTTTAACAAGATCCCTAAGGCATGTGCTAGACTTAGACCTGCAGCCCCTCCGAAGCCCATTTCATGGTCCTTAGATAAGGTCCTACACTATGCTTCAACAGTGAGCAATGAGGATTTCTCCCTGAAAGATTTGACTCAGAAAGTCATTTTCCTATTTGCTATAGCCTCAGGGGCTAGAGTTAGTGAAATAGTGGCCCTATCCAGAGATGAGGGCTATATTCAGTTTACAGAAGTGGGAGAACTGAATCTTTTTCCTGATCCAACATTTCTCACCAAGAACGAGCTACCCACTAAAAGGTGGGGTCCCTGGAGAAGCTTCCCTCTGAAGGAAGATGTCTCGCTGTGTCCAGTCGAGTGTCTAAAGGTCTATCTTGAAGAACTTCAGACTTCAGGGGAGGACAGCTCTTTAAAGGCGAAACTTCAGGATCAAACCTATCCCTAAAACAACTGAGGGCGAAGATCACCTATTTTATTCACAGAGCGGATCCTGACAGTACACCTGCAGGTCATGATCCAAGGAAAATCGCTTCATCACTGAATTTCTTTCAGTACATGGATTTTGAGCGTCTTCGCTCATACTCTGGATGGAAGTCATCCAGAGTATTTTACAAGCACTATGCAAAGCAAGTGCAGGAGATTAAGCAATTCGTGGTGGCAGCAGGTAGTGTGCTAAAACCTGTTGTCTAGAGCTGTGAAGAACAGTGAATTGATTGGGACTGTCAATTAACAAGGTTAAGGTATTGATACCTTTTAAGTGCAATATTTTAATGCGAGTGTCTCCAAGGGGACACTAAGGACTGTTCTAATTAGATAAGGTGAAGAAACATATATATAACACTATAGTCCATTTCTTTTAGCGAGGCAGATTTGCACCGACTCGCAGCGGTGCCCTTTTAGCTCGGAAAAGTTTCCTGATCGCTGATTGGTTGGACGAGATAATTCTAACCAATCAGCGATCAGGAAACTTTTCCGAGCTAAAAGGGCACCGTTGAGAGTCGGTGCAAATATGCCTCGCTAAAAGAGATGGACTATAGTGTCGTGTGTACTTACACAGTGTGAATAGACATTTAACATTATGAAAATTCATATTAGAAAATTTATCAAATTTTCAAATTACTGTGGCAATGATTAATCAAGCTTTCCCTTTCAGGTGAAAACAAGAATTTTCCATGTTTAATTTACTTATGTTTCTCATTATATATACTAGAATGTATATTATACCTGTTATTTCATGTTAGTCAATTCTTGCTAATAAATTGTCAATAGATATTTTCGTCTTATTTCGGCCTACCTATTAGAGTTTCTTACCCTTCAATAAAACTGCATATATTTTATTATGAACAAAAAAGTATAGCTATATCCTTGTTCTGACATATAATACAACATTATGTAATAATGATTGTTCCAACACGCAATACATACAGAGAGACCTGTATGTAGGGATACTGTTTGTTCTGATACTATATGCAAACCTTGAGACTTCCTTTCATAAGTCTAGTATGACTCTTCCCTGCAGGGGCAGGAAGCACTAACATGGTTTATGCTTAGCAATAATGACATATAACGGTAACGCCATATGTCTCAATGGTTTGATAACCAAAAGGAAAAATTGTCCCAAGGTAAAGGCACTTTTAAAAAATCCACAGATACAGTACTTTCTAGTAATTCACTGGTAAGCTTCCATCAGGACGACATGGCTTGAGCCCAAAAAACGGATTTTGAGCGAAGCGAAAAATCTATTTTTGGGTGAGATAGCCATATCGTCCTGATGGACCCGACCTCCTTTTCTATAGAAAAGGCCTTGGCAGGATCCCTCCCAAAACTACTATATCTGTAGCATCATGCACAACGCTACAAGGAATAGCACGCTGGGTTGACTACAGCGCCATCTAGATACCCTTCAGTAGCACGAGAGGGAAGGGTACCTTGATAATGGCTCCCCTTCTAAATTTGCCACTTTCCCCTTCGAAGCAAAAACGCTATTCGGGGTGAAGATCGCTATGTGTCGTATCAAGCATACGTCAGCTGATTATGCCAGGAGTTAGAATTCTGGAGACCTAATGGTTAATTCTCTGGGAATATCACTGTAGCCAAATATCCCTTAGAAAGCTACCTAAAGGAACCTTCCATCAGGACGACATGGCTATCTCACGCAAAAATAGATTTTTCGCTTCGCTCAAAATCCGTTTATTGTGTTTAGGAGCTAGGCCTGTTACCGGAGGCGCCATGGCTGCTATCGTTCATTATGCATGTGTTATTTAGTTAGCAGAACGATTCCCGGTTGTAATAGCATTAATAATTTATGAAAGCTATTAAGGCACAATTATACTAGTAAAGATATTTATTTTATGCATAATTTCCTCTTCCTTTTGTCGATCGTATACGTTAGAGTTTCGGCGATTTAGGTAACCGAGATCTCGCCTTGCCTAGGCTACCTAGCCTAGGCGATGTAGTATACTTACAGACATTATCCCCGGTTACCCTCGTGTATTGTTTTATTGATTCAATGGCAGATAGTACATCTAGAATTATATAACTCGATACTTGTCTCCTGAGGAGATTTAAGGGTAATCCCTCTTTCGTTTTGAGTACCCTTTCTGGTCTTGCCATAGATTAGTTCACTCTGGCTTGACTAGGCTAGGGTTTTTCTGTCTCCCACCTTTGCCGGCGAGAGTCCGGCGTTGGTTTTCGACAGAATCTCAGAGTATTCAGTCTTTCTGCCAGTGGCAGAGCTACAGGGTGAGTAGTCACTCCCCTGCCGGCTTAGCTGCCAACATAGGAGGCTTAACCTCCCTAGGCCGCACCTGAAGTTGTAGCATGATGCCGCCACCTTCTCCCCTGCGGTCTAGAGGACTAGTCCTGTGTTGGCAGACCCTAGGCTGAAGAATAGACATTCTTCTGCCGCCTAGGATTGCGCCGACACTGAAACGATGTTTCTCCTGTGTTGAGGCCGCGCCTCTTAACACCATTTCGGCAGACCCTAGGCTGAAGAATAGATATTCTTCTGCTGCCTAGGATGGCACCGATATCGAAGCAGAGTTTCTTCCTTGTGTGGTAGTGGCGGCAATCTTGCCGCCTTCTTCCACACTTTATACAGGACCCTTTTCCCTGCCCCTTCTGTCCTTTAGCGATGTCTTAGACATCGCATTCCTTGTGGCCGTCGTCCTGCAATCTCACCGCTTGCCGGTGGGTTGCGGGGCCGGCCGGGCTCCTACATAAGCAGCTGTTTAGCCACTCGGTCTTTCCCTTACGGACATAAGGATCTGGGAAGGTTATGCCGGCTATGGCGGCTGCCAGTGGGAGTCCCCTCTGCCGCTGAAGGTTCTTCAGTCCTCCCTTGGACTGCCTTCCACAGTCCTGTAACCGGCAATGCCGGCAACGGTCTTTGCGGCTGGATGGAAGCCTGAATGATGCATTCTCCCCTTCCATTTGAACCTTCTTTCTGGAGGAAGGCAGTAAGTTTATATACTGTACTTATATCATTATTTAATGTAAACATACATTGTAATAAGGCAATCCTTCACTCCATGCTTTCTCTGTCTCAATCAGCTAGTGCTGCCAGGTACTAACCCAACCGGCAGCATGCTGGCCAGGCCAGTGCCGTCAGGTATTTACTCAGTCGGCGGCATGCCGACTGTACCAGTGCCGCTGGGTACTAACCAGCCAGCTATATGCCGGCCAGACTGTGCCACCAGGGACTAGCTCTGCTGGCTGAACTACAGTATATGATTATACAGTAGCCAGTATATTTGCAGTAGAGTATATACTGCAGATAGAAAACTATTGTATATATTATACAGTAGTTATTTTCCAACATATCTTGTGTATCCTTGCCCAGTCTTTTGCTGAGACAAATCATATTTCTGGGTCGACCTGTGACGCCCGGTGAAAAGGGTCCTTCCTTACACTTTTCTGATAAAAATACTTCCAAATATACCAGAGAAAGTTAAAGTATGGAATGCAGAGGTTACTACCCTTGCGCGAACACCCAGTGGGCGTCGTGTATAAAGCAGGGGCGTGTGAAAACCACTATTCACAGGCTGTCTTCCATTTAGATAATTCCTTCATCAAAAGGAAGGGCCGTAACAGAGGCCCTAGCTACCTTACCTGAACCACTCTACCGACGCCCAATGCGAGCGCCATCTGATCTTCATCCTTCTGTTGGACTTCGTAAGTGTCGTTTTGTTTTTTGTGTGCCGCTTGGTTTTTCACTGTTTTTTGTGTAATTTCATCATGACCGAGGCTCTTCTTGCTCCTGCACCAATGTTAAGTACCATAGATTGTTTTGACAGGTTTGTTAGTACCGGGCTAGTGTTATCTTTGTTTATTTTAGTGTTCTTAGTGCGTACGGCTTTGGCCTTCCAGGACGATGGCGGCCATTGTTCTTGTTTACGATTTTATGTTTAACTTGTTTGCCCGTTGGTACTCTTGTCATCTTAGGTTCATTATCCTTTTTATTCTTAGGCCTTATGCCATTTATATTATTATATTTTGAACCGTTTATATATTCAGTCTTGGTACTTTTTATCGCTTACGAGTCCATATTCTGGCCGAACCAAGAATAGCGTTCGGGGCTTTGTTATAGTTGAGTTATTCCGTTTGGCGGTATCATAATTTCGTCAATTTTCACTCTTGTTCGTTCTCGTTTCGCTATTCTTTGTTCTTCTCTTTTTATTGTTTTTTGTTGGTCATGGACTTTTATATGTATTTGATTTAATGTTCGTTTTATTTTTTGTTATTGTAACCACGAGAGAGAGAGGCGGGAGTTCCCGTTTTCTGTTCATACGGTCACGTGTCTTCCTTTCTCTCTCTCATTTATGTTAGTTATACATAGTACGAGAGCTGGAGTGCCCGTTTTCTGTTCATACAACCACGGGTTCTCTCTCTCTCTCGCTTCCCCTTGCGGGAATTACGCTTGGTTTTTATTTTACATATTTATCTTGTGGTTACTTTTAGTGTATTTTGGGGCTAGTGTTTTTATAGGTCCTGTCATGTGTGAGTCTTTTGTCTTGGTTATTTGGATGGCCCTGAGTCGTCATTAGTTCCCCTAGTTCCATCCCCTCCCCGCTACGGCCTTGGGAGTTGGTCTGAACCCCTATACAACTCCGCCATACCATGAGCTGGGAACACGTACCTTTCTGTTATTCTGGTGCACTCCTCTGGCGGGGATTCGGCCCCTCGGTGGTCCCTTGCTATTGACTCCGGCTTCGGCCCTCCCCACACGACTTATTCACCCTCCCCCCCTCCCCCGGGAGGTCTCCTTCAGAGTTCTTACGTAGATCATTCTACTTGTTTATATATTGTAATGGGGGTATTTATTATTTCAAGGACCTACCATAGGATCTCCGGCATCCCCGGAGATCTTCCAATCACTAGTTACTGTTCTTATGTAATTACTACGAGCTCCGGCTCACTTACTATAGATTACTCCGTCGCACTACAGAGTGGATTCACTTGTTTATTTATTGTAGTATTTACAACGGAGCTTCGGCCCTCTTTCGTATGAACCGTAGATCTCATATTACTCTCAGACTCTTTATAACCTGTTTTGTTATATCAGAGTTCCCGAGAGCATACAGACTTGTGTCTTCTTTTTATTATAGAAAGTTCGCTGTGCTGCCAAGGGTTGCTCCGCCTCCTTTAGTGATCCGGTAGGCCACGATGTCTGCCGGTCTCACGCGCATTGTGCCATCCCCTTCGTCCGTGAGCCGGGCCAATCCCCTTACATGGTGTGGTTCCCGGAGGCATGCACGCTGTGTTATGACCTTACGTCAATCCTGTGGAATGACGATGTGAGTATTTTCAATATTAATTGATATGATGATAACTTATTTTGTGTTGAATTACTGGGTTTCTTTCTGTATTACTGATATTTGGTACTATCGGGGTATTTTCTCCGTCGGTCTCTGTAATATTCTCATCACTTCCAGGTCGACGAGGATGTCCTCCGGACCGCCAGAACGAGCCTCCGGTCCTGGGTCTCAGGCTTTGGCCGTAATGCTCCCTCCGGATCCCCCTACCTCCTCGATGATGACATGGCCTCACGACTCTTTCCGGGCTCCTCCTCTGCGGCGGTTCCCTCAATCTTAGCGGAGCCTATTATGGAATCCATCAGAGCGACTATCCCCCAGGACGAGAATCAACTCTCAGGAGACGTCGCCGATCTGAACATTAACGTTGAGCCCATGGACGAGCAGGTGAGTGGTGCGGAGTTGGCAGACCCTTTTCTCTCATCCTCTATGTCTCCTGCTTCTTTCCTCGGCTTTGATAAGCCTCAGGCTTCTACTTTGGATCCCTCTCTCTGTACGACCCAAGGTGAAGCCCCTACGCAATTACAAACCTAAGTCTCGTACTTCAGCTTCGCCAGTCGCTATATCTCCGGTCCCAGGACCCTCCACTACTCCCGACATCCCTATGGGATCCAGACCTCAACCTTCCAAGAAAGGAAAGTCTGCTAAGGCTAAGGCTTTGTCAGAGATCAGTTCCTCGGAACCCCCGTTGACAGAGATGATAGAAGATCTAGTGAAGACTCAGATGCAACAATCGGGGGCAATAACGAAGCTGAAGGATATGGTAGCCAATCTACTCCGCGCGGGGAACCAGGTGGCGCCCCCGGTATCCCCAGATTCTTCTAAGTTGCCTCCTTTCGAGAAGAACAGCCCATGGAGGTTCGCTCACCATGCACCCTACATAGATGGTGCTTTAACCCTAGAGGGATTAGGGACCCGCCCTCTAGATGATCTTGAATTTAACCCTCTGGGGCTTCAGTTCCCCTTCGATGGCTTCAGTTCCCCTTCGATGGCTTCGTCCAGCTGAAGGGGCATGCTCTTGTTAGGATGGATAAAGTCCGTAAAGAGACTGTCATCTTCCCTAAAGAGTAAGCCCAAGCTGTCTGAGCTAGGACTCTTGCTGACTGGGGTTGCGCCAACTCCAAACTGACCCAACCTAAAGGTTCCTATACGATCTTTACCACGCCTCAATCCGTTCTGTCTCCTCTTACGGATAAAGTGGCCGAGTTGACCATCCAATCGGCCAAGGAGGGCTCCCCTGTACCTGTCCTTAAGGAGACGGACTCCACCTCGCTGCTTCTTCCGGGCTCTTCCGCCCTTTGGAAGGATGCCTCTGCTACCTTTTCGGTGAGTAAGCTCGACCCGGACTGCACCTCATCTCTCTTCTCTGAGAAGCTTCCCAAGCTACCGGATCACCTTCTCAAGTCAGAGCTCGACGCTCGAAACAGACTTGCTAGAACGCTTCACAGCATGATCTCGGCAGAAATGTTAGCCTCCCTATACCCAGATGAGTCCTTATTCCGGGTGCTTGCTAAGAACAACCTCCAAACGTTCTAGTTCGACCTGCACGATTTCTGGACATCCCGGATAAACTGCAGGAAGTATGTTCTGGCGAAAGCTTCCATTAGGTATGAGCCGAATCGGCTCATAGCCTCCTGTTGGGGCAAGACCCTGTTTCCACAGGAGGAAGTAAACAAGGTCTTACAGGACGCTGCTAGGGCTAACCAGAACTTGCAAGCGAGATGGGGCCTTTCGACTAAGAGGAGGGTAGATTCAGGGAAGCAGTCTTTCTTCAAAAAGAGACAACGCTTCACCCCATACAAGACCAGCCGTGGCCAGTTCCATCAAGGCCCTCACTCGTCAACTCCTTCTACCTCTAAGACGGCTTCTCCGCATTCTGCTCCTCCACCACAGGTGGTCTACCTTCCTGCTCCCCAAGGTAACCACCCTACCCCCATGGCTCCTTGGATGCCCTGCCCAGCCTACAATCCAGCTTACGAATCCTCTAATACCTTTCAAGGATACCCTAGAGGCGGCAACAGGGGTAGAGGTCAGCTTCGCCACCGCGGCGGGCCAAGAACCAGGGGTCCTCGTGGAGGACAGGGGTTTAAATTCACCCCCTCTCAATGAAAGGAATCAGGTAGGAGGGAGACTATACCACTTCCCGGACCATTGGACCTTCAGTCCTTGGGCCCACAGCATAGTGTCAAAAGGCCTAGGTTGGAAATGGTCACAAGGGTCTCCACCTCCGGCAGTGACCTTCTTCCAGAAACCGACTCCAATCTTGGAAGAATACGCCAAAGAATTACTCAAAATGAAGGCCATAAAGAGGGTACGGTCACTGAAATTTCAAGGGCGGCTGTTCACAGTCCCCAAGAAGAATTCGTCGGCGCTAAAAGTAGTCCTGGACTTGTCGAAACTGAATTCTTACATTCTCTGCGAAAAGTTCCGTATGCTGACTGTCTCGCAGGTGCGGACCTTACTTCCCCGTGGGGCCATCACCACCTCTATCGATCTTACAGACGCCTATTATCACGTACCAGTAGCACGAAACTTCTCCCCCTGCCTCGGATTCCACCTAGGCAAGAAGGCCTTCGCATTCAGAGTCATGCCCTTCGGTCTCAGCATAGCCCCCAGGATATTTACAAAACTGGGGGAGACAGTGCTCGAACAACTCAGGAACCAAGGGATCAAAGTAGTTGCCTATCTGGACGATTGGCTAATCTGGGCACAGTCCATCTCGGAATGCAACAAAGTGATTCAAGTCCTCAGCAAGCTGGGTTTCAAGGTCAACTTGCAAAAGTCTCGCCTGCAACCGGCAAGCCGCTTCGAATGGTTAGGCATCCAATGGGACTTTACAAGTCACAAGCTCTCTCTTCCTTCCAAGAAGGTCAGGGAGATAGCGTCAAAGACAAAGAACTTTCTCAAGCACAAACAGGTGTCCAGAAGAGCCTTAGAAAGAATCCTCGGCTTACTTCAATTTGCGTCAGTGACAGACCTCTTTTTGAAAGCCAAACTCAAGGACATCAACCGAGTTTGGAGAAAGAGAGCTACTACTGTATACATTTACAAGACAAGATTTCGTCGATCCCCTCAGTCCTGAAAGAGAGACTTCGGCCATGGTCCAAACCAGAGAACCTTTCCAAATCGGTTCCTCTGCAATTCCCTCCTCCTCAGGTGACGATCCATACAGACGTGTCTCTGAGTGGCTGGGGGGGATATTACAACCAACAGATGTTCCAGGGCTCCTGGTCCCCCGCCATGAGACACTTCCACATCAATGTACTAGAAGCTATGGCAGTGTTCTTGACCCTGAAGTGGCTATCCCCTCCACGGTCCACCCACATCAGGATAATCTCAGACAGCACAGCAGTGGTGCACTGCATAAACAGAAGTGGATCAAAATCTCCCAATCTCAACCAAGTCCTGGTCACGATTTTCGCCTTGGCAGCAGAAAAGAACTGGTACCTGTCGGCAACTCACCTAGCAGAACGTGATAGCGGACTCGCTATCCAGGACGAACCCACTGGAGTCAGAATGGTCTCTGGACATGAATTCTTTCCGGTGGATTTCCAGGCTGGTTCCCGGTCTCCAGGTGGATCTATTCGCGACACAACTGAACCACAAACTTCCTTGTTATGTGAACCCAAACCTGGACCCTCAGGCATATGCTATGGACACTTTAACCCTGGATTGGAACCATTGGAAGAGGATTTACCTATTTCCTCCGGTGAATCTTCTGATGAAAGTCCTACACAAACTATGCTCCTTCCAAGGGGCAGTAGATTTAGTGGCTCCGCACTGCCCAAAGAGCAGTTGGTTTCCTCTCCTCCTCGAGTTGAAACTCCGCCCCTTCCGGATCCCATTCCCCAAACTGACCCAATTAGTCCAAACTCAGACTGTGTCAGATTCCTCAAGGATAGCCAAAACTCTAACTTTGTGGATTTCATGAAGTTTGCAGCCCGCAGAGACGCAAACATTGACCCGGAAAATGTCCTCTTCATAGAGTCGGACAAAAGGGGTTCCACAATTAGACAATACGATTCGGCCATGAAGAAATTAGCAGGTTTCCTTAAGAATTCAGAACATTCTCGCATGACCTCTAATTTGGCCATCTCATTCTTTAAGTCCCTATTTGACAAGGGACTAGCAGCTAGCACTATAACCATGATTAAGTCAGCTCTAAAGATCTTCCTCGTGGGTTTCAATATTGACCTGGCAGATTCCTATTTTTCATCTATTCCGAAGGCATGCGCTAGGCTCAGACCTTCGGTACGCCCACAAAAGGTCTCTTGGTCTCTGAACGACGTACTAAAGCTAGCTTCAGACACGGATAACAAATCCTGCCCCTACATCACTCTTTTTAGGAAGGCCTTATTCTTAACGGCTTTGGCCTCAGGTGCTAGAATCTCAGAATTAGCAGCTCTCTCACGTAATCCCGAAAATATAGATTTCCTCCCGACAAGTGAAGTTCTACTTTCTCCAGACAGAGCTTTCCTAGCTAAAAACGAGGACCCGCAGAATAGGTGGTCCCCTTGGAAGATTATCCCTCTTCTCCAGGATACTTCTCTGTGTCCCGTCACTACACTCCAGGCATTCTTAGCTAGAACCGCCAGCCGCTCGTCTGGACCCTTGTTTCTCAGAGAACAAGGAGGCACTATTTCCATTCAAGACATCAGACAAAAAATCCTTTACTTTATTAAGGAAGCTAACCCGGAGTCATTCCCCCATGCTCATGCTATCCGTTCGGTGGCAACCTCCATCAATTATTTTCAGAACATGGATTTTGATGACCTGAAGAAGTATACGGGTTGGAAATCTCCTATGGTTTTCAGACGTCACTATTTGAAGAACCTACAGGCCCTTAAATTCCCCACAGTTGCAGCTGGGAGTCTTATCTCCCCCCAATAATCTCTTCGATCTTCCTTTTCATCCATCTCTCTCCTTCTCCCTCCTGCCTGCCACTCCTGCCACGTCGCCGCTCTCCTGGGTGGGTCGTTTAGCCCTAGAATTAGGTTACCATTACTTCATTACCCTGGTTATTACCTGTTAGTATGATTAACATTGCCTTATATTATTTCATGTTACCATTCTTTAGCCATGTAAGGATTGATTTTGTGTTGTGTTTGATTCTCGGGATGGTCCCTTGCATCTCACTTATTGTTACTCCATCTTTGGGATTCCTGTTTGGGCTAATGTGTTTTATTTTTAGTTTGCCTACCTTAATATAGTATTTTGTTTTTGGTACATGGTGTTTGACTTTATCCCTTTTATTTGATAGTGTTTTCTGGGCTTGGAAGGCATTCTCTGGTACATTTTCACCGGGCGTCACAGGTCGACCCAGAAAAGGGATTTTGACAGGAAAAATCTATTTCTGGGGAGATACCTGTGACGCCCGGTGAAACCCTTCCCTTACGTTGCCCCACCCTTTCCTTTCCAAGCCATAGTTCTTGCAGAAGGATGTAGATCAGATGGCGCTCGCATCGGGCGTCGGTAGAGTGGTTCAGGTAAGGTAGCTAGGGCCTCTGTTATAGCCCTTCCCTTTGATGAAGGAATTATCTAAATGGAAGACAGCCTGTGAATAGTGGTTTTCACACGCCCCTGCTTTATACACGACGCCCACTGGGTGTTTGCGCGAGGGTAGTAACCTCTGCATTCCATACTTTAACTTTCTCTGGTATATTTGGAAGTATTTTTATCAGAAAAGTGTAAGGAAGGACCCTTTTCACCGGGCATCACAGGTATCTCCCCAGAAATAGATTTTTCCTTTGTCAAAATCCCTTATTGAAAGAATAGAATTCCTTCAATACTCTGATTAGAAATCAGTTTACAACTTACCCTACAATACTAAATATTTTAGAAGGATCAGTGGAAGTACACTTTTCTATTCCTAGAGCTTAGAACCCTTCTCTTTGAGTTTCCCTGATCAGGAAACTCTATAGTCTTAATATTGGAAGGGAAGGTCACAGCAATTGGCCGGGCGGGATTCTATTTTTCTAGTCCAGTCGGCGACATGCAGGCCAGACTGTGCTGCCAGGTGCTAGCCATGCTGGCAACACACCGGCTGAACTACTGTATATGATTATACAGTAGCCAGTATATTTGCAATATAGTATATACTGCAAACAGAAAACTATAGTATTATTATACAGTAGTTAATTTCTAACATACCTTGTGTACCCTTTTACAGCCTTTTGCTGAGACCGAACCCATATTGAAAGAATAGAATTCCTTCAATATTCAGTTAATACTAACCCCACAATATTAAATAATTAGAAGGGTCAGTGGCAGTGTACACTTTTCTATCCCTAAAGGTTAGAACCCTTCTCTTTTGAGTTGCCCTGATAGAGGAACTCTTTATCTTTAATATTGGGGGGGGGGAGGTTACAGCAATTGGCTGGGAGGGATACACAAGTATGTGTCTTTCCCTATTTCTTTCTAGCTTACTATCCTAAGCTATAATGGCTAACATATTAATATTTGCATATCTGTTTATCCTGTGAAATAAATAATCGTATACTCATTTTATTTTCCTTTTTTTACAGGAGGAACCCTAGATGAAATGCGATGCGATCTTCTGCAATCTTAGCAGTAAGTACTTCTACGGTCATAAAGCATGCAGGTCTCATGCCCCCTGCACTATTATTACCGAATCCCTGCAATATTGGGACCCCCAAGTCTGCAATATCTGCCGGACCTTAGTGACCGAAGGTTTTGATGACCCCAAGTCAATGGAGTCTAGGGATGCGGCACGTAAAAAGCTACGCAAATGGGTAAGAGGGCTCCAGAAAAAGTCTCCAAGACCATACCTACCTAATGGTAGGATGGGTAGCTTACTGTTCCCGAAAGCGGGTAGTGAAATTGTTGTGCCTCAAGCACGACTCGCACCTCCCTGCGTCCAGATTGCCATCGAGACGGATGGCAGGGAGGCACCTCTGGAAGAAGATTACGATGTCGTGTCGGAATTCCTTCCGTCTGTGCCGGCCCCAGAGCCGTTACCCTAGACATCTTCACCTTCTACCCCTTCATTCGACAACACGAGCCAGGCGCTGGCCCATCTTACGGATTTAAGGGAGAACATTCGCAAACGAGGCGAAACAAGGGAAGGGAAATTCAAGAGAGAGCTCCATGAAGCTCCACTTATCGCCTACCGAGGGTCATTATAGCGACCTAGAGACCAAGACCTCCCGACCTGCTCCACAACCAATCCCTGGAGGTATGCGGAGCTTATGCCGATTTTGAACGGCAAATTCTACATCTCAGAGAAGACGGGAGCTGTCCCCTTAGACGACATCCAGTTTTGGCCAAGCTTTAACGCTTTCCCTGATTACTTCATCCGACTGAAGCATGAAACAATGTCAAAGGAGGAGACAGAACCAGAGGAAGTCATGGTTTTCAACCACGATAAGGCACTGGCTCTCTTGTCAAGTAGCCTGAGAAAGGCGGGTTATTCGGTGTTGAAAGTGTCCGCCTTGAGCAAGAAACACCGTACCTTTCTTGCTCCTGCTTCAATAGCATTCCCCTTTACGTGGAAGGAATTTAAATCTGTTACCAAGGCAGTGGAGGCAGGCAAACCATGCCCTGCACTTGAGGAGTGCAGGCCTATATCGCTAGCCTTGCCCATGCAGGAGAAGGAATAGAAGGAAGTCCACCTAACCTTCTCAGTAGGGAAACTGGACACGGACATCGCTGGATGACAGTTTAGCGAGAATCTCCCTAAACTTTCTGGGTTTCTCTTGTGCAAGGAACAAGAGACGAAGGAGAGACTTGCGGCCTTTTTATCCCTACAAAACTGCATAGAGATGTGTGCAGGCCAACGAATTACCCCAGACATGCTCATGGTCCTGGCCAAAATGCATATGGCCACCTTAGTAAAAGACCTGTATGCTTTTGTGAAGGCTAGGAGAGCCTGTAGGGAGTTCGTTTTCGCTGCTGCAACAGTGAAACATAAACCCAGAAAGCTGATATCTTCCAACATCTGGGGTAAAGATCTCTTTCCAAACGAAGTAGTCAAAGAGGTAGTCGAGAAAGCAATCACAGAGAAGAGTAACCTTCTTCAGAAGTGGGGCATCTCTTCAAAGAGGAAGTCTTCCCCGGATGTGGGTCCCCAACCTAAAAGGAAGACGAAGAAGTCTAGACATTTCCCTTGGCCTGCTCAACAACATCCCACAGTTTCTATGACCGCGGTGCCCCAGGTAGGCGGTCGAGGAGGTAAACCCTCCGATACATCGAAGCAAGGAGAAGCTTCCGGTAGGAGGGAGGCTCCAACAGGATAGTTAAACTAGTCAGGTCTCCACCATCATTTCCTCAACTCTTCCAACACTCCAACCCCATATTAGAAGAGTATACCCTATAGCTCTGGAGCATACAGGTTATAAGGAAAGCAAAGTCTATCAAATTCCAGGGAAGGCAGTTTTGTGTTCCCAAGAAGGACTCAAGAAAACCATCGAGACGGATGGCAGGGAGGCACCTCTGGAAGAAGATTACGATGTTGTATCGGAATTCCTTCCGTCTGTGCCGGCCCCGGAGCCGTTACCCTAGACATCTTCACCTTCTACTCCTCCATTGGACAACACGAGCCAGGCGCTGGCCCATCTTACGGATTTAAGGGAGAACATTCGCAAATGAGGCGAAACAAGGGAGACGAAATTCAAGAGAGAGCTCCGTGAAGCTCCACTTATCGCCTCCCAAGGGTCATTCAAGCGACCCAGAGACCAAGACCTCCTGACCTGCTCCAAAACCAATCCCTGGAGGTATGCGGAGCTTATACCGATTTTGAACGGTAAATTCAACATCTCAGAGAAGATGGGAACTGTCCTCTTACACGACATCCAGTTTTGGTCAAGCTTTAACGCTTTCCCTAAATGCTTCATTCGACTGAAGCATGAACCAATGTCAAAAGAGGAGACAGAACCAAAGGAAGTCATGGTTTTCGACCAAGATAAGGCACAGGCTCTCTTGTCAAGTAGCCTTAGAAAGGCGGGTTATTCGGTGTTGAAAGTGTCCGCCTTGAGCAAGAAACACCGTACCTTTCTTGCTCCTGCTTCAATAGCATTCCCCTTTACGTGGAAGGAATTTAAATCTGTTACCAAGGCAGTGGAGGCAGGCAAACCATGCCCTGCACTTGAGGAGTGCAGGCCTATATCGCTAGCCTTGCCCATGCAGGAGAAGGAATAGAAGGAAGTCCACCTAACCTTCTCAGTAGGGAAACTGGACGCGGACATTGCTGGACGACAATTTAGCGAGAATCTCCCTAAACTTTCTGAGTTTCTCTTGTGCAAGGAACAAGAGACGAAGGAGAGACTTGCGGCCTCTTTATCCCTAAAAAACTGCATAGAGATGTGTGCAGGCCACCGAAGTACCCCAGACATGCTCATGGTCCTGGCTAAAATGCATATGGCCACGTAAGTAAAAGACCTGTATGCTTTTGTGAAGGCTAGGAGAGCCTGTAGGGAGTTTGTGTTGTCTACTGCAACATTGAAACGGGAACCTAGGAAGCTGATATCTTCCAACATCTGGGGTAAAGACCTCTTTCCAAACGAAGTAGTCAAAGAGGTAGTTGAGAAAGCCATCACGGAAAAGAGGAACCTTCTCCAGAAGTGGGGCATCTCTTCAAAGAGGAAGTCTTCCCCGGATGTGGGTCCCCAACCTAAAAGGAAAACAAAGATGTCTAGACATTTCCCTTGGCCTGCTCAACAACATCCCACTGTTTCTATGACCGAGGTGCCCCAGGTAGGCGGTTGAGGAGGTAAACCCTCCGATACATCGAAGCAAGGAGAAGCGTCCGGTAGGAGGGAGGCTCTAACAGGATTGTTGGACCTTCGATCCTTGGGCCCAAGGCCCAATCAAGATTGGACTAGGATGGAAACTAGTCATGTCTCCACCATCATTTCCTCAACTCTTCCAACACTCCAACCCCATATTAGAAGAGTATACTCTATAGCTCTGGATCATACAGGTTATAAGGAAAGCAAAGTCCATCAAATTCCAGGGAAGGCAGTTTTGTGTTCCCAAGAAGGACTCAAGAAAACCATCGAGACGGATGGCAGGGAGGCACCTCTGGAAGAAGATTACGATGTCGTATCGGAATTCCTTCCGTCTGTGCCGGCCCCGGAGCCGTTACCCTAGACATCTTCACCTTCTACCCCTCCATTGGACAACACGAGCCAGGCGCTGGTCCATCTTACGGATTTAAGGGAGAACATTCGCAAATGAGGTGTAACAAGGGAAGCAAAATTCAAGAGATAGCTCTGTGAAGCTCCACTTATCGCCTCCCAAGGGTCATTCAAGCGACCCAGAGACCAAGACCTCCTGACCTGCTCCAAAACCATTCCATGGAGGTATGCGGAGCTTATACCGATTTTGAACGGTAAATTCAACATCTCAGAGAAGATGGGAACTGTCCCCTTACACGACATCCAGTTTTGGTCAAGCTTTAACGCTTTCCCTAAATGCTTCATTCGACTGAAGCATGAACCAATGTCAAAAGAGGAGACAGAACCAAAGGAAGTCATGGTTTTCGACCAAGATAAGGCACAGGCTCTCTTGTCAAGTAGCCTTAGAAAGGCGGGTTATTCGGTGTTGAAAGTGTCCGCCTTGAGCAAGAAACACCGTACCTTTCTTGCTCCTGCTTCAATAGCATTCCCCTTTACGTGAAAGGAATTTAAATCTGTTACCAAGGCAGTGGAGGCAGGCAAACCATGCCCTGCACTTGAGGAGTGCAGGCCTCTATCACTAGCCTTGCCCATGCAGGAGAAGGAATAGATGGAAGTCCACCTAACCTTCTCAGTAGGGAAACTGGACGCGGACATCGCTGGACGACAATTTAGCGAGAATCTCCCTAAACTTTCTGAGTTTCTCTTATGCAAGGAACAAGAGACGAAGGAGAGACTTGCGGCCTCTTTATCCCTACAAAACTGCATAGAGATGTGTGCAGGCCAACGAAGTACCCCAGACATGCTCATGGTCCTGGCTAAAATGCATATGGCCACCTAAGTAAAATACCTGTATGCTTTTGTGAAGGCTAGGAGAGCCTGTAGGGAGTTTGTGTTTGCTACTGCAACAGTGAAACGTGAACCTAGGAAGCTGATATCTTCCAACATCTGGGGTAAAGACCTCTTTCCAAACGAAGTAGTCAAAGAAGTAGTTGAGAAAGCCATCACGGAGAAGAGGAACCTTTTCCAGAAGTGGGGCATCTCTTCAAAGAGGAAGTCTTCCCCGGATGTGGGTCCCCAACCTAAAAGGAAGACAAAGAAGTCTAGACATTTCCCTTGGCCTGCTCAACAACATCCCACTGTTTCTATGACCGCGGTGCCCCAGGTAGGCGGTCGAGGAGGTAAACCCTCCGATCAATCGAAGCAAGGAGACGCTTCCGGTAGGAGGGAGGCTCCAACAGGATTGTTGGACCTTCGATCCTTGGGCCCAAGGCCCAATCAAGATTGGACTAGGATGGAAACTAGTCATGTCTCCACCATCATTTCCTCAACTCTTCCAACACTCCAACCCTGTATTAAAAGAGTATACCCTATGGCTCTGGAGCATACAGGTTATAAGGAAAGCAAAGTCCATCAAATTCCAGGGAAAGCAGTTTTGTGTTCCCAAGAAGGACTCAAGAAAACCATGGAGACTGATGGCAGGGAGGCACCTCTGGAAGAAGATTACGATGTCGTATCGGAATTCCTTCCGTCTGTACCGGCCCCGGAGCCGTTACCCTAGACATCTTCACCTTCTACCCCTCCATTGGACAACACGAGCCAGGCGCTGGCCCATCTTACGGATTTAAGGGAGAACATTCGCAAATGAGGCGAAACAAGGGAAGCGAAATTCAAGAGAGAGCTCCGTGAAGCTCCACTTATCGCCTCCCAAGGGTCATTCAAGCGACCCAGAGACCAAGACCTCCTGACCTGCTCCAAAACCAATCCCTGGAGGTATGCGGAGCTTATGCCGATTTTGAACGGTAAATTCAACATCTCAGAGAAGATGGGAACTGTCCCCTTACACGACATCCAGTTTGGGTCAAGCTTTAATGCTTTCCCTAAATGCTTCATTCGACTGAAGCATGAACCAATGTCAAAAGAGGAGACAGAACCAAAGGAAGTCATGGTTTTCGACCAAGATAAGGCACAGGCTCTCTTGTCAAGTAGCCTTAGAAAGGCGGGTTATTCGGTGTTGAAAGTGTCCGCCTTGAGCAAGAAACACCGTACCTTTCTTGCTCCTGCTTCAATAGCATTCCCCTTTACGTGGAAGGAATTTAAATCTGTTACCAAGGCAGTGGAGGCAGGCAAACCATGCCCTGCACTTGAGGAGTGCAGGCCTCTATCACTAGCCTTGCCCATGCAGGAGAAGGAATAGAAGGAAGTCCACCTAACCTTCTCTGTAGGGAAACTGGACGCGGACATCGCTGGACGACAATTTAGCGAGAATCTCCCTAAACTTTCTGAGTTTCTCTTGTGCAAGGAACAAGAGACGAAGGAGAGACTTGCGGCCTCTTTATCCCTACAAAACTGCATAGAGATGTGTGCAGGCCAACGAAGTACCCCAGACATGCTCATGGTCCTGGCTAAAATGCATATGGCCACCTAAGTAAAAGACCTCTATGCTTTTGTGAAGACTAGGAGAGCCTGTAGGGAGTTTGTGTTGTCTACCTCAACAGTGAAACGTGAACCTAGGAAGCTGATATCTTTCAACATCTGGAGTAAAGACCTCTTTCCAAACGAAGTAGTCAAAGAGGTAGTTGAGAAAGCCATAACGGAGAAGAGGAACCTTCTCCAGAAGTGGGGCATCTCTTCAAAGAGGAAGTCTTCCCCGGATGTGAGTCCCCAACCTAAAAGGAAGACAAAGAAGTCTAGACATTTCCCTTGGCCTGCTCAACAACATCCCACTGTTTCTATGACCGCGGTGCCCCAGGTAGGCGGTCGAGGAGGTAAACCCTCCGATCAATCGAAGCAAGGAGACGCTTCCGGTAGGAGGGAGGCTCCAACAGGATAGTTGGACCTTCGATCCTTGGGCCCAAAGCCTAATCAAGATTGGACTAGGATGGAAAATAGACATGTCTCCACCATCATTTCCTCAACTCTTCCAACACTCCAACTCCGTATTAGAAGAGTATACCCTATAGCTCTGGAGCATACAAGTTATAAGGAAAGCAAAGTCCATCAAATTCCAGGGAAGGCAGTTTTGTGTTCCCAAGAAGGACTCAAGAAAACCATCGAGACGAATGGCAGGGAGGCACCTCTGGAAGAAGATTACGATGTCGTATCGGAATTCCTTCCGTCTGTGCCGGCCCCGGAGCCGTTACCCTAGACATCTTCACCTTCTACACCTCCATTGGACAACACAAGCCAGGCGCTGGCCCATCTTATGGATTTAAGGGAGAACATTCGCAAATGAGGCGAAACAAGGGAAGCGAAATTCAAGAGAGAGCTCCGTGAAGCTCCACTTATCGCCTCCCAAGGGTCATTCAAGCGACCCAAAGACCAAGACCTCCTGACCTGCTCCAAAACCAATCCCTGGAGGTATGCGGAGCTTATGCAGATTTTGAACGGTAAATTCAACATCTCAGAGAAGATGGGAACTGTCCCCTTACACGACATCCAGTTCTGGTCAAGCTTTAACGTTTCCCTAAATGCTTCATTCGACTGAAGCATGAACCAATGTCAAAAGAGGAGACAGAACCAAAGGAAGTCATGGTTTTCGACCAAGATAAGGCACAGGCTCTCTTGTCAAGTAGCCTTAGAAAGGCGGGTTATTCGGTGTTGAAAGTGTCTGCCTTGAGCAAGAAACACCGTACCTTTCTTGCTCCTGCTTCAATAGCATTCCCCTTTACGTGGAAGGAATTTAAATCTGTTACCAAGGCAGTGGAGGCAGGCAAACCATGCCCTGCACTTGAGGAGTGCAGGCCTCTATCACTAGCCTTGCCCATGCAGGAGAAGGAATAGAAGGAAGTCCACCTAACCTTCTCTGTAGGGAAACTGGACGCGGACATCGCTGGACGACAATTTAGCGAGAATCTCCCTAAACTTTCTGAGTTTCTCTTGTGCAAGGAACAAGAGACGAAGGAGAGACTTGCGGCCTCTTTATCCCTACAAAACTGCATAGAGATGTGTGCAGGCCAACGAAGTACCCCAGACATGCTCATGGTCCTGGCTAAAATGCATATGGCCACCTAAGTAAAAGACCTCTATGCTTTTGTGAAGACTAGGAGAGCCTGTAGGGAGTTTGTGTTGTCTACCTCAACAGTGAAACGTGAACCTAGGAAGCTGATATCTTCCAACATCTGGAGTAAAGACCTCTTTCCAAACGAAGTAGTCAAAGAGGTAGTTGAGAAAGCCATAACGGAGAAGAGGAACCTTCTCCAGAAGTGGGGCATCTCTTCAAAGAGGAAGTCTTCCCCGGATGTGGGTCCCCAACCTAAAAGGAAGACAAAGAAGTCTAGACATTTCCCTTGGCCTGCTCAACAACATCCCACTGTTTCTATGACCGCGGTGCCCCAGGTAGGCGGTCGAGGAGGTAAACCCTCCGATCAATCGAAGCAAGGAGACGCTTCCGGTAGGAGGGAGGCTCCAACAGGATAGTTGGACCTTCGATCCTTGGGCCCAAAGCCTAATCAAGATTGGACTAGGATGGAAAATAGACATGTCTCCACCATCATTTCCTCAACTCTTCCAACACTCCAACCCCGTATTAGAAGAGTATACCCTATAGCTCTGGAGCATATAACGAACCTATTAATAGTGTTAGCTATATTAACAGTAACCACATCAATAAAAACGTTTATAATATTAAACGTACTATCATCAACTCTGATACTAAGAGGAGGCCTGAATAACTCGTGATCGTATAAAAACGGAGAACGGGAAATTCACCTCTCTTACTCGAGCTAACAAAGAAAACGAGAGAAGGTATAACTCATATCTGTAGAACAGGGAACGAGCAGTCTCTGTTTTCGCTCTCAAGGTTACATAATAAAAAACTAACATCACACAATAAAATAAGAAAATTAATAAAATTGATTGCTTTTCTTAGTAATTGTAACCAAGAACGAAGAATAACGACAACGTAACAAATAAACAAGGATATAGTCTAAATCGAAGCCTCTGAGGCGAGTACAAACTAACAGACTAAATCGCTAAACTTTAATTCGCTATTCTTTAAATCGCTATTCTTCGTAGGTCCAAATTGGACTTGCAAGCAAATAAATAATACCATAGTAAAAACTAATAAAAATTAATGATAACACAAAAAGGCCATAAAACGTAAGTGATATAACCTAGATGACAGAGTACCAGATGGGCAAAAATAACTAGAATATTTACCGAAGCGAACATAACCCAAAATGGCTGCCGATACCTCGGCAGGACAATCGCTTCCAAAACTAAAAACCACCATATTGGAAACAGAACAAATGCCCGGTACTGTCAAAAGCTGCCAAAACAAACTATGGTACTTAACATTGGTAAGGGTGAAGTAGCAACGTCAGTCATGTTGAAATAACGAGAAACTTCGAAAAAACACTGTGCCCAAAAAACTCAACTTGTAAGCAAGTTCCAAAACAGAAGGATGACCTGGTGAGCGCGAGTGGTAGGTGTCGGTAGGGTAACCCAACTGTATTCTCTAGGGCCTGTCACGGCCCTCCCCCTTTGATGAAGGGATTATCTAAATGGAAGACAGCCTGTGAATAGTGTTTTACAAACGCCCTTGTTAGATATACGACACCAACAAGGTGCTCGCGCGAGGGTTGTAACCTCTGCATTCCATGCTTTTAATTTTCTCTGGTATATTTGGAAGATTTATATCAGAAAAAGTACAAAGAAGGACTTTTTCGCCGGCCGTCACAGGTCGACCCAGAAAATAATTATTTCTAATCTAAAAAAAAAGGTTCCTATTATTCTGAAAATATGTAATGTTTACGTTTTTGTTGTAGGCTAGCTTATGCTTGAAAACCAATTACAGTAATTTTACTCTGAAATGTTGAAATAAAATTTTCTAAATACATCTGGTGTGAGATGTTGAAGTAATATTTGCTAATCATTTCTAGTCTGAAATGTGGGAAGTCAAGTAACTATTATTTCTATCTGAAATTAGTAACATTTCCTAATTATTAATAGCCTGAAATGTTAAGTAACATTTCCTTATTTATAGTTTGAAATGTTAAAGTAACATTTGATTATTTCTACTCTAAAATGTTGAAGCAACACTTTCTAATAATTCACATTCAAAATGTTGATCCCACCTATTTCTATTCAAAATTGTTGAAGTAACATTTCCTAATTATTTCCAGTATGAATTGTAAAAGTAACATTTCCTAATTATTTCCAGTCTGAAATGTCAAGAAACACTTCCTAATTTTTTTTTAGTCTGAATTGTCAAGTAAAATTTTCTAATTATTTCTCGTATGAAATGTTGAAGTAACATTATCCAGCTATCGAAACTTAACACTAAAAATTCTAAATTCTATTCAATTTGAAATGTTGAAGGGAAATTTACTTTCTCAAAGCTGGTTACTAAAGAGAAAAATATCAAGACTTACATTTATGAATTAGTATACAATTCCTATCGCTAAGGCAAAAAGTCTTAATAGTTGAGAAAACCAGACCATAAGATCTATGGTAGATTACTCAAATACTTTCAGACATGTAACAATTTACTAATAATCCATGGAAAATAAAAAAATAACTTACAAGAACATATGCAATATTACTTAAAGTGACCTAAACCATTACATGCTAAAGTAACATAAAGCAATCCAGATGAGATTTTAAAATTTGTACCAGTATTAAGATATTCCATATTAGCAAAACTTTAAAAACAAGAAGACTAAACTGTGAATTAGGAGAATTTTACTTCAAAATTACTAAAACAGTACTGTTATTACTAAAGAGGTTTTTATAATTTCTATCTAATTTCAAAATATCTTTAAGTAATTTTTACTGCTGTGAATTTTAAGCATAAACCTGTTTTCCTCGTGTACTTGTAAATAAAGAAATATAAATTTAATTACCAAACCAAGTATATACTATAAAAATCCTATCCATAGATTCAAAATTAATTTACGTCCAACTTCAAATTAAAGAAAAACTTTGACACTTTGGTATGGAAATTATTTCAAATAACAAAATGTAGCTTTAAAATGTTATTTTCCTTAGTAAAATAAATTTTTGAATATACTTACCCGATGATCATATAGCTGCATCCCTGCTGCCCGACAGAAAAAACCTACGGGAGGAATACGCCAGCGATCGCTATACAGGTGGGGGTGTACATCAACAGCGCCATCTGTCAAGTAGGTACTCAAGTACTCGATGTCAACAACGAACCAATTTTCTCCTCTGTCCCACTGGTTCTCTATTGGGGAGGAAGGGTGGGTCCTTTAATTTATGATCATCGGGTAAGTATATTCAAAAATTTATTTTACTAAGGAAAATAACATTTTTCAATATCAAACTTACCCGATGATCATATAGCTGATTCACACCCAGGGGGGTGGGTAGAGACCAGCATAACAAGTTGACATTATGAGCTAAGTATTCCGTATTTTATTTTAGCAGTTATTCAAAATAACAAGCATAAAATAAATAAGTACCTGGTAAGGAAGACGACTTGAACAATTACTCTGCCTTTTTAAGTACGTCTTCCTTACTGAGCCTCGCGATCCTCATAGGATGCTGAGCGACTCCTAGGAGCTGAAGTATGAAGGGTTGCAACCCATACTAAAGGTCCTCATCAAAACCTTTAATCTAGGCGCTTCTCAAGAAATGATTTTGACCACCCGCCAAATCAAGTAGGATGCGAAAGGCTTCTTAGCCTTCCGGACAACCCAAAAATATTTCAAGAGAAAGATTAAAAAGGTTCTGGAATTAGGGAATTGTAGTGGTGGAGCCCCCACCACTACTGCACTCGTTGCTACGAATGGTCCCAGAGTGTAGCAGTTCTCGTAAAGAGACTGGACATTCTTAAGATAAAAGACGCGAACACTGATTTGCTTTTCCAATAGGTTGCGTCGAATATATTTTGCAGAGATCTATTTTGTTTTAAGGCCACGGAAGTTGTGACAGCTCTAACTTCGTGTGTCCTTACCTTCAGCCAAGCTTGGTCTTCCTCATTCAGAAGGGAATGATCCTCTCGTATTAACAGTCTGATAAAAAAAGGATAAAGAATTCTCTGACATAGGCAAAGATGAATTCTTAACTGAACACCATAAAGCTTCAGACGGGCCTCGTAAAGGTTTTAAAATAGAATTTAAGAGCTCTTACAGGACATAATACTCTTTTTAGTTCATTTCCAACCATACGATAAGTTTGGAATATCGAACGATATTGGTCAAGGCCGAGAAGGCAGCTCGTGTTTGGCTAGAAAACCAAGATGTAGAACATGTAGCCGTTTCGGATGAGAATCCGATGTTCTTGCTGAAGGCATGAATCTCACTGACTCTTTTAGCTGTGGTTAAGCATATCAGGAAAAGAGTCTTAAAGGTGATATCTTTCAGGGAGGCTGATTGAAGTGGTTCGAACCTGTCTAACATAAGGAATCTTAGAACCACGTCTAAATTCCAACCAGGTGTAACCAAACGACGCTCCTTCGTGGTCTCAAAAGACTTAAGGAGGTCCTGTAGATCTTTATTGTTGGAAAGATCTAAGCCTCTGTGACGGAAGACTGATGCCAACATGCTTCTGTAACCCTTGAAAGTGGGAGCTGAAAGAGATCGCTCTTTCCTCAGATATAAGAGGAAGTCAGCTATTTGAGTTACATAGGTACTGGTCGAGGATACGGATACTGACTTGCACCAGTTTCGAAAGATTTCCCACTTCGATTGGTAGATTCAAAGGGTGGATGTTCTCCTTGCTCTAGCAATCGCTCTGGTTGCCTCCTTCGAAAAACCTCTAGTTCTCGAGAGTCTTTCGATACTCTGAAGGCAGTGAGACGAAGAGCGTGGAGGCCTTGGAGTACCTTCTTTATGCGTGGCAGACGTAGCAGGTCCACCCTTAGGGGAAGAGTTCTGGGAATGTCTACTAGCCATCGAAGTACCTCGGTAAGTTATTCTCTCGCGGGCCAGAGGGAAGCAATTAGCGTCCACTTGTCCCTTCGTGAGAGGCGAACTTCTGCAGTACCTTGTTGACAATCTAGAACGGAGGGAATGCATATAGATCTAGATGAGACCAATCAAGTAGAAAGGAATCTAAAAGAACTACTGCTGGGTCCGGGATAGGTGAGCAAAGTATTGAGAGCCTCTGGACATCGAGGTTGCGAAGAGATCTATGGTTGGCTGGCCCCAGGTGACCCAAAGTCTCTTGCATACATCCTTGTGGAGGGTCCAATATGTTGGAATTATTGTCCCTTCCTACTGAGACAATCTGCTAAGACATTCAAGTTGCCTTGGAAGAAACTTGTTACTAGTGAAAAGTCTAGACCTGTTGAACAGGAGAGGAGGTCACTTGCGAACTCGTACCATGTCAGAGAGTAGATCCCTCCTTGCTAGGAGATGTACATCCAAGCAGGGAGTTGACCGTGTTCACCTCCACTACTTTGCCTTGAAGGAGAGACCTGAAGCTTTTCCAGGTCAGACGTACTGCCAGAAGCTTCTTGCAGTTGAAATGCATTGTCCTTTGACTCGAGTTCCATAATCCCGAGCATTCCCTACCGCCTAAGGTCGCACCCCAGCCTACGTCCGATGCGTCTGAGAAGAGAACATGGTTGGGAGTCTGAACAGTCAGGGGAAGACCCTATCAAAGGCTGATAAAGTCCTTTCATCCAGTCAGACCAGACTTATCTTCCGGAAACCGGGATCGAGACCGCTTCTAGCGTCTTGTCCTTTTCCAGTGAAGAGCTAGATGAAACCGAAGAGGACGGAGGTGTAGTCTTCCAAGTGACACCAATTGAACCACGGATGACAGTGTCTTAACCAGACTCATCCACAGCCTGACAGGGCCGTGTTCCTTCTTCAGCATCTTCTGGATGGATAGCAGGGCTGGGGGTTGATCGTCTTGTTCAGCCATGTCCTCATCAGAGGGTTCCTCATCCGAAACTGATGAGGAAACGGCAACGGAGTGGGCAACGTCTGACTCGCTGAATCCGGTCGCACTGGTGGATGCGTGACGGAGCCGGACACAAGATCATGGTACTGCTGCACAGTCTGTGAACTGTCAACCATGGGGAAGCGAGGAAGTACAGCGACAACCCGAAACTGTCTAGACTGTCTGGGTTGTGCAGACAACCCCTTATCGGGTTGCTGAGGTTGCCGCACTGCGTCACAACAAGTCACCTCTGCTGGTTGTTGAACGTCTTCCTAGTGACACACTGAACGTCCACAACCACCTCCGAGAGTCGCTTAACGTCAACGTGCGACTGGCAACCCACACTGGGTCGCACCGGAGGAGGAACCATCTCAACTGGCGGACGTGAGTAGGATATCTCAGGGTCAACAGGGCGTACAACCAACCGGTAGGAAGGTTGTTGGCAAGAAGGTTCTTCTCCGTAAAAAATCCTCTATCAAGGACTAAGCTTGGACTGCATGTCTTGCAACAAAGCCCAAGGTCTATGGGAGCAGGTGTGGCAACAGACGGGGTTAGCGACTGAAGCGGAACCATTTACCCTCCCTGGAAGCATGTTATGCTTTAATTAAAGTCCATAGGAGGCTAAGCAGCTTAAGGCTCCTCTCCAAATGACAGAGTCCTCAAGGGAATATCAGAAGGAGGGAGAACAGCACTTTCTCATCTACAGGAACCATGTCCGAGAAAAGCTAGGTTATCTCAGTGAGGGTTTCACTGGTGCATAAGCAGCAGACCAGACGGCAACGTTATGAAACTGCTTGACAGTCTGTGAACTGTCAAAAACTGAACTGTCAACTACAACAGGTGCGTGAGGACATACAGCACTGGTGTATAGTAGCAGACCAGAAGGCAACGTCATGTAACTGTTTGACAGTCTGTGAGTTGGCAACAACCAAAGCTGTGTGGGGAAGCCTCAACTCCTGACTGACTAGTTTGCTGCGGGCGAGTGGCGGTAACCACAGTGTGTTGCGGAGGCTGACACACCGTGTAAAAACACGGCAGCTTGTGGTAGCTCACGCACGGCAACGGAATGCTCCGTGTGTCTGTGGGAGTCAGCATACGTCTGGCAGAGTCGACTGCGCATGGGTGGAGGAGCTCTCACAACAAGAGTGTGGGAGCAGGCAGCCATGCCGGGCGCACAACCGTGGTAGGCTGTAGGCCAACGGGTGCATCGTCAACCTTCTCCGCAGTCGGAGTGTGGGAGCTGGCAACAACAAAAGCGGAGTGCTGGTGCGTGGGAGGGACTGCCGTGGGTTGCAGAGCATGCCGCATTGCATCAAAACACGGCAGCTTGACAGCACCTTCCCACTGCTGATGCGGTAGCTCACGCATGTCAACGGAGGGTGCAGCATGAACATGCGTCTGGCAGGGTCGACTGCGCATCGGTGGTGGAGCTCTCACAGGTGGAGTGTGGGAGCTGGCAGCCGCAGTATCTGCTGAGCGCACAACCGTGGCAGGTTGTAGGTTAACAGGTGCAGTGTCAACCTTCTCAGCACGATACTCCTGCATGAAGGAAGCAAGCTGAGACTGCATAGTCTGCAGCATGGACCACTAGGGTCTACCAAAGAAGGCAACAAACGGAGCTACTGTCCGTTGTGACTGAGGGTCTAAAACAGCTGGTGCGGCAACAGACGGAGTTACTGCCTGTTGCGGTACCACCTTGCCTCTCTTGGGAGGTGTGCAGTCGTCGGATGACTGCAGCGAGTCCGAACTGACCCAGTGGCTACACCTAGGCCGTTGGACTTGCGCGGAAGGGACCGACTTGCACTTAAAGCTGCAAGATTGGTCCATGGTTTCTGCGAGAAACCTCTTCCGCAGACGAGGAATAAATGGGCTCTCTCGTCTTTATGTGGGTGGGGCGATCACGTCGGCAACGTGTGTAGATACACCCGAAACCACCGAGGGAAACGTCTGTTCGTCGATCAAGGCCTGTGGAACCTATAAGTCCTTCGACATTACTTCTCCCCTGGGCTTGGGAGCTTGTAAGAGGTATCGGACTAGGTGAACAACTGGCACGAACAGACGAACCCTCGAACGCAACACTGTAACACTTTGCGCATATCACTTTATCACTTTTGATTTTCTGTTTGCACTTATTTCACTGAAATCGAAACTTTAAGTGATTTGTACCTGAAACACGCAATCCTATCCTTCATTAAAAGGTAGTAATTGCGAAAACAGTTTTACAATGCAACAGAAAAACATAATGAAAGATAAAGAATTCAGTGGCTGGAAAAGAGACTAAACACTAGATCAAATAAACTACGTTTAAAATCTCTCACCGCATAAAGCCTGGGAACAAGAATAAAACTCTAGAAACGTTTTACCTTCTTCCCCTACAGCGACTAGGGAGAAGAGTAAAAAAACGAGAACAACGTTACCCGCTTGAACGAAACGTTTATTCTCCTCTCTCTTCCTCCGTCTCTATCTCTCTCGACTTAGAACCTGAGAGAAGAGCCCAATTATATATCGTTAAAACATATTATTTGCTAAAGGAAAAAACTGAAAGGTTTCCCAAAGAAAAAGTTCCTTTATTAGAATTAAAACCATTTAAGCTAAGAAAGAATGAACGAAACGCTAGAATCGGTTTACTCTTACTGCAACGTGAAACCGTGAAATACTCTCTCTCTATCGTAACGATAGAGCGCAAGTTGAACGTTCTGAACGTCAACAACTGCGGAGACTAAACTAAACGTTAGTTCATCTTTGAAAACAGTACGAGACTATCAAAGAAATTCTTTCAAAAACATTAAAAAGTATAAATTAAAAGGAAAAAACGATATGACGGGCTCAATGTTAATTAACTTCGGTTCCAAGTAAGGACCGCCTACTATTAGGAAAGGTCGCAAATAAACAAACATAAAAAATTAATTTTTTATAAGTTTATAATAAAAGGAAAGTTAATCGAAGAGGCCTATAAAGGCGGAGAGATATAAATTAAAGAGATCTATAGCTTGTTAAGCAAAATTACCAAAAACCTAAACACACTTCCGTCTAAGGGAAGGGTCGGCCATTTAAAAGTGAAAGAGAGTCCATACTCTCTTCGTCACCAACACTTCCGTCTAAGAGAAGGGTCGGCCATTTAAAAGTGAAAGAGAGTTCATACTCTCTTCGTCACCATAATTAAATCTATCCAAAACGAGTTCAAGTTTTGAAATGAAGATAAACCCCCTGCATAGCGAAAGCTCAAAACTGGAATAGTGTACTTCACCAAATAGTTGTGAAAACAAATCCAGTTAGGGACGGCGTATTTAGTAGGTCTTGCCTGTGGCACGACAGAGGGAAAATTGATTCGTTGTTGACATCGAGTACTTGAGTACCTACTTGACAGATGGCGCTGTTGATGTACACCCCCACCTGTATAGCGATCGCTGGCGTATTCCTCCCGTAGGTTTTTTCTGTCGGGCAGCAGGGATGCAGCTATATGATCATCGGGTAAGTTTGATATTGAAAATATAATTTTATATACAAAATCAAGTAATTTGATTCAGAAAAAAGCATAGGCTAAACCAAAAATTTAAAGAACTTTCAAAGCAAAGTTAAAGCAATAACTAATTTAGTCTCAATTATTTACAGATATTCATGATATATCAAAAGAACTAATGACTCAGTTTTTCATTTGAAGACTTTTCATTTTCTCAAATCTAGTAAAGTATGAAATCAGTAGGAATATCTTAATAAAGGGAAAGCATTCTTATACATAAAATCAAAATGATAATTAAAACAATATCAGTAAGACTTAAGTCTTGAAAATGATTTCACACACAAATTTGAAGGTCAAAAATTTTTTCAAAATAAAATCAAATATTATTGGGTAAGAGTGGCAAATGGAAGAGTAGTAGAAAGGGCATTAATGGATTATGTGTTGATAGCTAAAAGAATGTTTGGAAGATTGAAAGACGTGCACGTGTTTAGGGGTATGGCTAACGGTATGTCTGATCATTTTTTGGTGGAAGGAAAATTAGTTGTAGCAAAAGAGTGGGGGAATAGAGTAGGTGGATGTAAAAGGGAGCTAGTGAGGGTTGAAGAGCTAATAAAACCGGGGGTAAAAAGTAAATATCAGGAAAGGTTGAAAATGGCATATGACGAGGTGAGAGTAAGAGAAACATGTTATTTTTATTAATAAAATAAATTTTTGAATATACTTACCCGATAATCATGTAGCTGTCAACTCCGTTGCCCGACAGAATTCTATGGAGGGATACGCCAGCTATCACAATACTAGAAGGGGGTGTACTTACCAGCGCCACCTGTGGCCAGGTACTCAATCATTTGTTGTTGACACCTCCTCAATTATTCCTCGGTCCACTGGTTCTCTCTGGGGAGGAAAGGGAGGGTCGATTAAATCATGATTATCGGGTAAGTATATTCAAAAATTTATTTTTATTAATAAAAATAACATTTTTCAATATTAAACTTACCCGATAATCATGTAGCTGATTCACACCCAGGGAGGTGGGTGAAAACCAGTGTACATGATTAAAGGATAGCTAAGTATCCCAAATTTCATATAACAGTTATCTCAAATAACAATGAAATAATAAGTACCTGGTAAGGAAGTCGAATAGAACCGTTACTCTGCCTTTTATTTAAAGTTCGTCTTCCTTACTGAGCGCAGCGTTCCTCTTGGAGGCTGAATCAACCCAAAGGTGCCAAAGTACAAGGGGTTGCAACCCTACTAAAGGACCTCTACCAAACCTTTAACCCAGGCGCTTCTCAAGAATGAATAGACCACCCGCCAAATCCAAGGATGCGGAAGGCTTCTTAGCCTACCGTAACAACCATAAAAACAACAATAAAAGTATTCAAGAGAAAGGTTAAAAAGGTTATGGGATTATGGGAATGTAGTGGCTGAGCCCTCACCTACTACTGCACTCGCTGCTACGAATGGTCCCAGGGTGTAGCAGTTCTCGTAAAGAGACTGGACATCTTTCAGATAAAATGATGCAAACACTGACTTGCTCCTCCAATAGGTTGCATCCATAATGCTCTGCAGAGAACGGTTTTTATTAAAGGCCAACGAAGTAGCTACAGCTCTTACTTCGTGGGTCCTTACCTTCAGCAATGCAAGGTCTTCCTCCTTTAAGTGAGAATGTGCTTCTCTGATCAGAAGCCTTATATAGTACGAAAGCCCATTCTTGGACATGGGTCTCGAGGGTTTCTTGATGGCACACCATAAGGCTTCTGACTGTCCTCGAATAGGTTTAGACCTCTTCAGATAATATTTGAGAGCTCTGACAGGGCAAAGAACTCTCTCTAGTTCGTTACCTACCATGTTGGAGAGGCTAGGTATTTCGAACGATCTAGGCCAAGGACGTGAAGGAAGCTCGTTCTTTGCTAGGAATCCAAGCTGAAAAGAACATGTAGCTGATTCGGTTGTGAAACCAATGTTCTTGCTGAAGGCATGAACCTCACTGACTCTCTTAGCTGTTGCAAGGCAAACGAGAAAAGCAGTCTTGAGGGTAAGATCCTTGAAGGAAGCTGACTGGAGAGGTTCGAACCTAGATGTCATAAGGAACCTTAAGACTACGTCCAGATTCCAGCCTGGAGTGGAAAGACGACGTTCTTTAGACGTCTCAAAAGACTTGAGAATGTCTTGAAGGTCCTTGTTGGAAGACAGGTCCAAACCCCTGTGGCGGAGGACTGAGGCCAACATGCTCCTATACCCTTTAATCGTAGATGTTGAAAGGGATCTCTCATTCCTAAGATGAAGAAGGAAGTCAGCTATTTGGATCACAGAGGTATTGGTAGAGGATATTGAATTGGCTCTACACCAGCTTCGGAAGACCTCCCACTTAGACTGGTAGACTCTACGAGTGGAAATTCTTCTAGCTCTGGCAATCGCACTGGCTGCCTCCTTCGAAAAGCCTCTAGCTCTAGCGAATCTTTCGACAGTCTGAAGGCAGTCAGTCGAAGAGCGTGGAGGTTTGGGTGCAACCTGTCTACGTGTGGTTGACGTAGAAGGTCCACTCTTAGAGGTAGAGTCCTGGGGAAGTCGACTAGCCATTGACGTACCTCTGTGTACCATTCTCTTGCAGGCCAAAGGGGAGCAACCAGCGTCAGCCGTGTCCCTTCGTGCGAGACGAATTTCTGCAGAACTTTGTTTATAATCTTGAACGGAGGGAATGCGTACAGGTCGAGATGGGACCAGTTCAGAAGAAAAGCATCTACATGAACCGCTGCAGGGTCTGGAACAGGGGAACAATAAAGCAGAAGTCTCTTGGTGATGGAGGTGGCAAACAGGTCTATGGTAGGTTGACCCCACAACGTCCAAAGTCTGTTGCACACACTCTTGTGGAGGGTCCATTCCGTGGGAATGACCTGATTCCTTCTGCTGAGGCGATCCGCTGAAACATTCATATCGCCCTGGATGAACCTCGTGACCAGTGTGAGGTTTAGACCTCTTGACCAAATGAGGAGGTCCCTTGCGATCTCGTAAAGGCTCCTCGAATGGGTCCCTCCTTGCTTGGAGATGTAAGCCAAGGCTGTGGTGTTGTCTGAATTCACCTCCACCACTTTGCCTAGCAGGAGGGACTTGAAGTTCAACAGGGCAAGATGGACTGCTAACAGTTCCTTGCAGTTGATGTGGAGTAATCCTTGTTCCTTGTTCCATACTCCTGAGCATTCCCGTCCGTCCAAGGTCGCACCCCAGCCCGAGTCCGATGCATCCGAGAAGAGATGAAGATGGGGGGTCTGGATGGCCAATGATAGACCCTCCTTGAGAAGAAGATTGTGCTTCCACCACCGGAGAGTGGTCTTCATCTCTTGGTTGATAGGGATAGAGACTGCTTCTAGAGTCGAGCCCTTGTCCCAATGAGCTGCAAGATGGAATTGAAGAGGGCGGAGGTGGAGTCTCCCTAGCTCGACAAACAGGGCCAGAGATGAGAGGGTCCCTGTGAGACTCATCCACTGTCTCACTGAGCAATTGCTCCTCTTCAGCATGCTCATGATGCACTGTAGGGCTTGGTTTATCCTGGGGGCCGATGGAAAAGCCCGAAAATCCCGACTCTGAATCTCCATTCCCAGGTACACAATGGATTGGGAGGGAATGAGTTGAGATTTCTCTATATTGACTAATAGACCTAGGACTCTGATTAGATCTAAAGTCCAAGAGAGGTTCTCCAGACAACGACGACTCGTGGAGGCTCTCAACAGCCAGTCGTCTAGGTAGAGGGAGGCTCTGATGTTCGATAAGTGCAGGAATTTCGCTACATTCCTCATCAGATGAGTAAAGACCATAGGAGCTGTGCTTAGGCCAAAACACAGGGCTTGGAACTGATAGACAACCTTTCCGAAAACGAATCTCAGGAAAGGTTGGGAGTCTGGATGAATGGGAACGTGAAAGTATGCATCTTTCAAGTCCAACGAGACCATCCAGTCCTCCTGTCTGACCGCTGCTAAGACCGACTTGGTCGTCTCCATTGTGAACGTCTGCTTGGTGACATACTCGTTGAGAGAGCTGACGTCCAGCACCGGTCTCCAACCTCCTGTCTTTTTGGCCACAAGAAAGAGACGGTTGTAGAAGCCCGGGGATTGATGGTCCCGGACTATAACCACTGCCTTCTTCTGCACAAGTAGCGACACCTCCTGTTGCAATGCTAGCCTCTTGTCCTCTTCTTTGTAGTTGGGAGAGAGGTTGATGGGCGATGTGGTCAGAGGCGGTTTGAGGCAGAATGGAATCCTGTAACCGTACCTCAGCCAACTGACAGACTGTGCGTCTGCACCTCTCTTCTCCCAGGCTTGCCAGAAGATCTTGAGCCTGGCTCCTACTGTTGTCTGGAGAATCTGAGAGTCAGTGCTTTCCCTTAGATGTCCTGGGTCCTTTCTTAGACTTGCCCCTGTGAGAGTCTGGACGGGAGCTTCCTCGGCTGGGGGCTCTACCACGAAAGGGCGGTATGAACCTAGTGGCCGGGGTATCAGCCACTGGAGAGCGATAAGTCTTGGGGACAGAGGTGGTAACCTTAGACTTACGAGCCGATGAGGCTACAAGATCGTGCGTGTCCTTCTGTATCAGGGCAGCCGACAAGTCCTTAACTAGCTCCTCGGGAAAGAGGAACTTTGAGAGTGGAGCAAAAAGGAGCTGTGACCGCTGGCACGGTGTAATGCTGGCTGAGAGGAAGGTACACAGTTGTTCCCTTTTCTTCAACACCCCTGATACAAATAACGACGCTAGCTCACCCGATCCATCCCTGATAGCCTTATCCATGCAGGACATAATTAACATGGCAGAGTCTTTGTCCGCAGGAGATGTTTTCTTGCTGAGGGCTCCCAGGCACCAGTCGAGAAAGTTGAACATTTCGAAAGCTCTGAACAACCCTTTCAGAAGATGATCCAGGTCTGAGAAGGTCCAACAAACCTTCGAGCGTCTCATCGCAGTCCTCCTAGGCGAGTCCACCAGACTTGAGAAGTCAGCCTGGGCAGAGGCAGGAACTCCCAAGCCTGGTGCTTCCCCTGTGGCATACCAAACGCAACCTTTCGATGCGAGCTTCGTTGGAGGGAACATGAAGGAAGTCTTGCCCAGGTGTTGTTTAGACTGAAGCCACTCCCCTAAGGTCCTTAAGGCCCTCTTGGAGGATCTAGCTAGGACAAGCTTAGTATAGCTCGACTTAGCTTGTTGCACGCCTAGCGAAAACTCAGATGGAGGAGAGCGGGGAACAGCAGAGACGAAGTGGTCAGGGTAAAGCTCCCTGAGTAGAGCCAAGACCTTTCTAAAATCAACAGACAATGGAGAAAGCTTAGACTCCTCCACGTCTGATGAGGGATCAAGATGTGCCTCCTCATCATCCGACACTTCATCAGCAGAAGGTAGCGAAGCAAAAGGACCAGAATGCTGAACCGCAGAGTCAGAACGGGTAGGAACAACAACAGAGGTTTCCTCAACTTGAGGGAAAACCTGAGGTTCAGACTGCATAGGCTGAACAACAGTCGGAGCAGAAGGCAGGTGCAAGGGTGAAGGAGGTTGACTCCTAGCAAGAGTTGCACCCAAGGATTGCACCAGCTGAGCGGAGGACGGAGGCGGAGTAGTCCGTTCCTGTTCCTGAGAGATGAGTGGAGCATGAGAAGGTTGAGGCTGCGCAGAACAAGGTAAAGTTCTAGCAAGCTGAGGCTCCTGAGGCGCAAGTGCATGGTGTAGATGAGCTTGCCTAGATGAGGGTTGAACTCGGTGCAGCGCTGGTTGAGCAGACAGACTCACGGAGGGGAGAGGTTGTTGTACCCCAACCGAGAGTTGCACCACTGGTGGAGCAGCAAGGGGAGGAGGAGGAAGAGTGTAACTCTCCTGATCCCAAAGCAAGGGTTGCCTTAAAGAAGGCTGAGGCTGAACAACACTGTGAACAGCAAACTCCGAAAGTGGTTCAACATCGTACGCCTGGCAGATGGTGCTGCGACCAGGCGGAGCAGGTGCAGGCTGGGCGAGCACAGGCGGAGCAGGTGCAGGCTGGGCGAGCACAGGTGCAGCGAGAACAGGTGGAGGGAGTGCAGGAGGTGCAACACTCTCAGCCCGACACTCACGCATCAAGTCCGAAAGCTGAACTTGCATGGACTGAAGCAGGGTCCACTTGGGGTCGGCAGAAACGATAACAGACTGAGGTAAAGTCACAGTCGGGGTCTGTATAGGCAGAACCTTACTCCTCTTGGGCGGAGTACAGTCGACCGATGACAGAGGCGAGTCGGAGCTGAGCCAATGACTGCAACCTGGCTGAGCACTCGCTGACTGAACTCTACGTTTAAGCGGTCTCGAGACCTGAGACCAACGTTTCTTCCCTGCATGAAGATCAGCGGACGAGAAGACGGGCTCAATCGTCTGCAGGTGGGAGTGACGGTCTAAGGAAGACACGCCCGCAACCACCGAGGATAATTCTGTGCGCCTAACAAGGCCTGTCGAACCCTTAAGCCCTTCGACATTGCTTCTCCCCTGGGCATGGGAGCTTGCAAGAGGTCCCGGACTGGGAGGACGACTGGCTCGCACAGAAAAAACCTCACGCACCACACTGGCACCACTAGCACTTGGCACTGCACAGACACTAGCACTCGTCACAGCACTGGCACTATTTCCACCCACTGCACTCTTGACCTTCAGTTCTTTAACCTCGGCCATCAGAGACTTATGGTCACTTACCACTGATTCTACTTTATCTCCTAAAGCCTGAATAGCACGCAAAACAGTTGACATATCAGGCGGAGGGCACACAGTAGGTTCGGGGGTAGCCACTACAGGGGTAGGAAAAGGTAGGGGATCATGAGGTGAGGAAAACATAGAAGAGTGAGAAGAACTTCTCCTAGCTCTAGTTCTCTCTAACATGGATGAATATTTTAAAAGACGTACAAAATCCAATTCCGAAAGTCCGGCGCACTCCTCACACCGATTTTCTAATAGACAGGGCCTGTCCCTACAGTCAGAACAAGCGGTGTGAGGATCTACCGAGACCTTCGGAATACGCCTATTGCAAGACCTACATCGTCTATGGGAGGGAGCTTGCGAAACGTCAGACATCTTGTTTCAAAGAGTAAGTCAAAGGGTGATCCAAAAACAAGCAAAAATTCATTAACCGTTAATCAGAGTTTATATAAAAGCTAACTAGCTAATA
>NC_090754.1:20564451-20573217 GCF_036898095.1 Palaemon carinicauda | reverse complement strand
TTGCAGTCCCTTGAGCCATTGTCCATAGCAACATCGAGCCTCCAGGATTGATCCCGACAATCCTGCAAAAATCCCTTTTTTGGGCTCAAGCCATGACGTCCTGATGGAAGGTTCCTTCAGTAGCTTCCTAGGCTATATTTAACTACAGTGGATATTCCCAGAGAATTAAACTAAAGGTTATCACAGAATTCTAACTTCTGGTGCGAGTACCCTAAAGGTTTCCCTCTAGGATATCGTATATCAACAGGGGACGCATGTATTAACACGCCACATAGCTATCTACACCCCATATAGAGTTAACACTTCGATATGGAAAGGTGGCTGAGTAACTGAGGAGCCGTTCCAAAGTTACTCTCATCCGTGGCTGCTTTTGGTACTCGAGACGTAAACAAACGATCGCCATTGCTAAATGACGTCACGTCCGTCCTCATCCTTTCGTCTGTAGCTTTTTCGCTAAGTCGGAATTTTCCCAAGTGATTTCTTTATCAGCTTACATCGCCGTTATGTCTCTACCTTCAGCCTCGCCTTCTTCTTGAAAGTTGAGTACCAGGTCCCAGTATTGTTTAAATAAGCTCTGGCTGTAAAGTAACTTCTACTTTTCGTAAAATATTGTGTTTTGTGGCAGAGCTGTGCCGATACCGGACGCGCCATTTTACGGCGCCGCTGTTCATGTTGCATGCTTTATTTAGTTAGCCAGAACAGCCTTCTCCGGTCATTTAACTAATTAATATTATTAGTCATTTAGTCTTCATAGCTAGGGAATCATTATATCGTGTTTTAACGCTCATCAGACTCGGTCGTTGTTCGACCCCATACTAGATCGCTAGCTTAGCCCCTAGGCTGGACAGCCTAATGCTTGTTTTCATACATGATATATATTAGTGTTCCTAAATTAAGTTATGAAGATTGTGGCATTATTAAACATACTATTTACTGTGATGTATGTGTTTTCGCCTTCGGGGACCATATAAGGGACCGTGTTGATTGTGTATCAACCCCTCCTAACCTAATGTAGGAACCCTTATATGTTCCCTATTCCCCCTGCCTGCAGGCATTCCCTCTGGGTACACTTGCTTTCCCTTCTATATAGGGGAATCTCGTCTACAACCAGAGTATTTATCGCTTCTCTGCCTACCCTAGGGGAATAACCCCCCCCCCCCCTTAGGGTCGTGTCTGAGACCCTAGGAAGGGCCCTGCCCTTTCCCAGTTGCACTTGGTTGGGTTACTCCTTCCTCCCTGCAACTAGTGATGTGTCTTTCAGGCTTGCCTAGCCTAGGAGTTAGTCCTCCTATTCTAGGTTAAGTTCTGGGGGTAGACTCTGTATTATTATAGTTTGGGACAGTACATTAGTACTGTACTTGATCTAGACTACCTATCCTAGGTTAGGGAGCGTTCTCCCTTACCTTGGTGGCCGTTCTCATGCAGTGTCTCCTCATTAGAAAGACCCCTTCTTCTCCCTCCCCACCTATCCCTTTGGTGTAGGCCTGCCTACACACCTCTGTCCTTAGTCCTACAACTCCTCCCTTGGGTGAAGTGGTAGGGCTAACATTGTTCTCCTGCTGAGCTGGCCGCTCTGGTACGTATACCCTTCATAGCGTCCTATGGGGGTGGTTGCCGGCGGCGGTCCTGCCGGCGGGGGATTCCCCCCTCTTGAGTGCCCTCTATCCCTCCCTTGGGTTACCACAGGCACCCAGCCGCCTGCTGGTGCCCTGCCACTGGATGTTAGTAGTATCCACGCCTATCATGAGTGCACTCTCTCCGGAGGGATGCCGGAGGGGTATAGGATTTTACCTCTTCCATCCTTCCTTACCTTTCTCTCTATTTTGGTGCCAGTCCCTTGCCGTCTCTACTGCCGGCGATAACCGCCACTACCTCAGGTGACCTTCATTCATAAGATGCCTTCCCCTCATAAGACGTCAGCCTTCCGTGTGCCGGAGGCTGCCGCCTTCCGTCGACATACCACCGACGTCCCACCCCTCATTTTTACCTAGTAACAGCTGGCTGACTTCGGAGTGTGCCACCCGCATGCCGGCATTGATTGCCGGCAATCTAGGTATTCAACCATATCTTATCTTTCTTATGAATTGATCCAAGGCTCACCATGTCGTCAACCTTCGGCTGCCGGAGCCGCCATCCCCTGCCGACGATTCGCCGGCACGCCGGCGGTCGCCACTGTGGTTTTATCCATATAAGATACTCAGTGTGTCTGCCTTGATGCCTTCCACCCTGCAGGACCGGCCTCCGGTGTGCCGTCGGTCTTCCGGCACCCTCATGAGACGTTAAGGGACATGTACCCCTTCCCTGGCTGCCGGCAACATGCCGACAGTCAATATGTTGCAGCCAGATTGCTTGGCCACTTCCATATAGGTATTGTCTTACCATCCAAAGATAGTGGCTATGCTGTTTGATTGCACATTACAATGATTCCAGCATACTCTGTGTATCTCAGTGCAGTCGATTGCCGGAACCTACATTTTCTAAGGGGTTTATCCTATTTCCCCTCTCCCCCAGGGCTCTGAGTGGTCTCAGACCCCAGTACACTCTGTGGACAATTCCTGTTAAACGCCTAGCTTGGCTCATCCAAACAGATTTCCCTCATTGTGACCTTCGGGTACAAAGGAATTGTCTACGGATAAGGTTACGGTAACCGGCTGGGCAGGATTCACAAGTATGTGTCTATCTACTTCCTTTCCCGCTCATCAATCTTAAACATTCATATGTTCTTATAATTAAGTTATTCTTAACTTTAGATTAAGTCATTCTTAATTTTAGAGTAATGTAAGTCATTCTTATGTCTTCCATGTACTCATGATCTCTTTCTTTTACAGGAGGAGTATTTGAAGTGTGAGAGCAACTTCTGCGGGGTTAAGCGCCTGGACTTCTAAGGGCACAAGGCGTGCCGGACCCACGCCCCCTGAGCCGCCAAGAAAGGCGACTTGAAGTTTTGGGGCCCATAGAACTGTGCAGTCTGCAAAAATCTTCTCGTTGAGGCGTTCGACGATCCTCCTACTATGGAGGCAAGGGACATTGCTAGGGAGAAGCTACGCAAATGGGAGCGTGGCTTCCAGAAGAACGCCACTGGACCGTACCTTCCCAACGAAGACTTGAGGGCCTTGCTTTCCCCAAAAGCATCTAAAGACTCAGTGGTCCCCCGTGATCAGATCCCTACCGTCCAGATCGTTGTCGAACCTGAATTGGTCATGGCTCAGACCATGTGTGAGTGCCATCTTGATTCCGACAACGTGGAACGTATGTCGGAAGTGTCTGAAGAGACGAAGAAGAACCTCATGGGCGAGGAGCTCGACTGTGAGGAAGATCAGGTGGAATACCCTGATTCGGAGAGTGAGGTCGCTCCTGTTCCCCCAGCAACTCCTGCACCGTCCGAGGAACCTGTTCCTTCGACTTCTGCCACCCCGGACCCTCTTCCATTGGCCACTCGAGAGGTCTTCAAAATGCTTGAAGCCCTCATGGATAAGAAGCTGCGCAAGACTCAGGAGCAATTCCGGACGACTCTCGTCGGCTTCAAACAACCGAAAAAGATTTTGGTTAAGGACCTCCCCACTTGCTCGGAAGCTAACCCATGGAGATACGCCGAGCATATGCCAATTACAACTGGCAAGATTTATATCAGTGAAAGGGTTGGCTCTATTTTGTTGGAAGAAGTGGAGTTCTTCCCAAATTTCGAGGCTTATCCGGACTGTTACGTCCGGCTCAGGTCCGAACCAGCCTCAAAGGAAGAGACCGAACCAAAAGAAGTAATTGTGTTCGATCTCGCAAAGGCCCAAGCTATGTTAGCTCAGGCAGTGAAGAGTCGGGGTTTCACTAACTCCAAGATGCCGGGGCATAGTAAGAAGCATCCAACCTTCGTTATGCCAAATACTGCGTCCTTTCCCTTCATTGAAAAGGCCTTCACAGCGGTCATAAAGGCAGTGGAGGAAGGGAAACCTTGTCCTGCACTGGAGGAGTGCAGACCCTTCTCCATTACTCTTCCCCCGATGATAGGCATTGGAAAGACATCCAGTCGACCTTCACGGTAGGAAAACTGGAACCTGATGTGGCCGGTCGTCAATTCAATGAGGACCTCCCAAGGCTGAACAATCACCTCCTTCGTAGGGAACAGGATACGAAGGAGAGACTCGCCGCTTCGGTGTCCCATCAGGTACAGCTCAAACTCATGGCCGGGGATACCAGAGTCCCGGACTTTTACATGGTCCTTGCTAAGCCGCACCTGGCGACTGTAACCAAGGACCTATATAACCTCGCTAGGCCTCGCAGAGCCTGTCGAGAATTCATGTTCGCCAGCGCAACGGTGAAACACGAACCCCCGAGACTGATTTCCTCCAATATCTGGGACAAGCATCTCTTCCCGTCTACCTTGGTGAAAGAGAAAGTGGACAAAGCTGCCACGGAGAATAGGAACCTTCTCCATAAGTGGGGCATGTCCCGAAAGAGGAAGTCCTCTCAGGATGATGGCCCTCAACCTGAGAGGAAATCCTCAAAGCCCAGACCCCAGCAACGTCAACCGAGACGACAGTTTCCGGGTCCGCTACTCCCCAAGTGGCTACGCAGCCGCAACAGACCTTTCAGTTGGTCCCCCAGCCGGTGGTGTCGCAGTCGCCGGTCTTCACCCCTGCCTACGAGCAACACTCGACTACCTTTCGTCCCAGAGGTAGGGGCCCAGGCAGAGGTTCCGGCAGAGATTCTTCTCGCCGTCCCTCCAGAGGCAGAGGAGGAAGGGGAGCTAGCGGCCGAGGTGGCAAACCCTTGGGACACCAGAAGCAATGAAGTGCTTCCGGTGGGAGGAAGACTCCGCCAATTCCAGGATCGTTGGACCTTCGATCCCTGGGGACACAGCATCGTCAAGAAGGGACTGGGCGGGAGCTGGACTCAACCACTCCCATCATTCCAGCAATTCTTCCAACAGTCAACCCCCCTCCTGGAAGAATATGTCCTGGAACTCTTGAACAAGAAGGTGATCAGGAGGGTAAAGTCAACCAGATTCCAAGGGAGACTCTTTTGTGTTCCCAAGAAAGACTCAGACAAACTCCCCCCTCAACAAGTTCATTGCGAACAACAAATTCAAGATGCTGACGCTGCAAGAAATAAGGACCCTTCTGCCTCAAAGGGCCCACACGGTCTCCATAGACCTGGCGAATGCCTACTGGCACATCCCAATGAATCATTACGCTTCCTCCTACCTAGGATTTCGACTCCAAAGGAAAAGTTACGCCTTCAGGGTCATGCCCTTCGGGCTCAACGTGGCTCCACGAATCTTCACCAAGCTGGCAGATGCAATCGTCCAACAGCTACGTCTTCAGGGCGTCCAAGTGATGGCCTACCTAGACGACTGGCTAGTCTGGTCGACATCGCCCGAAGATTGTGTGAGAGCCTGCAACAAAGTCACCCAGTTCCTAGAGCATCTGGGCTTCAAGATAAACGCCGAGAAATCTCGCCTCTCTCCAGCTCAGAAGTTCTAATGGTTGGGAATCCATTGGGATCTTCAGTCACACCGCCTTTCCATCCCACAGAAGAAAAGGAAGGAAATAGCAGGGTCTGTCAGAAGGCTTCTAAAATCCAAACGGATCTCAAGACGACAGCAGGAACAAGTCCTCGGCTCTCTACAGTTCGCCTCTGTGACAAACCCAGTGCTTCGCACACAGCTAAAGGATGCTGCGGGAGTCTGGAGACGTTTCGCATCCATCGCTCGAAGAGACCTCAAGAGACGGCTTCCAAACAGACTTCGCTTACTCTTAAAGCCGTGGTCAGAAGCAAAGGCCCTGAAAAGGTCCATCCCTCTTCAACACCCGCCTCCATCGATCAATATCCACACGGACGCTTCACTGGAGGGTTGGGAGGTCACTCCCACCAACAACAGGTTCAAGGAACATGGTCTCTCCTATTCAAGACGTTTCATATCAACATCTTGGAGGCCATGGCGGTTCTTCTCACCCTGAAGAAACTCTCCCCGCCTCCCTCGATCCACATTCGTCTGACTCTGGACAACTCGGTGGTAGTCAGATGTCTCAATCGTCAGGGCTGTAGATCGCCCCAGATAAATCAGGTACTTCTTCCGATCTTTCGTTTGGCAGAAAGGAAGAAATGGCACCTGTCTGCAGTTCACCTACAAGGATTCCGCAACGTGATGGCGGACACTCTATCGAGGACAAGCCCAATAGAGTCGGAATGGTCCCTAGACGCAAGGTCACTCTCCTTCATCTCTCACCAAGTCCCGGAACTTCAGATCGATCTCTTTGCGACGAGCGACAACAATCAACTTCCTCGATATGTGGCCCCGTACGAGGACCCCAAGGCAGTAGCAGTGGATGCCATGTCACTGGATTGGAACAGATGGTCCAGGATATACCTGTTCCCCCCTCCCAACCTTCTGCTGAAAGTCCTCTCCAAACTGAGAACCTTCAAAGGGACAGCGGCCCTAGTGGCTCCCAAGTGGCCCCGGAGCAATTGGTACCCCCTGGTCCTGGAGCTGCAGCCCACGCTGATTCCCCTACCGGGTCCAGTTCTCTCTCAACAAGTACAGAAGTCGACTCTCTTCGCTTCATCACTGAAAGTCAGGGACCTTCATCTCATGATTTTCTCTCCTTAGCCACAAAGAAAAGGTTTGGGATCTCGAAGAAAAGCTTAGACTTCCTCGAGGAATACAAGACTGAATCTACCAGACGGCAATACGAATCTTCCTGGAGAAAGTGGGTGTCATTCGTAAAGGCAAAAAATCCTACGGAAATCACCATTGATTTTTGTATGTTCTTCTTCATTCACCTTCATGGACAAGGCTTAGCGGCCAACACGATTTCCACCTGCAAATCGGCCTTGACTAGACCACTCCTATACGCCTTCCAGATTGATCTGTCCAGTGATATCTTCAATAAACTGCCAAAGGTATGCGTTAGACTACGCCCAGCACCTCTACCAAAACCTATCTCCTGGTCCCTGGACAAGGTGTTCCATTTTGCTTCTAGCCTGGACAATGATTCGTGCCCTCTGAAGGACTTGGCTCAAAAAGTTATCTTCCTTTTTGCTCTCACCTCGGGAGTCCGAGTCAGTGAAATAGTGGCATTATCAAGAGAAGAGGGTCATATCCTGTTCGCAGAGACAGGAGAGCTTACCCTCTTCCCCGATCCGACGTTTCTCGCTAAGAATGAATTACCCACCAAGAGATGGGGCCCTTGGAGAATCCGCCCCCTGAAGGAAGATGTCTTTCTATGCCCAGTGGAGAGTCTTAAGGTCTATCTTCGAAGAACTTCAGACTTCGGTGGAGGACAAATCTTCAAAGGAGAAACATCGGGTAGCGACCTGTCACTGATTGATTGATTGATTTAAATTTTTCAGGCATCCTGACATCTAAGGTCATTGACGCCGGCCTGTCACTGAAACAACTAAGAGCGAAGATCACCTACTTCATTCGCAGAGCGGATCCTGACAGTACACCCGCAGGTCACGATCCTAGAAAAGTCGCTTCTTCTCTGAACTTCTTCCAGAGTATGGATTTCGAAAGCTTCAAGAGCTTTAAAGGCTGGAAATCATCGCGCATTTTCTTCAAGCACTACGCAAAACAAGTGCATGAAGTGAAGCATTTCGTGGTAGCCGCAGGTAGTGTTATGAAACCTGCTGTTTAACTCTACATAGAACAGTGAGTTACTTGGGACTTTAACTCTACGGGTGCCTGTGTTGACCCTTTTGTGATACATAGTGATTTAATGGACACTTAGTGTTTCTAATAGACTGTTCTTACCAAGGTGAAATGTCATAGACTTTACATGAGTGCCACATGCCCTAGGGCATGATGTGTTTTCTTTAAAAATTTAAAAAGACTGGCGTTCCTCTGGAACTTGTGTTTCTAAAAAGTAAATTTTCTTTTCAGAATCAAGATTAAAGTCTTTATTTTCTATGTACATTATTCTTTTATTATTGTAAATAAACTCTATATTCATTATTGTAATTACTGCCATAATGATCTGCAATCCTAGAAATAAAATGTCTATTTTATTTCATATGCGTCTCTCTTCGCTCCTATTCTTTATCAAGAAATATACGATTGTTATAGTTTCATTTACCCTTTTTCCCTGAAGAACAAGAAGAATAATTTAAGTAATTATGTTTTATGCTCACTCATGCCTTGATAATATTCCTATTCGAATATCAACCTTTGTCCTGTGTCCGAGACCAGATCAATCTCTCCTCCAGGGGGAGTAGTAAATGTTATTTACTTACCTATGCTTGATAATATTCCTACCCGATCATTAACCTTTGTCTTGTCTCCGAGTCTAGCGTGAACTCTCTGGAGGGTGAGTAGCTCTTCAATGATTGCTTCGAGATGTTCCTATTGTCCACCAGGACTTCTCTGCCAGGGGGGCAGGAAGCTAGTTCATCATAGAATCTCTGGTAAGGACATGTTCTATAATACTGTTCGAAGTCCTTGGCACTTGGATTAAAAGGGGAAAAATTCCATGATACATTAATTCTCTGGTACACTTCCATCAGGACGTCATGGCTTGAGCCCAAAAAACGGATTTTGAGCGAAGCGAAAAATCTATTTCTGGGTGAGATAACCATGACGTCCTGATGGACCCTCCCGTCTATTCTAGTTCAGCCTTTCAGGCCCCTCCCCGACCTGCTGTATCGTGAAGATTAACAGAAGCTAAACTCAAGATGAGGACGGACGTGACGTCATTTAGCAATGGCGCCCGTTTGTTTACGTCTCGAGTACCAAAAGCAGCCCCGGATGAGAGTAACTTTGGAACGGCTCCT
>NC_090754.1:20554451-20561951 GCF_036898095.1 Palaemon carinicauda | reverse complement strand
ATAATAGGCACTGTTATTGTTAGATTATTATTGTCATTATTATTGTTATTAATAATAATGATAATAATAATCTGACAATAACAGTGACTAACATTAGTTCATCCGATTTAGGACAATAATATTAACGTTATTAAGCATGATTAAGGCTACATATCAAAAAGCTAAAGTTGCATAAAATTTATGATGGCAGAGAGAGAGAGAGAGAGAGAGAGAGAGAGAGAGAGAGAGAGAGAGAGAGAGAGAGAGAGAGAGAGAGATTAATCCATTATTCTTTTCGTCAAACCAAGAAGCGGATTATCAAATGTTAAAGAACAGAGCAACCGCGTAAATATTGTAGCCCTGAACAAAGTAATAAGTAATAGCTTTAAAGGAAGTTTATAAGTAACTAATGTTATTAAAATGAATAAACATCTTATAAGTATTTTGACGGCAATAAGTAGATCAGTACATAAACCCTTTCACAGCCATTGGTGACTGTTAAAATTGAGAAAAGGGAAACTTCTTTAAAAATCACCCAAACCATAATAAATTGCTATTCATTGGCGAGGTTTTGATGAGAGCTTTCCCATAAATATCAAGAAGCTAGGAGGGAGGGTTTGATCTCGAAAGATTTGTTGAATCCAACACTGGCAGTAGAAGGGTTAAGATGTAAATAAATAATTGCTTTGATGATCATGGACAAACGACTAGCTACTTTGAGGTAAGCAATTAACATGTACTTTTAAGTAATGTATACGTATATCATACTTTGATTAAATTAAACAGACAATTACTTCACTGCAAATTAGGAAACAGCTCAGGCGAATTTTGGACAAATAGAGCTCACCGAATAAAAACAAATGAGAAAAGCCAAGCGTCCATATGATTAAGTGAATGGGATGGGTGAAACTTTATATCAAAATAACAGTTCGTAAATATTAAGGAAATTCATTTGAATATGTTTATCTCATTATCAAAATGAATATTATTACCATTATTATTTTGTATTGTTATCATCATTATTATTTTATACGCCATGCTGCTATCCCAGTTAGAGCAGCAGAATGCTATAAATCTAGACACCCCATTACAAGGGAAAGCAGTCCAGAAAGGTAAGTTGTAAAAAACCAAACCTAGAAAAAAAATTGGGATATAGAACAAATCAAGACAAATAAAAAAGTAAAACATATAAGTACGAATAAACTATGGAAAGAGACTCCTGTCAACCTGGTCACACCTAATGCCCCTAAGTCTGACTTTCTGAAGTTTCACCAATTCAACTCTCTTATCCGGAACATCTCTCAATAATCAATTCACAGCGCTAGCTAAAATCTCTCTTTTGCTGTATCAAGCTTCATGGAAGAAAAGACAAAACTTAAAGCCCAAAAGTTTGCTTTCTACCCAAGTAACACGAAGGAATCCTACAGAGTTAATTAGACAAAAGCGAATACCTTGCCTTTGCACTAAGGTCTCTCGGGAATATATGCAATAAAAAGAACAATCAGATATTTCAGACCTATGCCAATGAAGATTGTCAACCTTTTACACAATTCTACGGTCCAATCTCTTCATATTTCATATGTTGACCGTGTATAACTATAGTCTCTATCCAAAATCTTATCACTTCTAATTTAGCCCATTTTTGATTATCATGGAATTTCCATTAAAATCCATTCGTAACTTTTTTGAGTTAGGCTGGTGACCAACAAACAAACAAACAGACAGAGGTGAAACAATCTCGAAACTGCCGTAGTCACGAGGAAGATCAATACTACCTTAAACAAACAGATCAATTGCCATACATAGAGATGTGATTTTCGTTTTTTCTAATAAGTTTAGCCCTAATTCTGATATATATATATGTATATATATATATATATATATATATATATATATATATATATATATATATATATATTTATATATATATATATATATATATATATATATATATATATTTTATATATATATATATATATATATATATATATATATATATATATATATATATATATATATATATATATATATGTATATATGTATATATATACGTTTTATATATATATATATATATATATATATATATATATATATATATATATATATATATATATATATATTCATCTATCTATCTATCTATCTACCTCTCTCTCATTATAGAGACATGAAGGCAGTTATGAAGGCACATAGTCGACTGACATTAATAAATTTAAGCAAGATACGGGTATAGGGAAGATTGCAAGTGTGGATAAATGAATTAATGACGAAGTCTCACCTGGGTAAAGGTGGAGTGTGTGCAAGAAAAGAAAGTCACATAAAAAAGACTAAATAATCCTAACTTCAAAACGGAACAGAACCAAACACTGATCTATACGTGATTTCAATCTCTTTTTGTTGCACAATTACTCTTAAATGTTTTTGGACAAGATGAGGTGTAAGTCTCTTAAAACGAATTTATGTATACAATTTCCTCTATAGCAACTTGAAAATGATATACCTATTCATTCAAAGGTTCGTTCCCTGAAGAATTTAGACGAGTTACATCCACGTTAGAAAATCTCTGACAAGTAGCTCATCTTATCTCTCCTTCTCCTTCCCTACCCATGACAGATGAAGGACGGAGTTTATCCAAAAGTGCACAGTTATCCATCCTCAAACTACACTTTTCTACCTTTCCATCTGTTCCGCGTAGAGAAGACAAAGGGAGGATTAGGTTACCCTTGGTTACCGTGACACTTTTTTTTATCGTGACTGTACCTATAATTGCATACCAGTAACGTAAAGCATAAGTCCTCCACAAATTTTTATGCATGGCTACGCATTGCTATTATCCTATGTGACTACATCAACAATAGTTTTAATTTTGTGATATTATCATAATGTTGCTAAACCAAAAGAAAGACTGATACATAAACATTCTTTGAGATTGACTCAATTTTCATACAGGTTAAGTACTTAGTAGTATTATATTTAGTGCAGCCTAATTCTTCGGTTATCGTGTCTACTGTCAAATTCGTCAATAAAACAGTCTAAACCAATACTCTCATCATATGCACTTTCAATGGACAGTAGTGCAATGTTACTCAACCTAGCACTGGTCATTGAATTTCTAAGAAATGTTTTAACTAATTTGATTTTTGAAAAACTTCTCTCGCAAGAGGCACGCGTAACCGGAGGAGTGACAGATATCAATAATAATCTGGTTTGACAGTCAAATGCAGCTTTAAAGAGACTTGAAATGGACAGGAATTGTGTTATTGACATAGACTGCATTGGCTCTTACATGAGCAATTCCTCGACCAGAAGGATCTCGTGTTGTGCAACACTTCCGTTGACAGAATAAGCCTTTGCATATGTCTTTAAACCTTTTTTCAAGAAAGAATATCTCCCATCCGGAACCCAGCGCTGAAAAACCACAATAAATTGCATCTGAATCTTTGGAGAAGAATCATATATATACAGTATATATATATATATATATATATATATATATATATATATATATATATATATATATACTGTATATATATATATATATATATATATATATATATATATATATATATATATATATATATATATATATATATATATATATATATATATATATATATATTGAAAATATAATATGCAAAAAAACTGAGGGGCCCCAACCTGGGGGCCAGCTGAGAAAACTAACTTCAGTCCCCCCCCCGCCCCCCCCCCCACCCGCTAGAATAGCCACTGCTGAAGTACTCCTTATTTTCATTTGTTAGCGATAACAATCATTATAATGATTTTTTTTCTTTAATTCTTTCTTTATACTTGTACAATATATAATCCTTAAGCTTAATGTCATTAGCCATCCTTCAGTTTATGAGGAAAATCCTTGGATGGAAATGTGTACTTTACAGGTCCAACTGCTCGGCGTTTGGTTGTTGTGATCATAGAAGCGTCACGCTAGGCTGATAGGGAGAGAGCACTGTCGCTCCTACAGTGCCGAAAACTGTGGATCTTGGCATGTCGGTGGAAGGTAGATATTTTTTTTTTACTCCACGTATATTGCGCTAGAAAACCGTGTACCATATTCTGGAATGTGGTAAAGTGTAGAATTGGGTTATTATCCTACTTCCAGCTATTCTATTTGTTTCCTTTTTTTTTTTTGGGGGGGGTGGCGGTTGACAGTTCCCATGTCTACTGTACATGATAACCAGAATGCTGCTTTTCAACACTGAAAACAATAAAAACATTTCAAAACTGAAAATAATAAAAAACTTTTCTAAAATGCACTATGGGATCGGGAAGGCTAAATGAACTTGCAGTGCTTCTAATTAAGTAAAAATAATTCTCAGTTGTCATCCAGAGATACAGGAGAAAATAATTGATCTTTTCACGCAAATTAAAACAAAAAGAACGGATTCCATTTTTAAAAGGATGACTCAAGCTTGAACAATAACAATTTAGGTAATTAAGAAATAATATGTTTTATTTTATTCCTTTCGGATTCTATCAATTATTTTGATGAAATTACTTGTCAGTTTGTTTCCTTTTACCCAATATATTAATACAAAGGCTATAAATTTTCTGGAGCAGCCCACCCACTAAATTTAGCCGCGAAGAACCACAGATGTTGGTAGTGCTACAAACAAATGAAAAAGCTCATCTGCTGGAAGTTTTGGTAATGAAAAAACAATTGAAAAACCTCCTGTTGTTTAAATCAATGGCAATTAGTCGCTAGCTTGTTTATGAATTGGTAATGATGTAAAGAGGACTCATCTGCATCTTCAAGATGACCGGGAGACTGAGCAGCGTCCTACTGCTACAGTCTTCCTCCAATCTTCTTTAATCAGTTCCCCGCCAGAGCAGCTACCAGACAGACGTGTTATTCTCTCTTCTCCTTTTCACCCCGGTAGTGGATAAGCCTTCAAGTCTTGCAGAATCAAACAATAACAGATTGAGGAGAGAAAGGAAATTTCTGTTGGACGGCTAGTCAATCTGATTCAAACATCCAAGGGAGTTTCTTCAGTGCAGACAGTAAGTAATTCTTCTTTATTTGAATTTTCTTCCAATTTAATTTCTTGATTTTTTCTTACTAACACAGAATATCTTTTTTCATTCACTGTACAATTTTGATTCAAATATAGTCAATTTTTTTCCTGATTCTTCCCTCTCTTCAATGTTGCATATTAGCAATGTTCAGATGATCTTCTTTCATCAACTATTAGAGGACTGGTTAGACGAATATTACTCAACTAATTTGTAATAAGAATAATTGATCATGGGTAGAGCCAGGGAAATCTTCCCGAGGCACATACATACGGATATGTTCCCAGTGATCCACCGAAACGTAAGGCTCTCTACGGTAACCAGTCAAAGAATGGCTGCCAAAACAAAATAGTCACAACTATGCAACAAAATCATGGCCTATAATATTTACTAAGCTAAAGGCTTGTGTATTATTATCATTATTATTATTATTATTATTATTATTATTATTATTATTATTATTATTATTATTATTATTATACGTTAAGCTACAACCCTATTTGAAAAAATAGCCCAGTGAGGAAAGGAAATGAATAAACTACAAGAAAAGTAATAAACAATTAAAATAAAATATCTTTAGAACAGTTACAACATTATAATAAATATTTCATATATAAACTATAAAACTTAAAGAGGAAGTGAAACTAGATAGAATAGTGTACCCTCAAGCAAGTGGACTCTGTTCCAAGACAGTGGAAGACCAGGGTACAGAGGCTATGACACTACAGCAAAGAAAATAAAACTTCATAGTTATAGGTCATTTCTCTTGTATGTGCTTTATTTCTTTTTTCTATATCTCTCTCTTGCTTCTACAATATCATCCTCTCAAACAATTGACTATTGACATTTAAGAATGAATAATAAAATTAGCTAAGATCTAAAGGCCTGTTACAGAGTCCTAAACTCATCCTTGTCTCTGTATCTCTGACTAATCTTCCTAGCTAATCACTGATCCTTTCTTCCAATATGGAAATAAAAAAAAAAAGCTTTCATGAAGATATAACCATATATCTAAACATGTTTTCATTCAGCTATTTGATGTTTTCTTCTTCTTTTTCAGTTTCCTTCTCGGTGCACAGGACGAGATGCTTATCTTGGCAGGTATACCTTTATGAGTCCCAGTGCTGTTTTATCTCACGTTTCATATCAACTTGAGAGAGAGAGAGAGAGAGAGAGAGAGAGAGAGAGAGAGAGAGAGAGAGAGAGAGAGAGAGAGAGAGAGAGAGAGAGAGAGAGAGAGAGAGAGAGAAGGCGATTAGTACGAAAAATTTATGATGAAAATGTACCTATTAGAGTTCCAGAGATTTTTGCATGAAACATACATAAACTAGAGGGGCACTCAGTAGAGCGCAGATATTCACCACGGCAGCTTATTTACCGACCTTTTCCTCAACCTTGATCTTGACCTTGGACTTTAACATATATTAATTGGTGTGGATTTCCCTACACTCAAATATGAACAAGTTTGAAGTCTCTGTGACAACGAAGACCAAACTAATGGTTGATTACGTGAATTGGGCATTTTGCTTGACTGTGACCTTGACCTTTTCCTTTGACCTCCCACAATCTAATATTTTTCAGCTTTTTACATAAAAGTTAATCCCTGCAAGTTTCATTACTCTACCATTAAAATTGTGGCCAGGAAGCTGTTCACAAATACACATACACACACACACAAAGGGGCGAAAACATAACCTCCTTCAAACTTTGTTTGCGGAGGTAATTAAATTGATCAAACAACTTCCTAATGACAGCATAATTCAATTACTCTAAAGACAAAGTAACGATGATTGTATATGTTGTACATGATTTTCAATTACTCTAAAGAACAGATCTACAAGATCTACTGACTCTCAGATAGCTATTGATATCATAAAAAGTTCTCTCGTAATTTCCTTTCCAGCTCTGGTTGCTGTGCTAGTGTGCCCTGAATCTGTGCGTGGGTTCCAAGTACATCTTCACACAGCCACGACAACCCTTGACATCGATGCCAGGAAAGTGCTAAAGCTCACAGAAGGCTTCAGCGAAGCGAGTCTTCAGTTTCTTTATGGACAACAATACGAAGGTTAGAGTAGTAGTATTAGTCAGTTTAGTGTACTTGTGGCACTTAGCAACAGCGCCATTTATACTTTTAGTGTACTTGTGGCACTTAGCAACAGCGCCATTTATACTTTTAGTGTACTTGTGCCACTTAGCAACAGTGCCATTTATACTTTTAGTGTACTTGTGGCACTCAACAACAGCGCCATTTATACTTTTAGTGTACTTGTGGCACTCAGCAACAGTGCCATTTATACTTTTAGTGTACTTGTGGCACTCAACAACAGCGCCATTTATACTTTTAGTGTACTTTTGCCACTTAGCAACAGTGCCATTTATACTTTTAGTGTACTTGTGGCACTCAACAACAGTGCCATTTATACTTTTAGTGTACTTGTGGCACTTAGCAACAGCGCCATTTATACTTTTAGTGTACTTGTGGCACTCAACAACATT
>NC_090754.1:20506951-20544451 GCF_036898095.1 Palaemon carinicauda | reverse complement strand
GTATTTTAGATTTTGTCTAGCGTTAAGGCAGTTCTAAGACGCTAATGTTAAATGGGACTCATATGTTTACAAGTTTTAGACCTATATGTTATACATTGTTTTCTATTATATATATATATATATATATATATATATATATATATATATATATATATATATATATATATATATATATATATATATATATATATATATATATATGTGTGTGTGTGTGTGTGTGTGTGTGTGTGTGTATATACCGTTTATAGGCCAATGAATGTCCTAATATTAGAGACATTTGGACCACCGTATGACACATTCGAAACCTAGGCCTATCATGTGCATTTACATAATTTAGGGCATTTAATAGTAATCGATGACAAAGCTATCCCATGTGAATGTACGTGGGGTTTGCTTTATAGGAAAAGTAAGGTTAGTAGATTTAGAAGTCAATAATTACAGCGGTGAATATTAGGCCTAAGTGATGGAAACTTCAGATCGTAATCATGATAAAGACTTAGGCGGATTTTTTCTTTTGTAAACTGGTATTTTTCGTGCTTCAGAGAACAATAATCATAGGCCTACATATTACCATAAGGAATACGCCATACTGGTGAGACAATGGCCATCTTTTCAGTTGTTTTGTTTTAAAAGATAGACTGCAGCTTGTCTATAGACTTGGCCCCTGCTAAAACTAATAATTAAGGCCCTCCAAGAAAGTGATTTATCAAACTCTTCGTTTCTGGAATGTTTTGTGCCAAATCTCTTTTGAAATATTTAGTTGATTTGGTTGAAATTATTTCGTCGTCTTTTCGGAACGCATTGCATAATTATCTTATTGTTCTCTCGTGTAAATAAAAGTGTCGATATCTAGTTTCTTGGGGAAATTTTTATATAGGCCTATATGAAATATTTCACTTGTATAAAACAAACTGTAGCCTTATTTTATGTAAAAATATGTGTTTATATTTAGGAAAGAACTTAAAAGGCATTATATGTTGTCAGTTTGTGGCTTGTGAATGGAATCCTATAGAGTGTAGGCCTATGTTGTTTGTTTAAAGGACTACTGCACAACACATTAATTTTATGGATCTCTTTGACAATATAGTTATCCTTATTCAGTAATTATCGTATTCAATTGCAGACATTGCATAAGATAATAATGTATGGCCAATGAAGCAGCATTTTCTTTTGTATTTGTATATCTTACTACGGACTCCGTGTAGAGGGAAACTGCTTAGATAAGTGCTTCTCTCTTGTCAGGATTCGAACTTATGTCTCAGAATCGTAAAGATTTAAAAGTGCCTCATGAATGGCAAAGACAAGGAACAGGAGAATGACCAATGCCTTAGAAACTGAGCATATATACTGTATATGCAAGTGATCAACGCCTAAGCCATCTCTCCATCAGGCTAGAGCCAGGTAATGGCTGTTGATGACTCAACAGATAGACGTATAAGTTCCACCCCCCACCCTATCCTTATATTACAAGGATGGTGAGGTTACAATGATACGAATCATAAGACATATGATGAAAACTGTAAAGTATACAAGGAGGAGCTTACCAGGATAAAAAATAGAACCGATCATGGAGTCTAGCCCATTGGTTAAGTGTGGTCTGATAAATATTCAATCGGTGGGGAATAAAACCATAAAGATTAAAAATCTTATTAATGAAATGGAATTAGATTTATGCTTATTAACGGAAACTTGGTTGCAGGGAAATATTAGTGTTAACTCAAAGATTCAGATGACGCCGTGTACTCACTATTTCTACCACGTACCAAGAAAGGATAAAACTGGAGGAGGAGTGGGTGTCTTCGTGTCGAAAACCTTCTCTAGGGTTTCTATCATGAATGAAATAGTATTTGAAACGTTTGAATATATATATTTAAAACTGACAAGAAACAGTAAGGTATTGAATATAATATCATTATATAGACCACCAGGGAGTAATATGAGGAAATTCATTGAAGAATTTAGTATTCTTGTGGGTATGGTGGACGATATTAAAAATACACTAATTGTTGGAGACTTTAATTGTTGGGTAGATGATGAAAACGATTATAAGGCTAAAGAACTCAAGGAAGTATTTGAGATGTTTAATTTGATAAACAGTCTTTTGGTATCAACGTCTGTAGGTGGTCATACACTCGACTTGGTCATATGTGGGAAAGATTCTGGCCTAATAAGAAACCTTGAAGTGGAACCAGACTTTGAGATCTCAAAAACACACAAACTCATCACTTTTGATGTTGATATAAATTGCATCAGAGTAATGAAAAAATGGATCACACATAGGGAACAGGAAAATTTTGATGCTGAGAATTTTATTGAAGCTAGTTGTGTGCAAATGTCTTGTGAGAACATACAATGTGAACATATGGTAGATAGAGAATGTGTTGGGTGTTATACCAAGATATATAATGACAATTTTGGAAAAATGTATGATACCATGTGTCCCTTAGAGAGCAAACAAATAGTTGTACTCGAAAATGTTAGATGGTATAATAGTGAGCTATTAAAGGCAAAAAGACATAGACGTAAGATGGAAGGTAGATGGAAAAGAGCCAAATCCTTACAAGCCAGAAATCTATATAATAAGGCCAGAAATTATTATAACATCCTGTTAGAAAAAACAAAAAGAAAATTCTACAACGGCGAAAGTAAAAAAAACTAATATCATGAGGGAGTTTCACAAAAACCTAGATGAATTGATGGGATTAAAGAAAAAACATGTCTTGCCTGATAATGTTTGTGCAGAGAAATTTGCTACATTCTTCAATGAAAAAATTGATAAAATTTATAGAGGTTTCTCCCAAAATCACTTAGAAGGACAGTCAGTTATGCCAGTGAAATAAATATGTGCGACTTGTTAAAGGTTATGAGAGAGATGAAGAATACATATTGTGGAAATGACCCTTTCCCAAACAGTTCAATAAGTGAAGCTCCAAACAAGCAAGTTGTATATAATATTTACCTGAACATAATTAACCTAAGTATATCACAATCCTGTTTTCCTAGCTGTGAAAAAAAATGCGTTGATCAAACCAATATTCAAAGGAAAAGGTGATGTAAACGAGCTAAATTCATATAGGCCCATTTCAAATTTATCCTACATGTCGAAGCTTATTGAAAAAATCATAAGTGAGCAATTATGGGCGCATATTGATGAGTTAGAGGTATTCCCGGAAAATCAATTGGCCTACAGAACTAATCACTCTACAGAAACTACCTTATGCTTAATAATGAATGATATGATAGGTCTTGATGAGGGAAACTGTGGAATTTTGATTATGTTAGATCTTAGTGCTGCTTTCGATACTGTTGTGCACGAGTACTAACTTGACAACTTACAGTCCATTGGAGTGACTGAGGAGGCACTGGAATTTTTGCGAAGTTACTTAACGAATAGAAAGACTATTGTAGAAGTTTCTGGAAACCGATCCAGTGAGAGAATTCTTATGAAAGGTGTACCACAGGGTAGTGTTCTGGGCCCTATCTTGTTCAACATATAAACTATTAAGCTATCACACATCTTGAAAAAAACAAAAAGTGGGCTTTAAACTATATGCAGATGATACTCAGTTCTACCTTTCAATTTCAACAACACAAGATACAAAGAATAAAATTGATGAGATAATGACTGAAATAAAAACATGGATGCAGAGGAAAAAGCTTGAATTAAATGATGATAAAACAGAATGTATGTTTTTTGGCACAAAGGTGGCTTTGAAGAATTACCAGTTATTTCAAAGTATAAAAATTGGTGACGCTGATGTTAGGATTGTGCCTGTTGTGAAAAATTTGGGTGTACTGATAGATTGTAATTTGTCAATGAGGGATCAAACAGTGAACACAGTGAAGCATAGCATTTATTAGAAAATATTTAACAGAGGGCAGTACAAAAATTTTAGTGATGAGTCACGTAATATCAAGGCTTGATTATTGCAATTCTCTGTACTATAAATTGCCTAATACACTACTGAGGAAGCTTCAAAATGTGCAAAACCGGGCCGCTAGACTGATAAAAGTCATTAAACTTCGGGAGGGAATAACTCCTGCATTGATCGATCTACATTGGTTACCTGTTAAGACTAGAATTGAATTTAAGATTTGCTTGTTGACTCACAAAGCACTTACAAGTGATAAGCCTAAATATCTTTGTGATTGCTTGGTCCCCTACCCTCAAGCTATTAGCGCTGCTGTAAGAGTTGGACATGCAGATGACCCACATAGACTATTCGAAATTAGTGTGAATCATGCAATAGGAGGAAGAACGTTTAGTTATGCTGCATCGAGACTCTTCAACGACCTTCCACTTGATGTCAAGAATAGCAAAAATGTGGCAGCTTTCAAGAAAAACCTGAAGACTTATCTTTTTAGAAAGTGTTATGATAGTGATCTGAAAACTATTAAGCCTGAATACAAATGCTAGCGAAATAACTGAAAAAATACAGAGCAAAATATTAACTGGAAAGAAATTATTTTCACATACCAAGGCCCGCCTGAACAGACTTTTAGGTCTGATGGAGGGCGAGAAATAAACCCCTAAAAGTAAAAGTAAAAGTAAAAGTAAGTACAAGAAACTATTGAGCCTGAGCTCGTCTCGAACTCCTGTCCAATAGATTGTAAGGCATGGACGTTTCCAATAGGCTAACACAACCCGATCAAGATATTAGTCGTTACCACCGAGTTAGAGGGAATTCCATAATATGAATTTGACTCAATATTTGATAGTTTGAAAGTCATGTGTAAAAAAGGGATGTGAACTGATTTCAAAAGGTCACACAATCTTGCCGTCTATGGTTTACACAATATTAGCCCCTGGTTGCAAAGGTCCCTAGTCTGAAAGTTTCCTATTATTATTATTATTATTATTATTATTAGCCAAGCTACAACACCAGTTGGAAAAGCAAGATACTATAAGCCCAAGGGCTCCAACAGGAAAAGATAGTGTGTTCGATTTTAATAGTCACGAAGACTTGGCTGGCAATATGTTTTTCTTATAAACAAGGGAAGGAATAATGAACGTTTATTCCATGTTCATAAGTTTTGCATGGAAAGGCAAACTGCTTTGGAGAATGCACTGGAATTTATATCATCTGCTAGTATAAACAATGGAGAAACGTTTGTTCTTATAAAGTCGATGAAGTTAAAATGTCGATGGCAACATACCATGCATTTATAACTGATACAAAACGTCATTTGTAAATATGGCATTGCATTGAATGAAAGTTATATGCATAAAAATGAAGAAATAATCAATTTTTTGACGAAGAGAACATGGAAAAAGTATCATTATTGTTGAAACGACACAAAGTAGGTGGATAGGCCTGGGTTTCTTGTGCTACCGTAGACTTATAAAAGTTGAAACTAAAATAAGATTTAAAGTTTATTTCTATCGTATAAACGAATTTTCAATCATCTTGTCAGTATACTGTATATACAGCCTACGATCAAAAGACTGTTCTGGAGGTAAGGCAAACGGGTGGGCCAAAAACTTATAAATAAGGGATGACGAAAACTAGTCCTTTGAGATAAAGAGTTGACGAATCGGGAAGAAAGTGTCTTGGCTTTAAAGTATTGCAATAAATTCATGCATATATTGTAAGAGCTAGGAGTAACTATAATATACTAATGTACGCAACCTGTCAAAAATGACGCAACACCCTCTCACTAGTGTATGATAGCTGCTTCGCCCCCACCCACACTACCAGCTGAGGGACGGGGAGAGATAAGCGCTTGGAGGAATAATGGAAGCGCGTCCGGAAAGAAATATACTGTATGTATGTATGTAATTTATGTATATATATATATATATATATATATATATATATATATATATATATATATATATATATATATATATATATATATATGTACGAGGGGGCTGGGAACCTCCCCTCCTGTATTATAATCCTGTGAGACATCAAAGAGATGGAGCTGGGGGGAGAGTGACTGCTCCCCGCACTCTAGTTTTGGGGTGTTTGAATGTGCGTGGATGTAGTACGATAAAGAGTAAAAGATGTGAGATTGGAAGTATGTTTAGGAATAGAAGGATGGATATAATGGCTTTGTGTGAGACAAAGATAAAAAGGAAAGGTGAAGTGATGTTTGGTGAAATGTCTGGTAGAGTGTCTGGGATTGAAAGGGGAAGAGCAAGAGAAGGTGTGGCTTTATTGCTGAGTGAAATGCCATTCATGGGTGATATTTACATTAATTGAAATCACGTGTGCTTGTGATATATATTCATTTAAAATAACCACGTGTTGCAAGCTCACGATTCAGCTATCATGGTGGAGATGGGTTTATTTCAAGTCTATGAACAGATTCCTGAATTTGACAGGAATATATACAGGGACTTGTCATAAACTTTTATCTCTCTTGATAGCTCAGTCGGTAGAGTCTTTGCAGGTATGGTTTCCGGTGAACAGGTGTGGGTTCGAATCTCCACCCGGCCAGAACCTGTTACCATAAAATGAATTCCAAGTGGATATATATTCCCAAGATAGAATCTGGTATTAAATGCCATTCGTGGGTGATATATATATATATATATATATATATATATATATATATATATATATATATATATATATATATATATATATATATATATATATATATTTTGGGGCTCAAGCCATGTTGTCCTGATGGAAGTTCCTATAGGGTAGCTTCCTTGGGTATATTACAACTACGGCGATATTCCAAGAGAATTTACCTTAAGGTACCCAGAATGCTAACTCCTGGAGCAAATATCCCTAGTAAAAGAACCAGGGATATCGCGAAATATCAGAGGACGTATTCTTGACACGCCACATGGCAATCTGCACCCCGAACAGAGATAACACTTCGAAGGGGTCAATTGGCAAGAAAACGAAAACGAGAAAGAAAAAGGAGAGCCGCTCGCAAGGCTCTCTCTTCTCCTGTTTCGTAAGCGTGCATTGCGCCCGTCACGGCGCCATCTGTATTCCTTTTTGCGTAGATTAACAACTCGGTGTTTTTTCCTGTGTTTCTCGCAGAATCTTGGATTTAATCAAGTTATTATGCTTTCTCCAACTTCGTCTGCCTCTGATAAGTTGAGTATTATTTCTTTTATGTATAAATGTAGGCTCTTGGTAAATTTTTAAAGTGATTAATAGTAATAATCTTTTTTACAAGAGCGTTTGCCTACCGGAGGCGTCCTGGACGCTGTCGCTCGCTATTATGAGTTATTTAGTTAGCCAGAGCGACATTTCCGGCTGTTTTGCTTTAATAATTTTAGCTGTTTAGCGTTATATAGGATTTCCTTATACGATGCTTTTAGTATTATTTGTCTTGGCGAAGTATTCGCCAATTCTGGCCTACGCTAGACCATGTAGCCTAGTCGTTTGGCCCTAGTACTTTCCTGCATGATATTTGGATTTCCGAGTGTTTTAAAATTTTATTGAAGCTTTAGGCAGTTTAATACATTTAAGATTATATTGATTTTTTCCAAGATAGTATACGATGAGTTTCGGTGATTTAGGTAATTGATTCTCTTGGCGCCAAGGCTAAGTTGCCTATGGGCCCTTAGTATACTTTTTCATACTCCCCGGTTGCTCTCTTTTCTTCGGAGAAGGTGTGCAATCCCTTTCCCTCTGTTTAAGCCTTGGATTTAACCCTAGTGGTTTATCTGAATTAACTTTCGATACAACTATATTAGGGTGTTACTGTTCCTTCCTGTTCCAGTAAGTCTGGCTTCAGAGAGGGGGCAGAACATCAGAGTTCTTAGTCTGAGTCTGTGTTTGTCTGGCTTGGGGTTGAGACTCCCTCGCTAGTCTGACGCAGACATAGGAGGCTTAGCCTCCTTAGGTCACTTTCGAAGGTTTCTGTACGAGATGATTCCTTCTTCTTGTGATCTAGCAGACTTGTCCTTGTTGCTGTTCTCGGTGGCGACGATAAGATCCTTTCCCTGGGAATAGCAACACCTTCCTTGCTTTGGTTCCATGGGGGTTAGCAAGTATTTCTGGCCTCCCTCCTCGGATCTCCCTTAGGCTAAGATGAGTTTTCTTGGCTGCGGGTGATTCTTTACTAAAGCAAGGTTGGTAGGACTCTCTTCGTCCCTTCCCCCTCTTTTCTCTGTAATGGCCTAGCCGTTACAGTACTGTCCGTCATTCTACATCTGTACCTAGCATAGGTTAGGATGTGGAGTTGACTCAGTCCCTTGCCGGCCGGCAGAGTGTGCCGGCTGGCAGAGTGTGCCGGGCGGCAAAGGTCTTCTGCTTTGAGTGCTGCCCGAACCTCCCTTGGTCCCTCATCCATGTTTGTCTGTAGAGCCAGACGGCATGGGCCAGGAAGCTTGAATTAGATTCTCCCCTTCCTTTTGTGCACTCTTTCGGGTTGCCGGGCTTTGAGGTAGTACACTCTCTTATCCCGGCATCCATTCTGTTTTCTTCTAGTGTTGTACCCTAGCCGGCTGCTGGCCTATGTGGCCGGTAGCCGGGCAGTCGGAGTTCTCTGGTTCTTTTGTTGCCTGCCGGCATCGGTTGTATACCTTTGCTGGCCGGCTATTATCACGCCATTGTCTGCCGGTCGCTACGAGCGGTGGCCGGCAGCCGGGTGCTACCTTGTGTAGTTGCCGGCCGGCAGTTACTGCCGGCCGGCACATCATTTGAACCAGCGTTCTGCCGCCTTATAGCTGTTAAGTAGTATACTTTAGAGCTAGTTATGGTGAGTGCCGGCCGGCACTCCGGCTGGCACATTACCTTCTATACTGTACCAGTATTCTTCAGTATAGCATATACTTTAGGGAGAAAACTATAGTATAGTATTGTTACAACACTGTGTTTTCTAATATTTTTGTATTGTCTTGCACAGCCCTTTGGTGTTGCCTTACAGATAAGAAAGTGAGTTCTTTCTTGTCTACTATCCGGTATTTTAAAATCATACCTTAGGTGTGAGCTACACCTGTTTCCTCTGGAAATCTTTCATTGGTTGCTCTAGGACAGATTAACCAAACGATTTTATTATCTGGAAGGTTGCAACAATTGACTGTGCGGGAAACACAAGTGTGTGTCGTTCCTTTCTGTTTTGTTATGCTAAACTGTGCATATCCAGTGATACGTAGTTCACTTGATACTCATGGAAATTTCTTCTCTTTACAGGAGGACCATCCGAAGTGCGGAAGTGTTTTCTGCAATGTCCGCAGCAAGAACTTCTGCGGACATGAGTTATGTAGGAGGCACGCAGCATGCGCTGTCTCCAAGGGTGATCTCCGGTATTGGGACCCTCAGGTATGTACCGTGTGCACTAACCTGGTTGCTAAGGCTTCTGATTCCCTTAGGAGTCAAGTGATATAGCAAGGGAGAAGCTTCGTACCTGGGTAAGGGGTTTCCAGAAGAACACCTCTGGACTTTATCTTCCAAGTGAGAAGATGAGGGCTTACCTTTTCCCCAGGGCATCAGCTGATGCAGTGATTCCCCAGCCTCAAGAGGAGATCCCCCTAGTTCAGATCCCGGTGGATGCTGAAGTCGCGGTCGCCTTGCAGGACATCCAGTTGGACGACAGGATGTCGGACGTGTCCGAGCGTCTGGAGGAAGACCTCCTTGCAGAAGGCCAGGATGAAGATCAAGCTCCAGACATTGTAGAGAAAGAGGTCGACGAGGTGTCGGCTGCTCCGGTTCAGGTCCCTGAACCTATTCCCTCAACATCGTCCGCTCTCCCATTAGAGCTGGGACAGGCCCTCTCCCCCATTGTTGGAATGATCCAACAGATACAGAAGGAGAATAATGAGAAGGCCGCTGCAATGGAACTGCAGATGCAGAGGCTTGCAGCATCACGTGGGCCCCAGAAGAGGCTCAACGGGAAAGACCTTCCCTTGTGCTCAGATGCTAACCCGTGGAGATATGCTGAGCACATGCCGATGACGGTCGGAAAGATCGTCATGTCGGATAAGTTGGGTTCAGTTCCCCTAGAGGAGGTGGAATTCTGGCCCAGCAAAGGGTCATATCCGGACTGTTATGTCCGTTTGAGGAAGGAACCAGCTTCAAAGGAGGAGACAGAGCCGAAGGAGGTCATAGTGATGGACCATGCTAAGGCTCAAGCTTTACTTTCATCCTTGATGAAAGAGAGGGGCTTCACGAACTCAAAGGTGGCTGAATTGAGTAAGAAGCACCCTTCCTTTGTGTCCTCTCCTGCTAGAGCCTTCCCTTTTTTGCAGGAAGGGTTTGCGGCTGTGTTAAAAGCAGTCGAGGCTGGCAAGCCATGCCCCTCGGAGGAGTGTAAACCCTTGTCGCTGGCCCTACCTATGGACCACAAGGACTGGAAGGACGTCCATCTTACCTTCTCAGTCGGGAAGTTGGAGGCTGATATTGCCGGATGTCAGTTCGGTGAGAACCTCCCTAAGCTGTCTGACTTTCTTTTGCGGAGGGAGCTCAAGACGAAAGAAAGACTGGCTGCCTCAATGTCTCTTCAGACCACTCTTGAGACGATGGCAAGTGACCCCAAGGTCCATGATGTTCATGGTAGTGGCCAAGACTCATCTGGCCACAGTGACGAAAGATCTTTACAGCTTCGTCAGGGCGAGGAGAGCTTGTAGGGAGTTTGTGTTCACCTCGGCTGCGGTGAGGCACGAGCCAAGGAAACTATTCTCCTCCAATATTTGGGGCAAAGACCTTTTCCCCAGCGAATCGGTCAAGGAGGTTATTGATAAGGCCGCCACGGAGAATAGGAACCTTCTCCAGAAGTGGGGCCTGTCTATCAAGAGAAAGTCTTCCCCGGATGAGGGTCCCCAACCAAAGAGGAAGACTAAGAGGACTAGGCTACCCTCTCGGCCAGCCAAGCCATTTAGACAGCAATAGCAACAGCAATTTCCTATGCCTTCAGTACCCCAGATGGTGGCACAAACCCCGACCACATTCCAGCGGGTACCCTAAGCCGTGTCGACATAGTCCCCGGCATTCAACCCAACGTTCGAAGGGCAGTCAACTTCCTTTCGAGCAAAGCCTAGAGGAGCAGCCAGAGGCTCGTCTAGGCGCCCCTCAAGGGGAAGGGGATTCAGGGGTGGTCGCGGTCAGGGAGGCAAGACCTCAGGACAGCAATCCAAGTGAGATGATACCGGTAGGAGGGAGACTTCAGAGTTTTTGGATCGGTGGACCTTCGATCCCTGGGCCCACAGCCTACTCAAGAATGGACTGGGCTGGAGCTGGTACAGCACTCCACCCCCGTGCCCTTGGTTTTTCCAACACTCCACCCCCGTTCTGGAGGAGTACATCCAAGAACTGTTGGTGAAAAAAGTGATCCGAAGGGTAAAGTCTATCAAATTCCAAGGGAGGCTGTTTTGTGTTCCCAAGAAGGACTCGGAAAAACTCAGAGTCATTCTGGACTTGTCGCCACTCAACAAGTTCATAGTGAACTGCAAGTTCAAGATGCTAACACTGCAACACATAAGGACCTTACTGCCCAAGAGGGCATTTACCGTCTCCATAGATTTGTCAGACGCCTATTGGCACGTTCCAATCAATTGTCGACTCTCCCCCTACCTAGGGTTCAAGCTACAACGAAGACTATACGCCTTCAGAGCCATGCCATTCGGGCTAAATATAGCCCCAAGGATCTTCACGAAGCTTGCGAGCATAGCTCTCAAACAATTACGCCTAAAGGGAATTCAGGTGGTAGCCTACCTGGACGACTGGCTGGTGTGGGCAGCATCCAAGACAGAATGCTTGCAAGCTTCCCAGCAGGTGATCCAGTTCCTAGAGTATCTAGGCTTCAAGATCAACAGAAAAAAGTCTCGACTTTCTCCATCTCAAAAGTTCCAGTAGTTGGGAATCCACTGGGACCTAATGTCACACCAATTCTCCATCCCAGCGAAGAAAAGGAAGGAGATAGCTGGTTCTGTCAAGAGACTTCTGGATTCCGAAAGGATATCAAGACGCGAACAGGAGAGAGTACTGGGTTCTCTCCAGTTTGCTTCGGTAACAGACCCGGTGCTAAGAGCACAGCTAAAGGATGCAACCGGAGTTTGGAGAAGTTATGCATCAAACGCGCGAAGAGATCTGAGAAAACCTGTTCCGCTTCGTCTACGTACTCTTCTCAGGCCTTGGTCCCAAGCCAGACAACTAAAGAAGTCGGTACTTCTTCAGCCACCTTCCCCGTCGGTGACTATTCACACAGACGCCTCGAAGGAGGGGTGGGGAGGTCATTCTCATCGGAAGAAGGCCCAAGGGACTTGGTCCAATCTATTCAAGACATTTCACATAAACTTTCTAGAATCTATGGCAGTGCTCCTTACTTTGAAGAAAGTCTCCCCGCGTCGCTCGATCCACATAAGGTTGGTGCTGGACAGCAAGGTGATTGTGAGATGCTTGAATCGACAAGGATCAAGGTCACCACCTCTCAACCAGGTGATGTTGGCCATCTTTTGACTGGCGGAAAAGAAGAAGTGGTACCTGTCGGCAGTTCACCTTCAAGGAGTCCGCAATGTGACAGCGGACGCTCTATCCAGGTTCACACCGATAGAGTCGGAATGGTCCCTAGACGCAGGATCGTTCTCCTTCATCTTGAGTCAAGTCCCAGAACTGCAGATAGACCTCTTTGCGACGAAAGACAACAAGAAGTTGCCCCTGTACGTGTCCCCGTACGAGGATCCCTTGGCGAAAGCAGTGGACGCGATGTCCCTCGACTGGAACAGATGGTCCAGGATTTAACTGTTCCCTCCTCACAACCTTCTGTTGAGGGTCCTCAACAAACTGAGATCCTTCAAGGGAGTAGCAGCAATAGTGGCCCACAAGTGGCCGAACAGCGTGTGGTTCCCTCTGGCATTGGAACTACGGCTGAAGTTTCTACCGCTACCAGATCCAGTTCTGACCCAGCGAGTCCAGAAGTCGACTGTCTGCGCTTCATTACAGAAAACCCAGACCCTGCAGCTCATGATTTTCTCTTCCTAGCGGTGAGAAAGCGTTTCGGGATTTCGAAAGACAGCATAGACTTCCTAGAGGAATATAAGTGCAAATCTACTAGAAGGCAATATGAGTCATCTTGGAGGAAATTGGTGGCCTTTGTCAAGGCGAAGAATCCGCAGGAGATCTCAACGGACTTCTGCTTATCTTTCTTCATCCACCTCCATGGTCAAGGGTTGGCAGCTAACACGATTTCAACGTGTAAGTCTGCTTTGACAAGACCCATTCTATATGCCTTCCAGGTCGACCTCGCTAACGAGATCTTTAATAAAGTTACGAAAGCCTGCGCTAGGCTCAGACCTTCAGCACCTCCAAAGCCCATTTCATGGTCTTTAGATAAAGTTCTTCCTTTCGCTTCACTGTTGAACAATGAGGAGTGTGCGTTAAAGGATTTGACCCAAAAAGTTATTTTCCTATTTGCACTCGCGTCCGGAGCCAGGGTTAGTGAGATTGTAGCCCTCTCAAGAGAGGAAGGTCGTGTTCAGTTCTTGGATGGGGGAGAGCTGAACCTGTTTCCGGATCCTACGTTTCTCGCCAAGAACGAGTTACCCACCAACAGGTGGGGTCCCTGGAGAATCTGCCCTCTGAAAGAAGATGCATCTCTATTTCCAGTAGAATGCCTAAAGGTCTATCTTCGTAGAACTTCAGACTTCAAGGGTGGTCAACTATTCAGGGGAGAAACATTAGGCTCAAATTTATCACTGAAACAACTCAGGGCGAAAATCACATATTTTATTCGCAGAGCGGATCCTGACAGTACACCTGCAGGTCACGATCCGAGGAAAGTTGCCTCATCCTTAAATTTCTTTAATTGTATGGATTTTGAACATCTTCGTTCATACACTGGCTGGAAGTCTTCCAGAGTGTTCTTTCGTCACTATGCGAAGCAAGTGGAACAACTAAAGAGGTCTGTGGTAGCAGTGGGTTGCGTCGTTAACCCTGCTGTTTAACTCTGCGAGGAACAGTGGATTTAATTGGGACGATTAATTCCAGGGTGAGTGTGTAGTTACATACTGTGCTACAAACTAAGTGTGAGGACACCGGGTTGCCCATGTTGACTGTTCCACTTTCAAAGGTGATGTGACTCATTAGTAATACAGACTTTTATAACTTTGATACCTCGGTATGTTAAAAGTGGTGCTAATGTTTTTCTTTCAGATAAACAAGTTTCTGTTTACTATCATGCTTATGCCTAAATTTTTGGTTATCCTCCTCTTATATATATATATAATTGTTGTTAACCTGTTTATTTATTGTCTGTCAATAAACTTGTTCTTGAGAACCTTGCGTCTCCTTCACCTGTGTCAATTTATTGATAATAATTGAGCATTCATTCTATGTATATTTATCTGGGATAATTCTAATAGATTGTTCCTTTATGCAAGCTAATTTTGCATTGGTTTATGCTTTCCCTTACCGGGAGGAATCCATCCCCTAAGGGGACAGTGGCGAATATACAAGTTTCCTCCTACTCGGATATAAACCTTTGTCCAATACAGTATTGAACGAAGAACTGGTCGATATTTCATATTGACGCAGTGGTTCTTTACAAACTATGCTTTACATAATATAGGGTGAGACCACTATATTGGCTTGCCTGTTATTCATACATAGGTATATGTACTCTTCGAGACTTTTCCAGAGTCTAGGAGGACTCTTCCCTGTAGGGGGCAGGAAGCACTAACATGGTTTATGGTTAGTTGAAAAGATGTATAACGGTAACATCTTAGGTCTCTAGGTCTAGTCGACCGGGGAAATACCTCCGGGGAGTACGGCACGTTTTGAGAATCCACAGATACAGTAATGCTCTGGTATACTTCCATCAGGACGACATGGCTTGAGCCCAAAAAACGGATTTTGAGCGAAGCGAAAAATCTATTTTTGGGTGAGATGGCCATGTCGTCCTGATGGACCCGCCCTTCCCTTTCTATGAAAGGGCTGTAGGTCCCCTCCCTACATACAATATCTGTAGCACCTCGTGTATCGCTACGAGGAATACAGATGGCGCCGTGAGCGGCGCAATGCACGCTTACGAAACGGGAGAAGAGAGAGCCTTGCGAGCGGCTCTCCTTTTTCTTTCTCGTTTTCGTTTTCTTGCCAATTGACCCCTTCGAAGTGTTATCTCTGTTCGGGGTGCAGATTGCCATGTGGCGTGTCAAGAATACATCCTCTGATATTTCACGATATCCCTGGTTCTTTTATTAGGGATATTCGCTCCAGGAGTTAGAATTCTGGGTACCTTAAGGTAAATTCTCTGGGAATATCGCCGTAGTTGTAATATACCCAAGGAAGCTACCCTATAGGAACTTCCATCAGGACGACATGGCCATCTCACCCAAAAATAGATTTTTCGCTTCGCTCAAAATCCGTTATATATATATATATATATATATATATATATATATATATATATATATATATATATATATATATATATATATATATATATATATATATATATATGTATATATGGTCTCTCGTGACATGGTTGGTTTCGACCTGGCCTTTCATTAGAAGGGGCTAGCGTTCAATCCCAAGTAGGCCTATGAGGTAGAAATTTATTTCTATTTGAACACGATGTTGTGTTGATATTTATCGATATTGACTCATTAGGGGTAATTTGAATGAATTACTACCAATTCTGTCACGTGGTGGGCCGGGAAATTGGGTAAAACTCGCTGGTAAGAGACTGATGTCTCGCCAGGTAAATCCTCGGACAGCTGGTAGCGTCAGGTTCCAATTTCTTTTATGGTCTCTCGTGACATGGTTGGTTTCGACCTGGCCTTTCATTAGAAGGACCTAGCGTTTGATCCCAAGTATGAGGTAGAAATTTATTTCTATTTGAACACGATGTTGTGTTGATATTTATCCATATTGACTCATTAGGGGTAATTTGAATGAATTACTACCAATTGTGTCACGTGGTGGGCCGGGAAATTGGGTAAAACTCGCTGGTAAGAGACTGATGTCTCGCCAGGTAAATCCTCGGACAGCTGGTAGCGTCAGGTTCCAATTTCTTTTATGGTCTCTCGTGACATGGTTGGTTTCGACCTGGCCTTTCATTAGAAGGGGCTAGCGTTCGATCCCAAGTATGAGGTAGAAATTTATTTCTATTTGAACACGATGTTGTGTTGATATTTATCCATATTGACTCATTTGGGGTAATTTGAATGAATTACTACCAATTGTGTCACGTGGTGGGCCGGGAAATTGGGTAAAACTCGCTGGTAAGAGACTGATGTCTCGCCAGGTAAATCCTCGGACAGCTGGTAGCGTCAGGTTCCAATTTCTTTTATGGTCTCTCGTGACATGGTTGGTTTCGACCTGGCCTTTCATTAGAAGGACCTAGCGTTTGATCCCAAGTATGAGGTAGAAATTTATTTCTATTTGAACACGATGTTGTGTTGATATTCATCCATATTGACTCATTAGGGGTAATTTGAATGAATTACTACCAATTGTGTCACGTGGTGGGCCGGGAAATTGGGTAAAACTCGCTGGTAAGAGACTGATGTCTCGCCAGGTAAATCCTCGGATAGCTGGTAGCGTCAGGTTCCAATTTCTTTTATGGTCTCTCGTGACATGGTTGGTTTCGACCTGGCCTTTCATTAGAAGGGGCTAGCGTTCGATCCCAAGTATGAGGTAGAAATTTATTTCTATTTGAACACGATGTTGTGTTGATATTTATCCATATTGACTCATTTGGGGTAATTTGAATGAATTACTACCAATTGTGTCACGTGGTGGGCCGGGAAATTGGGTAAAACTCGCTGGTAAGAGACTGATGTTTCTCCAGGTAAATCCTCGGATAGCTGGTAGCGTCAGGTTCCAATTTCTTTTATGGTCTCTCGTGACATGGTTGGTTTCGACCTGGCCTTTCATTAGAAGGGGCTAGCGTTCGATCCCAAGTATGAGGTAGAAATTTATTTCTATTTGAACACGATGTTGTGTTGATATTTATCCATATTGACTCATTAGGGGTAATTTGAATGAATTGCTACCAATTGTGTCACGTGGTGGGCCGGGAAATTGGGTAAAACTCGCTGGTAAGAGACTGATGTCTCGCCAGGTAAATCCTCGGACAGCTGGTAGCGTCAGGTTCCAATTTCTTTTATGGTCTCTCGTGACATGGTTGGTTTCGACCTGGCCTTTCATTAGAAGGGGCTAGCGTTCGATCCCAAGTATGAGGTAGAAATTTATTTCTATTTGAACACGATGTTGTGTTGATATTTATCCATATATATATATATATATATATATATATATATATATATATATATATATATATATATATATATATATATATATATATATATATATATATATTGACCCTTGCAGACGGATAATGAGACGTCGGCATATGGGTTTTTTTTCATTTATTACAAAAGGTTCGTTCAAAAGTACACTATACATAACTACCCTCTCTGGTGAGGGACTTGTCAACTCGAGTGCTCACTGGCAACTAACTACTCCCTTCGTTACCAAAATGCAATCATTGCAAGATATGCTGACACATATGTTTTTGTGGAATACTCATGAATATTGAGTTAATTTACCTTGACGTAACACACACACATATATACATGAATTAGGACATTACTCCCCCCCCAAGCTCCTCACTCCGGGAGGAGGTGCGCACTCACCCTCACTAGTCTATGATATATGGAGGACACTCCAACCCGGAATAGGCATGGCATGTACTAAACAGGTATGCAACATAATATATATATATATATATATATATATATATATATATATATATATATATATATATATATATATATATAGAAATCACCCAAAAAAATAACACATCTTCCACAAAAAAATGAAAAAATGAGATATTGCATGTAAAAATGTACACAACACTATATAAATAATTCCACTCATTTCTTCTTAAGACCTCTGCAATCAAAACACAGAATACCCAAAGTGAAAATAAAATCATAACATCAGGTCTACATAACCTCATCAATAACCTCCCTCTGGTTGCAGGCAACAATACGGGCTTCTTGGGTAGGACAGGGGTAGGAATAGATATTCCTTCATCCCTCGATTTTACTTGTCCGGGTTTACGGCACAATTTCGCAACACAACTCATCACCATCGTTTCACCATTTATTTAAATCACTACAACACTTGCACTTGTAACTTTCAATCGGTGGCCACTAGCCCTTTTCCCGAGAAAATCATTAATCTCCCCCCCCCCCCTTCTCTTATAACATTAAGTATAAGGTATCCACATCTACACATTCTCTAACACTGCCTATCCTTAGGGCTGAACTTTAATCCCGCAGCCTCTCGTCATTCGGGAACCGCCCCGGCCCCAGCAACCAGGAATCATATAAATACATGAATAATACAGCATCTGCCTGACGGATCTCACCTGACCTATTTAACCTCGGATTGTTTTTAGGTTCACTCAGCAATGTTATACGTATTTCCACACTCAGCAAAATTACCACAACATTTTACGTATAAATTTAGCATTAACATAATACGTTGTTATCATCACGTTTATTCAAAACACGTCGAAAGAAGAAATGAGGTCTGTTCAAACAACAACAACAACAGCAAAGGAAAAAAAAATTTTACTCATCAACTCGAGGGATGTCACGTATGCAGGGGTAAGGAGGAACACTTTTGAAAACTACATCTTCAGGTACCACATGTATGTGTGCCTGATGATGTTCAGACACTGCGCCATTAACAATGCTTTGTAGCACAAGTGTGTTAGACTTAACCATCTTTACTCGGTACGACCCAAATACGCTGGCTCTAGTTTGTGTTTCCTAGGTTGTAATCATTTCAAGTACACACGATTGCCCACAAATACTTTTACCGGTGCGGTTTTGAACTGACCATCATACTTTGAGCTGTGATTTTCATTAGCTCTTTTCAAAAACTTTTCAGTGGTGTTCATTACTCTCCTCTATAGATTTGATAAATATACACGGTATTGCTCAACTGAATAATTTGGCAACTGTTGCGAATTAATCAGTACTGTATATGGTAACACAGGATCCTATCTATTCACTAAAAAGAAAGGCGTGTCCCCGAGCAAAGCATTATATGCAATGTTCAAAGCTAGCTCAGCTGTAGGAAGCATGGCGTGCCAATGAAGGGGGTCATCAGCCACTAAGTAACGTAAAATTCGCACTACTTCCCTATTATGCGATTCCACTAATACATTTTCAGAAGTCCTATATGCGGTCACTAAAAAGTGTTCAATTTTCATCAAGTCCGTGACCGATTTCACCACCTTATTTATAAACTTAAGACCATTATCACTTATCAAAATTTTCGGGCAACCAAACCTAGTAATGAAACAGCATAGCGCCTGGGCTAATGAATTTGCAGATTTATCCAACATTGGGTTATTATGAGTGTAAATGCATCCACAAATACACATATATACTTATGTTGTGTTAACCCAGTAGGAAATGGTCCTACTACATCCATATGCACTCTATAAAATTTAATAGGAACCACAGGCCACTTTCTGGCTCCCGGTACAGTATTTTTATGTTCTTTGAAACAGTTACAAGCATGACAACCTTTTATATAATTCTCTATAGATTTTTTCATTCCTAACCAAAAGAAGGATTCACGTGCTCTCCTTAATGTTCTATCAATCCCTAAATGCCCTGCATACGTACTTGCATGTACAATGTGGATGGCCCATTTAATTAAAGAGGGAGGAAGAACTACCTGTGCAGAAAATTCCCCTCTCTTCTCGTAAGCACAATATAAGACATCATTTCAATAAAAAATTTCTCACGAGGCACATTCAGAAATGACGGATAACTCTCCGATTCCCCTTTAATCACTGCTCACACTCTTTCCATCCATTCCTCTTTTTTCTGTTCCTCTTGGACTTCTTTTATGTCCCAACCACCCAAGTCAATCAAACCTGCATCATGAGGGCATTCATTCTGGACACCCCTGGTCATGTCCTCGGTCACCCACATATATTCATCTTCATCTCTCTCTCTCTCTCTCTCTCTCTCTCTCTCTCTCTCTCTCTCTCTCTCTCTCTCTCTCTCCCGAGTCGACTCTCTCTCTCTCTTTCTCTCTCTCTCTCTCTCTCTCTCTCTCTCTCTCTCTCTCTCTCTCTCTCCCGAGTCGACTCTCTCTTTCTCTCTCCCGAGTCGACTCTCTCTCTCTCTCTCCCGAGTCGACTCTCTCTCTCTCTCTCTCTCTCTCTCTCTCTCTCTCTCTCTCTCTCTCTCTCTCTCTCTCGTCTACTGCATGCGCATCGCGAGAACTCTCATCCCGTTCTCTATTTTCTCTATTATGATGGGGGTCTTCAATATTTTGGTTACGTACTTCGTTCCCCTTTTGTGCCCTAGTTGTTACTCCTATTACTGCACCTCTAGAGACAGCATCAGCTACCTTGTTAGCTTTACCTTCTATGTGGTGAAAACCCTTTATATTAAACTCTAACAATCTCTTAATCCATCTTGCTTGAAGAGAGGTCAAATCATTTTTATAATACAAATCACATAAGGGCCGATGATCACTTTGCAACTCAATTGACTGACCTAATAAAAAGAACCGATGCCTGTCTAGAACCCAAAGAATAGCCAAAGCCTCTCAATCGAATATACTATAACTCTTTTCTGCCCCTTTTAACGCCCGGGAAGCAAAACAAATGGGTTGCTTTGCCTTTATCATCTCGTTGAAAAACTACGCCTCCAATAGCTACGCTACTCGCATCTGTTGTCACTAAAAACGGGCGATCAAATCTAGGATATGCGAGTAATTCATTGCTAGTTAAGGCAGCTTTCAAATAGTTAAAGGCCCTTTCTTCTTCCCCTCCCCCACCCCCCAATTTATCACTTTTTGTTTCTTTAAAGCATCTAAGGGTCTCGCTATCTCTCCAAAACCTCTTATGAATTTTCAGTAATAACCAGCAAGCCCAAGGAACCCAGCTACGTCCTTAGAGTTACATGACCTGGGGAAATCTCTAATAGTCGCTACTTTACTGGGGCAGGATTGGATACCTTCTGAGGTTATTATGTGACCTAAAAATTCGACCTGTTTCCAAAAACATTTGCACTTTGACAAAAATTATTTTCATACCATTACGTCGCAATGCTTCTAAAACTTTACGAATATTATTTTGTTCTTCGGCCGTTTTCTTGTAATTATGATATCATCTAAATAAACAAGAACATTATGGCCAATTAAGGGTGACAAAACCGCCATCATTACTCTAGAAAAAATGACTTGGAGCATTTTTAACACCGAAAGGAAGAAAATTAAACTGAAATAATTGATCGTTAGCTATAAATGCCGTTTTACATTTACCGTCTTCCTAAATGGGTATTTGATAGTATCCAGATTTTAAATCAACAGTTGTAAAATATTTTCTATCCCGTACTTTCACAAATAATTCTTCGATCAAGGGCAATGGAAATGCATTATCCTTAGTGACTGCATTCAATTTCCTATAATCAACACACAATCTTACCGAGCCATCCTTTTTACTAACAGCTACAATTTGAGAAGCCCAGGGGGATTCGCTCTCCTCGATTATCCCTTGTCCCCTTAATTTATTAATTTCCCTTTCTATCTCTCCCTGGAAATTAATGGGTACCTTATAAGGCCTTGACCTGATCGGCTCCGCCTGCCCAGTTTCAATGCTAAAGGGAAATCGATCAATCCTCCCGGGTGGCTCATCTCCAATTGCAATTACATCGGAATAATTATTGACAATGTCACTAACTACTGGCTGATATTCTGACAGACATAATTTTCGTGTTTGCATAATAAAATTCTGAGTGCGTTTATCTGTGTGGGCTGGAGTTGTGGCTCCCAACATCCCATGATAAGAAATTTCACATAACTCTAATTCACACACAGAATCACTTCCTAAAACAACTCTTTTATTTGACAAATTAACTATCGTTATATCAGCTTTGGTCTCTTTAATTTCTGTCAAGCCCTCTAATATTATATGGGCCCAATTGTCATGGGGTTTAACAACTACCTTGGCTCCTTCCGCAAGAGGGGGACACGGGGTCACAGATATGCTCGCAAGGGTCTGGGGAGACAACACTTCTCCTCTCTCAGGTACAGCTGTTACCCTATTTGAATGTCTCTCCGAGCTAACACACGCACTTACTGTCTCATGATTTTCTATAGGCAAAATGTACTCTCCAGCTTTTACTGATATTGTATCTTTTCCCCCAAAAATGCAAATTTTATTATTAGAGATAAAGTCTATTCCTAAGATAGCCTCGATTCCTGGAATTCCCAAGGTGAGCAAGAAAAAAAAATCATGTGTAAACTTCACAGACCCCACCTTGAATTTGACGATTGTTGTATGGTTTATGTGTAGTTTATTTCCTTCTGGCGTGTCAAGAACAATGGATGCCGCTGGCTGTAGTGGATTTGAGGAGAATTTTTTTTCAATCAATGAAACACTGAATCCCGTGTCAATCAGCGCTCAGATGGATTTATCTTGCAGGTTGATCCTAACTGCTAACATTCCTAGATGGCCATTACGAGATATGGGGCACGGGCCAATGACCTCAGCTGCCATACCGCTGCCCCCTGGTCCTCGCCCTAGTGGTGCGGGGGTGAGGTCGGGGTTCCGATGGAGGTCCCAGTGCCTGCTCTGTCACGTCTGTCGTTACTGCTTCCTCGGCTACTGCTTGTAATGTCATGTGGGGGGCCATCAAACTCCCTCGTCTTCCCCTTCCTCTGTTTCCTTTTCCTCGGACGTTGGGCAGGGGGAGGTGTGCGTGTGCCCCAGCCCGCCCACCCTGGGCGTTTTTTGCTGGGCACTCTCGAGATAGATGACCGTAGGTCTGACAAGTGCAACAGCAGGGGGATTCTAGGGTGGGGCACTCCACTCGTCGGTGCCCTTCCCCCCACAGTGCCAACATCTGAAGACTGCTAATCTGATGACTGCATTCCCCCTTACCTCTCTTCAGGGGTCGACTTCCTCTCATGACTGCCAACTTCTCAGAATCAGCCCGGTATTCCCAGTCCTTTTTTCTTCTGGCAAACTGTCCAAAATATTTTGTATTGCACTCACTACGTCTGCTAAGGATTGTCATCGAACAAATAACCACATAAATACGGGTTTACTAATCTGCGAATATGTTTACGGGCAATTGCCTTTTTATCACCTTCTGGGAGATTGGCACTCCGGGTAGCAAATGAATCGCAATCCCGAAAAATGCGAGTTGCAAAACTAAGAATGGATTCACCTTCCCGTATTTTGGGTTTGTAATTTTCATTTAGGTCTTCCTTTCTCACATCAGGCAAGGCATACTTCTCAATTAAACGTCGTTTTATTTCAGTATAACTTCTTAAACTTTCTTTTGGTCAGCACATTACCTCCATTGCTGGAGCATCTTTCAGTAATCTAATAACTTGAATCGCTTTTTCTCTTTCCGACCACCCATATGTAGCTACTTCAAAGTCTCTCAGAAACACTTCAATCGATTGAAACCCTTAGTTAGGCCGTTGATCATCAAAAGGCCTAACACTTGCCTGGAGTTCTGGCAACTTTCGAACTACGATTTGCATATCTTCACTCGGCTGTGCATGTGTACTTTCACTTGTGTGAGTTTGAACTTCGTTTATGTACGTCGGATATGCTGTTTTCGTTCCACCACCAATCTGTTAATTAACTCTTCCAACTGTTCTAACTTATTTTCCAATTCTTGCGTTCTAATTTCCTGTCCATATTCTTCATCGGGAACGCTATATCCACTGCTCCTACGTTCTCTTCTCCTGTAGCAGCAGTGTCTGCTATGTTAGTCCTTGTGTCTCTGCATCTTGAATTTTTATTTCACCTGCTCAAAGAACAACTTCACTTACAGCATACACAAACAGATGTATTTTTTACACCTGACACCAATATGACCCGTGCAGACGGATAATGAGATGTCGGCATATGGGTTTTCTTCATGTATTACAAAAGGTTCGTTCGTAAGTACACTATACACAAGTACCCTCTCAGGTGAGGGACTTGTCAACTCGAGTTCTCACCGGCAACTAACTACTCCCTTCATTACCAAAATGCAACCACTGCAAAACATGCTGACACATAGGTTTTTGTGGAATACTCATGAATATTGAGTTCATTTACCTTGATATAAAACACACACATATATACATGAATTAGGACATATATATATATATATATATATATATATATATATATATATATATATATATATATATATATATATATATATATATATATATATATATATATATATAGATAGACAGATAGATATGTGTGTATGTGCTTGTGTCTGTATACTATGTAAATCTACTAAGACACATCCTGGAAACACGCGTCCTACCCAACCCAATACAAACTAGGAATGTATGTATGTGTGTCTGTGAGTGTGGCGACTCCTGCATAGCTCGAGTATAGATTTTCTAAAATTTAGTTAAACGTGCATAACACTTGGATTTAGATTTTGTCTCACACTAACTTGGATCTTATTTATATTTTATTTAATCAGATGCTAAACTTCTTAGTGCTTTATAATAATAAATCATAAAAGTTTTCAATATAGCACTATAAAAGTAAATTACAATCACATTAGGCCATTCGTCATTCACTCGGTGGTTGCTGCTGCCATTGAATGGTGAACACTCAATATCAATCATTGAGAGCGCATATGTTTCTACGAGGATTTTTTTTCCTTTTCTTTAATAAACAATTATTGAGCTAACACTGACCATTCACTATAGGGTAATGCCTTCTGTGGTTCTACAGTTAATCACTGATACTTATTATCAGATAAGAGAATGACAATAATTGGAATAAAATATACTAACTGGCTACCCCACGAGTTTCTAACGAACTATGTACGATGAATTTTGCAATTTGTTGAATCAGTATTGACGCCGACTGTACAATCCATAGATTTTTTTTTTTTTTTTTTTTGCTTAATATAGATATTTCTGATTGAACAGATTCAAATATGACGCTGAGGGTCTAACGCACCTGACTTGGGGAAGCCCTGAAAATGAACCTCACCATTACAGCCTAGATGGTCGCCAGTTAACACTTGCCGTGACGTCCTTGCCTCTTGTCATCGATTTAGGGCGCCGTTACTCAGATGGGAGTGTCGAGATCGTTTCGGGTGGAGATGCTACTATCATCAATTGTCTGAGTTCATCTTTGAATTTCACGTGAGTGTTGAACCCAAGCAGTGTTTGAATATTGCAATGGTTGCCCTTGTATGGGAATGCAGTCATATTCTTGGGTTAGAGTACCTCCATTTTTCTGGGTGCTTCCACTGAATAGAATACTAATGACTTTAATGCATTTTATCTGAAATGGTTACTTTTATTCATTTATTTTGACAGCGTTCTTTTAGTTATCTTCATTAATATTTTTATGTGTATTCCTGAAAGCTTAGACCACCACCACATTGTGCTTTGTGTACCAGAGATGTATTTCAGAGTTTTGTTTAATCTGAACTATTTTAACTTTTATTTCCTTTTTGTTCTATCTTTGTAAACTCATCTGTACGACATATAATACAGTAAAAACTTAATCAAACGAATAGAGAACCACGCAGCGATGACAGGGAACAGATAGTATTTCCTTGACTGCTAATCGACCTTAGTACTTGAGTGTTAGCCTTAACTACTTCCTGAAAAGACAAATACAAGAGCAAGACTATAATAATTTGGTAATAAAAGAATCCTTATGCTTTACATTTAACTGAAGCTTTCATACATTTGACCCTGTGTTTCTGAGTGTGGAGACCCTAACATGGTAAAAGGGTTAGTACATCTCCAAGATCAGCAAAGCTGTACTAGCAACAGTCACGCATTCTAGGTTAGTTTGCTGTGAACTATCAAATTAAAGTCTCAAGCGGACAGCATGGTGATGAAAATGGCCTTGTTACAAGAGACGCCATAATTTTTGTAAGTCTAGCAATTGGAAGACATTTTATACACGTTTGGAAATATTCTAGTATTTTAAACGGTATTTTTTTTTACTATTTTGAAAGGGATTGAAGTATATTTGTATTTGTTTTATATCATGCTCAAGTCATAGTATTCCTTTCTAATTTGACTGGAGTGCAAACATTTCTACATTAAATATAGAAAACATTTTCGGTCGCTCATTCCTTAACTAAACGATTTTTACTTATTTATTGGTAATCCCTTATTAGTACAACCAACGATCTCTCTTCTAGGTACAAGGCATTTTATTCCATTGATAATTCCTTCGGGAATGTTTTTCCCAATGGCACTGCCACAGGAATTATTGGGATGGTGGCCCGACGAGAAGTTACTTTTGGAGCTGGGACCATTGCTATAACACGTAAGTTACCTAATATATCATAAATGATATTGTAAGAATTACATGAAAAATTCCCCGACTGCTGAATGAATTTCATTTGCTAATTTCAGATGTATTTTTTTTCTTTTCAAAGGCGAGAGAGAAAGGGTGGTTGATTTCACAGGCCCCTACATGGTGTCAAGAACCATGTTGTTTTCAAGGTTCCCAAAAGAGAAGAATCGAGCCCTTGCTGTCCTGAGCCCTTATCAGTTTCAGGTACGTAGACACTTGCAGAAGTTCTGAAACTCATTTCAAAGTATGAATTTGAGTATAAAAACTCGTTTCTAAATATAAATCCAAACAATGAAACCTGTTTCAAAGCATCAACAATAAAACTGAAGTCAGTTTCAAAGCATTGGTAAGATACCGTGGAATATCTTATAACAGCAGATTACTCAACTCTTTGCTTCACTTTCTTCTCGTTCTTTCACCCAGTTACCTATACTGGTGATTGAATTCGGCAGAGAAAATTCTTCTTTCCAGTGGAAGGTTGATTGGTCAACCATTGTTTGTCACTGCAACATTCTACTCAAGTAGCAAATTTACAGATAACACTCAAATTATTCCACTATGAGATCCACTAAGCTAAGACATGTTTTGAAACTGTAAGATAGCCTCTGAATATAACTAATGACTGTTTTCTTTGGGAGATATTTTAACCTAATTAAATCATCCTGATATTATTCCCCACTTTTCTTGGTTAAGGAGAAAATCTCACCGCGATCTAATTGTAACTTAGGGTCACTGATAGCCGATTTAATTGTTATTTTCCAAGTAGGTCTAAAATCCAGTATTCTGCAAAGAGAAACACCACAATTAAATGATATGGTTAATTCTGAAATTGTTGATTTGGGTATAAAGGCTCTCAGAAATGTCAATACTTGCCTTTGCACGATTAAAATATTCAAATTCGGACTCTTGTATTCTCTGAATGCAATGTCCAATATTTTCCACTCGATGATAAGCCATGAAATCTAGTTTGAGGTGGCTTTAGTATTTAACTTGTGACTTTGTTTTTTCATGATAGTGATAATGAAAAAAACAATAATACTAGTAATAATGAAAAATTTTGGTGGTAGTGATAACAACAATATACTGAGGCGAACTGAGGTAGTAAGGAAGATTGTAAAATATGAATTACCCTGTCCATTATTTTTACAAACGTTTTTCCCCACCTTAGACCAATAAACGTTCTCACTTTTCAAAACAGGTTTGGGTCAGTTTTGCTACGACTGTTCTCTTCATGGGGCCAGTTGCATATTTGGTCTCATTATTAACCAGCAAAAACCTCGCATCTGATGTTAAACCAAGTCTCCAGTGGTATTCTTTCAATATGTTCCGCAACATCGCCAACCAGGGTAACTACATTGAAACTGAATCTTGGCCAACGAGGTTTATCCTTTTCACCTGGTATTTCTTCTGTGTCATATATTCAGGTGAATTTGGCATCTATTGATGACTTTCTTTTTCCTTCATTCCAATACTTTGCGTAAAATACTATTTTTTTTTCCTGAGAAGCTAATTGCAAAATGAAAATGTCCTATCTAATTTTAGTTTAGTCATTGGAAGTTTAATTTCAGAAGGATTTTAAAATAATCTTATTATGTTTCACTCCAAAAGGACAAATGTCAAATAAAGTTTCCTTTATATTTCTAATTAAGTCATAAAATGTCAAGCCCAGCCAGGTCTTAGTTTCATAGTTGATGCTTTTTTTCACTATATACCAAACTATAAATAACCAAAGCACACAGCGGTGTAATTATTACTAAATAGTAAAAAAACGAAAAAGAAAAAAAAAATCCACCCACTGTTTTCTTCCAGCTCTGTACTCTGGGGTACTGACAGCCGTGTTGGCTGTCCCGTCCTACGAGACTCCCATTGATTCCCTGACCGACCTTCCCAGGGCCACCAAAGAGGGATTCACCATTGGCATGGTAGGAGGCACCAGTAATGAAGAATTTTTTAAGGTATGTCTCCCTTGAGCAAGAAGCTGTTTGCATTATTTAAAAACGTATTATAAAAGTAATTTCTATTGCCTTTAAAACTTATACAAACTGAAACCAAATGCCTTGAAGGATACAAAATGGAATCCTCATCAACCTTTTTTTTTGCAGGCAGCGAAGGAAGGCATATACAAACAGATCTGGGATATATTTAAAAATCAAGATTATTCAACGAGTTTTACCAGTGGCATCGAGGAAGGAATGAAAAGAGTAATTATTCTTAGTCTTCCTATGAAATCTAGTTTAGGATATTAGTCATTGAGTCTTCCTCATACATATAGTTCGTTGTTCCTTTTACTTAATCAGCACTCAGAAAATTAAATATTTTACCTGGTTTTAAATCAATTCTGATGTCAATTTAACTCCTTCATAGTTTAGCTTTTATAAATATCGTCATACTTTTCATTTTGAATTTGACTCGCGTAAAAATTATCGCAGTAAATAATTCTTATTTCAGTGTGAAAAAAGAATTTAGTCTTCGCTTTTTTCATTAGATTTCTTCAAAATATACTTTAATCTTCAGTTCGATTTTAATGATATGAGTAATTTTCTGTCAGTCGTTTCAAAGCTCCCCTTTGAAGTATATTCGAAGATTTTTCATTATTGTCTTAAGTACTCAAACATTTTTAAAGATTGAGCAGAGGTATTGCAGAAGTAGACAAAGAAGCAATTTATTCAGCAGATAATATTAAAGCATCAGACTCGGTGGATAGTAAGTTGGTCAAGGCACTAGCCACCTGTTGAGATACTACTGGTTGAGAGTTATTGCGATCTTTGACTGGGCAGATGAGACTACATTGAATCTCTCTCTGGTTACGGCTCATTTTACCTTTGCCTACACATACATGAATAGTCTGGCCTATTCTTTACACATTCTCCCCTTTCCTCATACACTTGACAACACTAACATAATAAAAAAATTCTTCCTCACGCAGGGCGTTAACTATTGCACTGTAAAGGTTCAGTAGCTCCTTTCCTATTGGTAAGGGTAGAAAAGACTCTTTAGTTATGCTAAGCAGCTCTTCTAGGAGAAGGACACTCCAAAATTAAACCATTGTTCTCTTGTCTTGGGTAGTGTCATAGCCTCTGTCCCATGGTCTTCCACTGTCTTGGGTTAGAATTCTCTTGAGAGTAAACCCAGACACCATATTTTAAATGTTTTCTTATTTCCTTTCCTCACTGGGCTATAAACCTTGTTTGAGCCCTTGGGCTTGTAGTATCCCGCTTTTCCAACTAGGGTTGTAGTTTAGCTAGCGATATTAATAATAATACTTTAAGAGTTGCAGGGGCCAGTGGTACAAACAGAAGTACTACGGTAACAGGGACAGGGGTGGCACCCTAGTCGACAGGTACTGCAGTAACAAATGAAACAGCTAGAGTCCTAAGTCAAAGATACTTCAGGTATAGGTATAGGTACTGCGAAAACTATCAAAGTAATCAAGTAAAAGGAAATGCCATGCAAAGCTTGAACATAAAAAAATAGTAAAATTACTACAAAATAGGCCTACTTTGGCCTAGAAAAAAAAAAAGATTTTTGCATATGTAGGTGATGCTACATTCATCGCATCAATTCTATATCCTGAATGTAGATCTGGGGTTGCTGAATCCCTTAATAGAGATCTAGCTAAAATTAGTGCATGCCACAAATTATGGGGCATGAAGTTGAATCCTACCAAAACTCCAAGTATGATTGTAAGTAGATAAAGGACAGTGGCTCCACATTGCCATTTTGTACACCAAACTGCTTCATTCTAAGGCTAACCGTATAAGAATTCTATAGTCTCTCCAGACGCAATTGTTTTCAAATCCTTATAGATTACCTAGTATAGCAGCGAGGAGGTCTTTTACTAATAAATTCCCCCCCCCCCCAAAAAAAAAAAAATAGCAGAATACTTATTTTTCAAGATGTAAGACTAGGTTCAAAGGACACTCGTAAATGGCAGTGGTAAAGGACAGTGACAAAGCTCTAGCAATACAATACCTTAGACAGAGACTCACTATATATCCATATGATCAGCGTTCAAGCCCCATCTACCCAAGCTAGGACCAGGGATGACCAGGCAATGACTTCTGATGACTCAACAGGTAGACCTTTAGGCTAGGATCTCCCAAATTCCTATCCTAAGAATCCTTAGCACACGAGGATGGTGAGGTTGTAGACGCAAGAAACTATAAAGTTTGAGCGAGACTCGATCTCCCATCCAGCAGTATGACAAGCATGGCCGTTTCCAAATTGCTGAGGTTTCTAAGATTTGACAAGAGGTTTTTCTGTTCTATTAACGCAAGGTTATAAGAGATCTGGCTAAAATTATTGTATGGTACAAATTAAGGGGGATGAAGTTGAACCCTAACAAAACAAATTATGATTTTAAATAGGTCAAGTGGCTCCTCAACATCCAGATCTTGGTATTGATAATGCCTCTTTAACTAGGTGGGATTATTGTTTGCAAATATACTTTTGAGAAACACCGTCTGTTTCTTTAATTGTACAAAAAAATATGTTAATCTTTTGAACATTGTTCTGTCGGGTTTCCATCTGAGGACTCATCTTAATTTTTTGGACAAAAACTTGCTGTCTTACATTTCATATCCCGATCTAGATATTAACTTCTTGCACTGTTTTTCAAATATTTCTTTATGCTTGGTTCACAAGATTTTTCACAATTCCGACTATCCTTTGCATTAACATCTTTCCAGACTAAACAAGCCCAAACGTAGTACCAGATATGAAGCTGATTCTAACAGCCTAGCCTTCTTCATCATGAGGTTCGATATTTCATAGTATAATAAAACTTTCATTCCAGATATAACTAGATTGTGGAATAATATTACTAATCTGGCGACTGAATCGGTGAAAAACTTGTTTCAATTTTATATATGCAGGTGATTAAAGGGGCTGAAAATTGCCATCCGAAAGAGGTAATGTGTTTTTTGTATGAGTGGCATGTCTTCTCAGAGCCCTAAATAAGTTGGAATAGTCTTTATTTGACTACCAACCTTGGTGGTCCTATCAAGCAAAAAGAAAAAAAAAATCTCGACAATTAATTGCTGTTATTTGGGAACATACGTTGTAGGATAGGCAGTTCTCTTACAAACAAAGGTGTTGTTCTTCATCATCTCCTCCTACGCCTATTGACGCAAAGGGCCTTGGTTAGATTTCGCCAGTTGTTTCTATCATCTTGAGCTTTTAATTCAATACTTCTCCATTCATCATCTCCTACTTCGCGCTTCATAGTCCACAGCCATGTTGGCCTGGATCTTCCAACTCTTCTAGTGCCTTGTGGAGACCAGCTGAACGTTTGGTGAACTATTCTTTCTTGGGGAGTGCAAAGAGCATGCCCAAACCATCTCCATCTACCCCTCATCATGATCTCATCCACATATGGCACTCGAGTAATCTCTCTTATAGTTTCCTTTCTAATCCTGTCTTGTTGTTCTTTAATTGCAAGATAATTTCACAATATCTGCTGCCACAGGTGGGTGAATATGGTAGATATTGGAAGTAAGAAGAAAAAAATTGTACATGCGTGGCAGTGACCTTATTCTTTTCAGTTTACATTCCCTGAAGTCAAAGGCACTGCTTATCGAATTCAAGAATGTCGTCTTTATTCAAGGGGATAACTACACCACTATAATTGTTCAGTGGCTAAATTCCTCTTGGTAAGGGTAGAAGAGACTAGTTAGCTATGATAAGCAGCTCTTCTAGGAGAAGGACACTACAAAATCAAACCATTGTTCTCTAGTCTTGGGTAGTGCCATAGCCCCTGTACCATGGCCTTCCACTGTCTTGGGTTAGGCGTTGGGCACAACTAGCCGTACGATTTTTTTAGCCGTACTTGTCTGGGAATTTTTCAGTCGTAGCCATGAACTCCTGCGATGTAATTGGTAGTGAGTGTGTTGAGTGTCCAGTACGGGTTAAGTACGTGTGACGCACGGGTGCCGTACGGTTCGCAAGTGTCGTGAGATGAATGCGTGGGGAAATTATGGCGTACGGCATGCGGGAAGAGTACTAAGCAGGCGTGTAATGCAGCTGACGCACTTCCGGAGTACGAGTCTTAAGCGTCCCCTTGGGGGCTATGAATACCACCGTACAATGTCCGCGCTCCACACTCAGGGGTTGCAAGTTCTACAGCGAGGAGATCCATTATATATATATATATATATATATATATATATATATATATATATATATATATATATATATATATATATGCATTTATATATATATATATATATATATATATATATTTATATATATATATATACATATATATATATATATATATATATATATATATATATATATATATATATATATATGTATATATATATATATATATATATATATATATATATATGTATATATATATATATAAATGCATATACATATATATATATATATATATATATATATATATATATATATATATATATATATATATATATATATGTATATATATATATAAATGCATATACATATATATATATATATATATATATATATATATATATATATATATGTATATATATATATATATATGCATATACATATGTATATATATATATGTATATATATATATACCATATACGCATAAATATATATATATATATATATATATATATATATATATATATATATATATATATATATATATATGCATATACATATATATATATATATATATAAATGCATATGCATATATATATATATATATATATATATATATATATATATATATATATATATATATATATATATAATGCACTCAAATAATCACGGACAAGACAGCTGATTACCGTCATTGTACAAAATTGGGGATCCGGAGAGATAGTAATTAAGAATACTGAGAGAGAGAGAGAGAGAGAGAGAGAGAGAGAGAGAGAGAGAGAGAGAGAGAGAGAGAGAGAGAGAGAGAGAGAGAGAGAGACTACCTACTTGGCAAAGGGATGTACATCAGAATGATGATGTACTTGCTGCAGCAGAATATATATCCTGAAAAAATCATGTAAATATCGTGCATTAGTACTAACGTCATCCGGTCATTGTACTACACACCTACTTTTGCCGCAATTGCATCATACGGTGCACGTACGGACCACGTACTTCTTTTAATTCCGTACGACAAACGTGCTTGGCTCGTAATTGTGACTCAAGTTACACGCAAATTACGCGGGACCAATGTGCGGAGATCATGCCACAGAAAATCCTATGGCAAGTACTGTAAGTTGCACATAAATCACACGCACGGCTTACTTGCGTCAGACGTGCGTCCTGTCTACGACTACAAATTTTCTTGACTGCTGCAGAACAGTTTAGTGCAGCGAGCGAAGATTCTGCGGCTGGTATACGGCGGGCTACGAGGTCAAAGACTGTTGCGTGCCCCTTGCGTCACACCCACGATTTCACACAAATTTTGCCCGCCCGTAGCTGGTAGCACAGTACGGCCATTTGTGCCCAACGCCTTAGGGTTCGCTTGCTTGATGGTACACACAAGCACACTATTCTATCTTATTTCGCTTCCTCTTTTTTTTATCTTATTCTTTTTTTTTTTGACATTTTAGTTTATATATGAAAGATCTAATTCAATGTGATTAGCCTACTGATCTTAAAGTATTTTATTAGGCTTGTTCATTACTTCTATTGATGTTTATTTATTTCCTTGTTTCCTTTCCTCACTGGGCGATGTTTCCTTGTTGGATAGTACCATAGGCTCTGCACCATGGTCTTCCACTGTCTTGGGTTAGAGTTTTCTTGCTTGAGGGTTCACTCAGGAACACTATTCTATCTGTTTCCTTATTTACCTTCCTTACGGGGCTATTTTCCCCGTTGGAGCCCTCGGGCTTATAGCATCCTGCTTTTCCAACTAGGGTTGTAGCTTAGCTAATAATAATAATAATAATAATAATAATAATAATAATAATAATAATAATAATAATAATAATCAGGTGAGAACTCCTTATAACTATTTGTATTTTCTTCTTTGTCTTCTTGTCATGGTTTTTTTTTTTTGGGGGGGGGGGGCATATTACTGTCTAATTGTGTACAAAAGATATGTACCTTCTTTATAGAAGCAAAGTTTAATGCCTAATTACAAAATACATTTGCAGGTAAGGTGAGAAATTATATACTGTTAGAGGCTCAGTTACATTTAGGCTAAAGTGCATCATTGTGATTTTTCTTAACTAATGTTCTATATACATATCAACTAAAATTTGAAAGATGGCTTTCAGTCTTCTGTGGTAACATACTGTAGACACTATCAAATTGTTCTTTGGTATATCGAACTTATAAATTCCCTTCTGAATAGTTAAATTCTTAACAATACTGGCAATTTATACATTGTCTGAGAGTGCGGTGCTGTTCCTCTGGTAATATTAACATACAATGGTCGAGAATTTGAATATACACATCTAGTGGGTCATTGAAACATATTATTTTGGATACCATTCTGTATTATACAGCTGTTTCATGCTGAGGCTTGTATTCAGTATTGGGAATTTCTAGTTAATCACTGGACCCACTGACCAGTCATCCAATCTTTACGCCCACAATCAATGGATAGATACAGTCTAGCCACTTGTTGTCTGTTGCTATAGCTTCCGCAGGGCAAGAATATCCAATTGGTATAATTCTTATATGCAGTATAATGCAATTTACTACAATTAAGAACTGATACTGATCACCTTGTATAAGCAAACCAAAGAATGAAACAACCTGCGTTTGATACTTTTGTGAAACTGAAGACATAAGTGATGCAGAAAATTGACACTAGATACTGAATTTTAGCTCTTTATTCATACCAGATTATGATGAACACCTTATTTGACCGTGAATGTGTAATGAAAAGATCGTTTTATTCTAAATACAGTCATAAAATCTGCAATATCTATTTTGAAGAAGGAGTCCTTCCATGCAACAAAAAATGGACTCTCCCAAAGTTCAATAAAGTAGCATTTCCAAACACATTTTCTGGAATACTCATTGGTGCATCTTTTGATTTCCAGACATTGACTAGAATCAATATGATGGTGTCACCTACGCCAAGGAAAATCCTTTGAATGGATTTCAAAAGCCTTTTTACTAGAATCCACGTCTTTTATTATCTTTATCTTAGGTTAATTTTACTCCTTTCCTCTAAAAACAATCTTGAACTTCCTTATATTCAGATTACATTCAAAGATAATCTTCAATATCTGTTTATTTAGGAAAACAATAGAAAATATTTATTTTGCAATCTATCCTGAAATTTGTTTGCAGGTTCTACAGGGAAAGTATGTCTTCTTTGCTGGTGAGAATTTCAAAAGAGTTTATACAAGAAGATTTGGCAACAGAAAGTACTACTTCAGCCGAGATAAATTCTTTCGTGTTTATGTTAGCTTTCCTTTTCAGTCTGGATCACCCATCACAGCAATCTTCACACATTTGTGAGTCGCTTCCTCTTTTATCTCCTCCATAGAATTTATTGTAATACTGTTTATTAATATTTGGTTGTACCTTCAAATCAAACATGATGTATATAGTCTGTCCCATCTGGGGTTTTAGTCAATTTACTTTGAAATGAAATTATGGCAGCACAAGTTTATTTAAACACTACATCAGCAAGAGAGAACGTGTTAATTCAGTTCTTTTCTACAAATCTCAAATTATTATCCAAATGAACTCATGACACCTTTAACACTTTGGAGGTAGTCAGGTTAACGTTTGGAAGACAACCAAGCAAAGCTTACATTGCTCTCCTCACACATAAAGTTCTCGAGACATAGAAGTAAATTGTCTAATGGACATGAGACCATATAACTAAGCAGCTAACATGATAGTGTAACGCAAAGGAATACGAAGCACATCTTTGTTATAAATTTCGAAACTGAATTTGAACAGAGTATATAATTGTTAAAATTAAGTCTTCCCTCTTTTGTTAGATCGTTGGTGCATTTCAACTGTTATCTATTTGACTTCCATTTCAAGGACACAGTTGGGAATCATGAGCAAGGCGAATAATTTTTGTTACATAGTGTTCCTTTAGATGGCAGCTTCTCAAATTCTTATAAATTCTCATATTTTTAGGATATGCTGTTCATCAAAAAGTCAAAATCAAAATATATTTGTGTATGGTAAGAAGAGTGATAATTAGATTATATGTTTGAAAGCATTAATAAGGGACAGACAAAGGGAGGGAGGTGTTTGTAGGTGTGGTGTTCATGGAGTAGATGAGAATGGAGGGTTTATAGGACTGTGTTTGGAAAGAAGCGTGATCATGTGAGATGCGTGTTTTCCGGAGGAGAAAATGGAGAGGACAAGAGTTTGGTAGACTTTGAGTTAATGCAGGACAGATGTAAGATTGATTTCCTGAGTAAAATAATGAGATGAGTGGCCATAGGTAAAAGTTGAGGTATATAGGAGATAGAGAGGGAAGTGTAATAAATGTGGCTGTAAATTTAATTAATTAAGGCAAGTGAGTTGGAGAAAAATGAAGTATGGGGAACATATGAGGAAATGGATGAACTGTGGGCTAGAGTTATAGAAACAGAACACTTAGTATCAGTGGAAGGTTTATCCAAATTCTTTGATGGGGTCATGGAAGAAAAAATGAAAGTCGTAGGTGGTAAAAAGAAGAGAAATGTTATTTGAGGGGAATTCTGATGATAAAATAGCAGAGCATTTGCAGGCATACAGAAATTGGATAGGGTAGTAAGGATGAATAAGAGGGAAAAAAAAGCAAGTTCTAAAAGATAGGAGGGAAGATACGCGAATAAAAGCTTTAGGGCAAATAAAAATCTGTTTTAAAGGGAAATAAAGGAAGGGAGAAGAATCAGGTAACAAAAGGATCCTAGAATAAATGATTGTGGTAAAGAGATCCTATCGGATGTGTATGTAGTCCTAGGTCGACGTAGTTAGTGTGTAGGAGGTTTGTTGAATTGAAAGGACTAAAATCAAGTAGAAATGGTTAATAGCCTATGAAGATGTAAGTAAAGGAAGGTTGAAGGAATGTAAAATATTAGGATTTATAAAGTATGTGAGGAAAAGGTCCCAAAGGAATAAATGGTAAAAATAAGTGTTCTGTTATGAAGGTAAATATGATAAAGGCATCTTTGAGAGTTATAATAGTACAGCAATACTTGCATACTTGGAAGTTTTATGGTAATATTTTGATTATAAAATAAGACATGTGATAGAGAGACTGATATGTTAAGAGCAGACGGGGTATAGGAAAGAAAGGTCTGTATATATATATATATATATATATATATATATATATATATA
>NC_090754.1:20499451-20501951 GCF_036898095.1 Palaemon carinicauda | reverse complement strand
TTATTTCAAATCTATAGGGTTTTACTTTTTGAAAAAAAAAAAAAAAACCATCTTTTCTGTAAAATAAGATAATCATAAAATAGAGTAATAATAACATATACTTTTACTTTGCCCTATCCAAAAATTGATAATAGTATACAGTTCACTGTATATTTCTCTCAAGAATTTTAAAGGGATAATTTTCAACGAATTATTATTATTTTTTTTTACTGGGATACAGATTTTCGTGCCCCTTTGAAGTTCAGACATTGCCTTCTCTTTTAAAATATTCAAAATCAAAAGACCCCACCATATTAAAAGGTTAAAATGAAGTTACCTCAAAACTAATATTTGTATCTTTTACTATTATTATTATTATCATTATTATTATTATTATTATTATTATTATTATTATTATTATTATTATTATTATTATTATTATTACCTGATAAGCTACAACCCTAGCTGGAAAAGCAGGATGCTATAAGCACAGGGGCTCCAACAGGGAAAATAGCCCAGCGAGGAAAGGAAACAAGAAAAAGGGAAATATTTCAAGAACAGTAACATCATTAAAATAACCAACTCCTATATAATCTATAAAAATTTTAACAAAACAAGAGGAAGAGAAATAAGATAGAATAGTGTGCCCGAGTGACCCTCAAGCGAGAGAACTGTAACGGTGCCGAGAGAGGGTTGTGAACTCAAAGCCAGGAAGCAATCAACTGAGTTATATTATTATAGAACATTCTCCTTATATACAAAATCTCAAGGCAACAGGACATAACAAGTTCACAAGACAGCCAATGTTACAGAGGAAAAACCAGACAGGAATTTTCATGTTCGTTTTAGTGCGAGGGAAGAGCGAAGATACAAGCATAATATATGCAAAAGGAATTATGTACAATTGTGTGAAACACGGTTGGTACAGAACTCTAACCCAAATCAGTGGAAGACCAGGGTACAGAGGTTATGGCACTACAAATCTTTTCCTTAGAATAGCATGAAAAAATATCATTGTTATGAAAGAAAACGTTATGTATATTTGTCAAGAAAAATAATATTGTACTGAATAGTCCTTGAAGGAAAGACTTTATAGCAGTTTTCCTTAAACTCTCATTCACTATTCATATTATGAGGTTAAGCAAATAAAAGTACATTATTTTTATATTTAAGCCGAATAAATACTTCAGAAAGTTTGTCATAAAAATTTTTCATATACAAAGTCAAAATAATGCAAAATTATCACTATTTCAGAATGATAAATTACAGTAACTGGATAAACCACCAACGCCCTTCTCTCTCTCTCTCTCTCTCTCTCTCTCTCTCTCTCTCTCTCTCTCTCTCTCTCTCTCTCTCTCTCTCTCTCTCTGAATATTGTTCTTCTGTCTGGTCTTCAGCTGCTGAATCTCATCTTAATTTGTTTTATTCCTGATCTAGATATTAATCTCTGGCACCGTCGTTCAGTTATTTATTCATGTATGTTGCATAAGATTATAATTCAGACCATTCTTTGTATTCACATCTGCCCTGACAGTACCTCTCTGCCCGTATTACTGTGTATGCAGTTAATTCTAACAGTCATGCTTTCTCCATCATAAGGCTTAATCTTCTGTCTGCATCATTTTCCACCTTTATGTGGGGTCGATGTTTCTGGCCAGCGTTCTCCATCTGCCTCTGTCCCACACTTCATCACCGGTTAATCCCTGTGATCGAAGGTCATCCTTGATACAGTCCATCCACCTTCGCTTTGGTCTCCCTCTCCTTCTCGTTCCCTGTACCTGTTATTTCCATCACTCTCCTCCCAATATATGTTCATCTCTTCTCATGACATGACCATACCACCTCAGTCTACTTTCTTGTATCTTATCTGATAGTTTTCTAACTCCTGTAGTACCCCTAATTACTTCATTATGTATCTTATCTCTTCTTGTCACCCCACACATCCATCTCAACATTCTCATCTCTGCCACATCCAGTTTCTTCTCTTCTGTCTCCTTTATTGCCCACGTCTCTGCTCCATACATCATTGCCGGTCTCACAACTGTCCTGTGTACTTTACCTTTTAACTTAACCCCTATTTTCCTGTCACATAGTACTCCACGCACTTTTCTTCCAATTCTTCCATCCTGCTTGTATTCTGTGGTTTATATCTGCCCCCAGATCACCATCCTCTGCAACTTTTGATCCTAAATACTTGAAATTTTCAACTCTTTTTTAATCTCTCTCCTTCTAAACTAACTTTCCCATTCTCCCCATTTTTCAATCTCAAATACTGTCTTTTTCCTGCTTAATACAACAGAGTATTCAAGAAGTTTTATTCTAGCTATTTTCAGATTTTTTAATGATGTACCTGATAGGTAGTAGGTTGGCCAGGGCACCGGCCACCCGTTGACATACTACCGCTAGAGATTTTTGGGATCCTTTGACTAGCCAGACAGTACTACTGTATATATATATATATATATATATATATATATATATATATATATATATATATATATATATATATATATATATATAT
>NC_090754.1:20469605-20499428 GCF_036898095.1 Palaemon carinicauda | reverse complement strand
AAAAAAGGGGAAAAATCCTCGTAGAAACATATGGGCTCTCAATATGTGATATCGAGACTCGAGCGTTCACCATTCACTGGCAGCAGGAACCGCCAAGTGCATGACCATTGGCCTAATGTGATTATCGTTACTTATTAGGGTCAAACAAGCAATAACATATAATGACTACAGTCAATTACAGAAATTACTAATTACTAATTACCAGATTCGTTTAAGAGAACTCAAGACCCTTTCTCTACATAAAGAATTTATTGCGTTGTGTTACAAAGACAAAAGGACATACTATATTCTATTGTGCTTTTTCCCCCCCAACTATTACTTACTAGTTTCATATGACGTTCTTGCCGAGTTCGGACTACAATAGGCACAGGTAAACCACGATACCATCAATATATATTTAATTTTACCCAATCACGGAATCCCACGCACAGATATACATATCCTAGCGATTTATCCCATTCAAGGCAATTAAATAATATATGATACTCATCCAAACTTCGGTTGACTAATTCATCCACTTCATTAAACGATGGGAAGGAACGACATTGTTAATCAAAGTGAAATTCTCTTCACTCTGATTAACTTCTGTTACTAAACCACGCTACGAAGGTTGAGACTTGAGAAGCGACAGACAGCAACTATGGCTGTTGCCTCTGCTGCCACTGTCGTGAAAATAATACGTTCGCTCTCTCACCCAAACCCACGACTTCGGCCTCGTTCGCTCATGACAAAAGAAACAACAAAACGAACGAAACCAACAAACCAACACGAACCGAGCGAAACTATCAAACAATTTACATCGCATTGTTAACCAATTATACAACTATTCATAAGACAATATTCATTGGTAACAATGCTTATTACAATTAAATATAAATAAAACATTCATTTGTACACAAACCTGCACATTTCCACTTAACGCCCTGTAATATAAAGGAACATTTTCCATATACAACATGAACATAGATATTCAATAACAATTGATTTTCCATGTCGTTATTGTAAGTAATGACAGTGATTGTAATTTACTTTTATAGTGCTATATCGAAAAATATTATGATTTCTTTTTATAAAGCACTAAGAAGTTTAGCATCTGATTAAATAAAATATAAATAAGACCCAAGTTGGTGTGAGACAAAATCTAAATCCAAGTGTTATGCACGTTTAACGAAATTTTAGAAAATCTATTACTCGAGCTATGCCCGAGTGCTAGAGTCGCCACACACACAGACATACATATACATTCCTAGTTTGTATTGGGTTGGGTCTAACGCGTTTCCAGGATGTCTTAGTAGATTTACATAGCATACAGACACACACACACACATACTGTATATATATATATATATATATATATATATATATATATATATATATATATATATATATATATATATATATATATATATATATATATATGTGTGTGTGTGTATATATATACAGTATATATATATATATATATATATATATATATATATATATATATATATATATGTGTGTGTGTGTGTATATACAGTATATATATATATATATATATATATATATATATATATATATATATATATATATATATATATACATATATATATATATATATATATATATATATATATATATATACATATATATATATGTATATATATATATATATATATATATATATATATATATATATATATATATAAGAGAGAGAGAGAGAGAGAGAGAGAGAGAGAGAGAGAGAGAGAGAGAGAGAGAGAGAGAGAGAGAGAGAGAGAGAGAGATCTAAGAATGATAAATTTATTAGTCCTTTCGAACGTCTTTATAACCGATGATCGCTTTTACGAGACTCCTATTGATTACCATACGTATTTGTATTATGGAAAAGAACAAAAAGAGGAAGGATGGAAAAATAAAGAAAGAGGGAAGTGAAAGTATTCAAAGAATCACTGAACTACAGTAGTTACTATAAATCAATATTCCTTCCTCTTATATTCATAGCCCCAAATAAGCTTTTAGACTAAAAAGGGAAATTAATATGACATATTCAGAGGTGTTGAAATGAGAAAAGAAAAAGTAAATAAGAGAGAGAGAGAGAGAGAGAGAGAGAGAGAGAGAGAGAGAGAGAGAGAGAGAGAGAGAGAGAGAGGAAAATTAATATGACTTATATCCAGAGATGTTGAAATGGGAAAAGAAAAAGTAAAGGAGAGAGAGAGAGAGAGAGAGAGAGAGAGAGAGAGAGAGAGAGAGAGAGAGAGAGAGAGCGAGAGAGAGAGAGAGAGAGAGAGAGGAAAATTAATATGACATAACCGGAGATGTTGAAATCAGAAAAGAAAAAGTAAAGGGGGGAGAGAGAGAGAGAGAGAGAGAGAGAGAGAGAGAGAGAGAGAGAGAGAGAGAGAGAGAGAGAGAGAGAGAGAGAAGGGGGAAAATTAATATGACTTATATCTAGAGATGTTGAAATCAGAAAAGAAAAAGTAAAGGATAGAGAGAGAGAGAGAGAGAGAGAGAGAGAGAGAGAGAGAGAGAGAGAGAGAGAGAGAGAGAGAGAGAGAGATTTTAGCGCTTGGTAAAACGTATTCCCAATTACTCGAGATCGCTAAAGCAAAAACAAAATGGTTTGGTAAACGTCTGCTGCAGGTGGAGACGGAAGGTGATTTTCGAGCAATAATCTAAATGCAGATGAAAATAGTGATGGATAGTACTTGGTATTGCTTCCACCAGTCTTATTGGAATTTTTTTTCTTAAAAAAAAGTCATTATAAAAGATAATAAATGTTAACGAGTTTGCGTTAATATTTATTATCTTTTATAATGACAATTATTATCTTTTAAAATGACTTTTTTTGTTTTTTAAGACAAGATGGATAAGGGAAGAGGAATGAACAATATTGCCAGAGCAAATTATTTCAATGCCATAGCGGAGTGATAACAAAGGGCTGGAGAGTCTCCAGTGGAGACGCCAGCAGGAATACAAGAGGATCTTTCCAAAATGCGCATGCGCCTTTTGGATCGAAATCGAATGTGGAAAAAGGAAATAGAAAAGGAAAAACGGGAAGAACAATGAAAGTGGTCAAAAGATTGGAAACACCCGAAAAGAGTAAATAATATCTTAAGAAAAAATAAAATGACATATGATGAAAAAACACGTAAATAAACTAAAAAAATAAAAGATAAAAAAATATATAAAATAAAAAGCAAAAAAAAAAAAAATGAGAAATTATATATAAAAATTAGAAAAAATTATACCCTAAAAATTTTAAGAGTAAAAAAAAAATATTTTGAGAATAAGTTTCAGTTGAGTTTTAAGGAAAATAGTTTTATTTCACAATTGGGAGGAAATAAGTTTTATTCAAGAGCCATTGAGAGGCAGACAATCAATGCCAAGAGGATTCAAGCCTAAAAGATAAAAAACAAATAATCTGCAAGATGGACCCAGCCGAGGAGAGAAGCATTACTTGTTTTGGTATGCAGTGTTCCTTGGTAAAGATTCACTTGTACTGCTTCTTTATCAAATGAGGCCATACCTTTACCAGAATCCCTGAAAAGGGGTATTATATTTCAGAGGTCATACCTTTATCAAAAACCCTGAAAATAGGGAATATCTAATCTGAATAAAAGCGAATTCAGTGATAGTGGATATTTCATGGGAAACCTTAAAGCTTGAAGCGAAAACTTCAAGGGCGTATTATTTGATGCGGTGCCGGCTGGATGGGCTAACGGCTCGGGTGGAATTTTGCCACGATGGAGTATCCTAATGAATATGGAAAAATAATTGAATCGAAAAAAAAGAAAAAAATTACGAAAGAGCCGAAAGTTGTCGATGACATTTAGTCAAGGGTTTCGTCTTTGTAGTCATTTTCCCTTTGCCTACATACACACTGAATAGTCTGGCATATTCTCTACATATTCTCCTCTATCCTCATACACCTGACAACACAGATTACCAAACAATTCTTCATCACCTAAGGGGTTACTGCACTGTAATTGTTCAGTGCCACTCTCCTCTTGGTAAGGGTAGAAGAGACTCTTTAGCTATGGTAAGCAGCTCTTCTAGGAGAAGGACACTCCAAAATCAAACCACTGTTCTCTAGTCTTGGGTAGTGCCATAGCCTCTGTACCATGGCCTTTCACTGTCTTGGGTTAGAGTTCTCTTGCTTGAGGGTACAGTCGAGCACACTCTCCTATCTTATTTCTCTTCCTCTTGTTTTGTTAAAGTTTTTATAGTTTATATAGGAGATATTTATCGTTGTTACTCTTCTTAGAATATTTTATTTTCCTTTTTTCCTTTCCTCACTGAGCTATTTTCCCTGTTGGGGCCCCTGGGCTTATAGTATACTGCTTTTCCAACTAGGGTTGTGGCTTAGTAAGTAATAATAATAATAATAATAATATATATATATATATATATATATATATATATATATATATATATATATATATATATATATATATATATATATATATATATATATATATATATATATATTTATACATACAGTATATTTCTTTCCGGTCACGCTTCCATTATTCCTCCAAGCGCCTATCTCTCCCCGTCGCTCAGCAGGCCATCCTTTCACTAACAGCCAGTGAAAGGATCACCTCATCAAGCAGTTATAACAGCAAGTAACTGAAATCTTTGGTCATTTGCCCTTAGAGTTTTGCAAGTGTTTTGGCGAGTTCATAAATTGAACTGTGCCTTGACACTTATTTTTCTTTTTTTTTCTTTTTGTTTATTGAGACAACACCTGAAACTAAGCACCGTTCGACAGCTGAAGACTACCATCGTGTGTCTGCAATGGCAGCAACGGGTTCTCCCGTATCCTCACCTCCTCCCCTCGAACTAGAGTGGAGAAAGGAAGTATTAAAAAGCCAAGATGTCTCACCTTGAGAAATCATAAGAACTTATCAAAGTATCCTACAACGGAACCAGTCCCAGGAACCTCGAGAGACCATCCAGGACAGACCTCAAATCACCCACCAGCGGCTCAAGAAGAAGGGGACACCGATAATAACCCCACTCCACAGCCACCGTTACAGCAAACCACAGATGACACTAACTGTCGCCATGGAAGCCAGCAATCCTCACCTTAACATGACTATACGTCCCAACCGCAGGGGACAGCTAGTCATTACAGCCAAAGATCAGACCACCAAGACCTACCTTGAGCAGCAATATAATGTACTCAAGCTCGACATTAACGAAAGGCCCACCACTATCATCATAGTATATGACCTCAACCTGCCACTTGAACCTGTGCTCCAACATCCCTCCATCATCACTGTCAAGAGATGTGTAGGGAAGACCGGAGGGAGATCCCATAAGTTGGAGACTGTCTTCAAGGGATCTCGTCCTCCTCAAATCTCCTTCGGCCTCTGGGGCACCTTCCACACTAAAGAGTACATCAAAGAACCACTATGATGCTTCCTATGTCAGAAGTTTGGCCACCACAAGAGCCGCTGCACAGGTCCGGAGATCTGTGGAGTTTGCAGCAGCAGACAGCACCCTACTGCCCACTGCATTGCCAGGCACAAGGAAGGACACAAAACCACCGCCCGCTGCCCAAACTGTGGAGGATCCCATCATGCTTGGCATGATAGATGTCCCCACAGACTTCAGCGTATCGCAGACCGTCAGGGAGCAGACCGCCAATACAACCTTCACCCATGTCAGCCACGTCGAACATAGCCACCTCCAATCAAACACAAACCTCCACCACCCAACCGCACCTCCCAACCAAATCCTAACCCCTCCAGACATGCCATTCCTGAACTTCCGTCTCCTCCAACTCCCCTCCAGCACCTAAACCTCAACGTCCTCCCAGACCTCCTCCCAAGGCAAAACGATCCCCAACTCGTACTCCTTGCACTCCCTCACCTCTAAGATTTACCTCTCCACCCAATCCTCTCACTGCTACCCAGCCAAAAAAACCTACCTCATCCTCCTCCGCACCTGTAACTCACACACCCAACATTTCCCACTCCTTAAAAGAATTCCCCAATCTACCTAGCTCCCCCGTCACAAGCCAACCAAGTGCCTCACGCCCCTCCAAACGTCCTCCAATTATTGACAGCAATGAGTATGACCTCTCTGCTTGTCCTATGGATGCTCTTCTAGCAGCCATCAGTAATATCCTACGCAACTTCTTGCGATCCCGCAAAATTAAATTCACACAGGAGTCTCTTGATGACTTCATGTTTGATAACACCGCCCGGGAACTAAAAGCTCAATTCCCTTCATAGACCCTCCTGCAAACGAACCTAATACAACCACTTACAACAACCAAAACACCCAAGTAAAGTGCTCCAATGGAACGTTTGCGGACCTCGAAAAAAGTTTACGTTCCTTCAATCTCAAACCTCGGTGCAAGACCCTGACATTATCATACTGCAAAGTGTACACAACGTATCTATCACCAACGACAAGAGGACTAACCACCCTTGTCAAAAACAGCATCCCCTCCAAATTATTACCAAGCATAGACTGTGGGACAGAGGCAGAAACTCTTAGTGTTCAGATATCTCTGCTAGCTACAACGCTAACAGTCCACAAAATCTACAAGTCCCCAACAAAAAGCATCAATGCGGAGGCGCTCTTCGCCGCAGCCTCCGAGGACGACTCAATTATTGCAGGCGACTTCAACGCTCACCACCAGTTCCTGAACTCGATATCAGAAACAAATCAAACAGGCAGACACTTGCATGCCCTATTGCAAGAATATCCAGATGTAGCACTGCTTAACAACGTCACAGAAGCCACCCACCTAAAAGGAGGTCACCTAGATCTCACCTTCCTATCCAGTGCCATGAAAAGAGGCGCCAAATGGCAACTGCATCCTGTACTAACGAATAATCATTTTGCCATTGAAGTTGAACTCGAATTGGAGAAATACCCACCTCCTCCTCCGCCCCCAAAAAGGTGGAACCCAGAGTTTGCTAACTGGGAAAAATTCGAAACAGCTATGACAGAGTGGGCTCGGGAATGCATAAAAAATCCTCACAATGATATCTCCACCCTATCACTGGACTTCAACAAACAACTAGAGGTAGCAGCCAGTGTTTCCATGCCTCAAAAAAGAACTCCAAGAAGAAACCCGCCGATGCCTGGTACTATAACAGTCGCTTCAAAGAAATGATTGCTAGAATAAACAGGACCAGAAAACTTCTCAGAAGACATAGAACTGATGAGCTACACAATTTACTTGTGGAGATCATCAAACATTCTGTGCAAATATCACTGGAAGTCAAAATAGACAAATAGTACTCATGGTGCCACGAGGTCAACTTCAGCACATCCCTAGCCAAGATATGGGGCTGGTTTAACAAAGTCTCTGGGAAGTATAATACACCCAGAGTCACACACCCAGACCCATTAGCTGAAGCCAATAGGATTGCCAACAACTTTGCGGACAGAGCAAAAAGCACCAACCTACCTCTGCAAACTATAAACAGGCAGAGAATACTGTTCCCAATCAGGAACAACATCATTGAAGCCGCCTGCAAAATGGTAGATGATACTGATCGCCCCTACACCATGGAGGAACTTAACACGGCCCTCGCAAAAGGCAGGAAGGACACTGCCCCTGGAGCCGACCTCATCACATACAGCATGCTGAGGAACATGGGAAACCACGCCAAATTGGTCTACTTGCATTTGATCAACAGGACGCACACAGAAAGACTACCCCCAACCACATGGAACCAGCAGGACACCAGACCAATAACAAACCCAAGGAACCAGACACCTACCGACCCATAGCTTTGATAAGCTGCACTGAGAAAGTAGCTGAGAGAATGGTACTCAACAGACAGCAGTGGAAAATAGGCTAACTACATCACCGTCTATATGCCCGCAGGAGCAGCATAGGCACTGAAGAATGCATTACAGATGTCCTCTCAACAATTAATGACAAAAAAGCCTTTGTCATATTCCTTGATCTCGAGAAAACTTTTGAGCTAGCCAGCTCACCAGCTATACTCTTCCCACTTGTTAAAAAAAAAAAGAGTTAAAGGACACTTACTAGCCTGGATCGGAACTACACACTGAACCGAGAAGCCAGTCACTTTCCAAGGAAAAAAACCACCGATTTCATCCCCCTAGAAAACGGAACACCACAAGGAAGCATACTAAGCCCCTACCTTTTCAATCTGCTAATGGAGAATTTAGCCACTTTAAACCTCCCAAATGGGGTGGAAATCTTCATATATGCCGATGATATATGCATAGTATGTCAAAGCTCATGCAAGAAATGCTACTCAAAAAGCACTTGACATGATCCAAGCCAAATGCAATGAGCTTGGCCAAAAGATCAACACCAACAAAACCAAAGCAATGGCTATAAGACACTTGCAAAACCCTCAGAACTTCACACTGAGGGGTGAAGCCATTGAATGGGTGAGTCAATTCATGTACCTTGGGGTAATTATTAGCAAAACCCTATCACCAGCTAATGAAGTAACCTACCTCAGAGAGAAGACAAAGATTCGTCTATCAGCCATGAGACGAATGACCTCCCTAAAACAAGGAGTATCAAATAACCTCCTAAGACTGTTTTACCTACAAGCAATTCGATCCCATATCGATTATGCAGCACCCATACTCACTGCATTGACTGACACTCAAAAAGCATCATTGGAAGTAGTCCAAAACAACGCCTTGAGACTCATCAGTGGCTCTCCAATGTGGACAAGACTCTGCTTACTTAGAGCAGAAAGCAACCTAATTCCCCTGTCAGCTAGGATTGACATCAGGAATAGCAGCATTATATTCAAGTCAATCATCGCAGGCAGAAAAAGCCCACTCAACAACAAACTAAAAAGGCTTCTACCTCTAGCCGAAGAACTGGACCCGCCAAACTCCTATGCAAAGAAACTACTAGATACACTCAGAAGGATGCAGATGCAAAATGAGGCCACAAAACCAAGGGACAAAAAAAGCATGATGGCTGCAGCCCTCCTGCCCCATGGGCTCAGGACCCTATCAAATACAACTTCACCATCCTACCAGCAGCAAGCAAGGCTCTCTGCACACCAGAGCAACTCACTGAAGCTGCAAAGAATGCAATCAGGAACACACCTGCACCTCAAACCTACTATACAGATGGATCAGTAGACTGCAATCCTTGCAGCAGCTGCTGTATTTATCTCTACATCAGGATAAAGAGAAAACTGGAGACTTTCCAACCACGCCTCCACACTGCAAACTGAACTAGTGGCTATTGCAAAAGCTCTAGAACACTCTGCCAACCAACAAGAATAATTGCATGGTATGTTGCCATCGACATTCTAAATTCATCGACTTCATATAAGACCAAACGTTTTTCCATTGTTTATACTAACAGAAAATACAAACTCTAGTGCATTCTCCAAAGCAGTTTGCCTTTCCATGGATGACTCATGAACATGGAATAAACGTTCATTATTCCTTCCCTTGTTTACAAGAAATACATGTTGCCAGCCAAGTCTTCGTTACGGTTAAAAGCGAACACACTATCTTTCCCTGTTGGAGCCCGTGGGCTTATAGTTTCTTGCTTTTCCAACTGGGGTTGTAGCTTGGCTAATAATAATAATAAAAATGATAATAATAACAATAATAATAATAATAATAGGAAACCTTCAGACTAGGAACCTTTGCAACCAGTGGCTGATATTGTGTAAACCATAGACAGCAAGATTGTGTGACCTTTTGAAATCTGTTCATATCCCTTGAAAATAGTCATTATACACATGACTTTCAAACTATCAAATATTGAGTCAAATTCATATTATGGAATTCCCTCAAACTCTTGGTCGGGTTGTGTTAGCCTATTGGAAACGTCCATGCCTTACAATCTATTGGACAGGAGTTCGAGACCAGTTCAAGCTAAATAGTTTCTTGTAGTGTCTGGAACCTCGCCATCCTTGTAATATAAGGATAGGGAGGGGGGGGGGTGGAACTTATAGGTCTATCTGTCGAGTCATCAACAACCATTACCTGGCTCTAGCCTGATGGAGAGATGGCTTAGATGCTGATCACTTGCATATATGCTCAGTTTCTAAGGCATTGGTCATTCTCCTGTTCCTAGCCTCTGCCATTCATGAGGCACCTTTAAACCTTTACGATTCTGAGGCATAAGTTCGAATCCTGACAAGAGAGAAGCACTTATAATCTAAGCAGTTTCCCTCTAAACGGAGTCCGTAGTAACATGTACAAATACAAGAGAAAATGCTGCTTCATTGGCCATACATTATTGTCTTCTAAAATGTCTGCAATTGAATACGATAATTACTGAATAAGGATTACTATATTGACAAGGAGATCCATAAAAATAATGTGTTGTGCAGTAGTGATTTAAACAGATAACATAGGCCTATATTCTATAGCAGGGACGTGCAGAGGGGGCGGGGGGTGCTAGGGGTGCCCAAGCACCTGTCCCTTTTGCTACTGTATTAAAAGTGCCCTTTTGAGAGTGATGTATTATAGGCCTGCCGCCTATGCCGCCTATCTGTGATAATAATAATAATAATAATAATAATAATAATAATAATAATAATAATCGTTATTATTATTATTATTATTATTATTATTATTATTATTATTATTATTATTATTATTATTATTATAATAATAATAATAATAATAATAATAATAATAATAGTAATAATAATAATAAACAGGAGCTTGTAGAAATGGGTACTATATCTTGGCAACACTAGGTCACCCAAGATCAGCTGACTATATGTCTCACTGTCTGGTAACACTGGGGCCAAGGCAAGCTCAGCTGAGCTAGACTGACAAAAAGTCAAAAGTGCAAAATCAAGTACTTATTTGGAACTTTTTTTTTCAGTTTGGTGAGGAAACTGTATTCTTTTATTGCTAACTCTTCAAAAGGGCATGCTGCTTTTATGGAGATCCAGAAAGCAATGTATCCAGAAGACCGCCCACTTGAACTTAAGAAGCTATCACACACAATATGGGCTTGCAAAGAGTCAGCTTTTAGAACCACGAGGAAGGTCATCCCAGCTCTGAAGCAATTTTTAGAAGAGATAGTGCAAAAACATCCTCCTGATGCATCAGCAGGGGATGCCTCAATATTGCTGCAAAGTATTAACTTTGAATTTCTTGTTTGTCTTGAGATTGCCACCCCAGTTTTCCAAGAAACTGTCTATGCCTCTAATGCCCTACAGCAGAAATACTTTGATTTGGCTGCCTCCTACAGAATTGTGGATGGAGTGCTACAAAGTTTGAGAGAATTAAGAAATGATGAGAAGTTTCAGGAGATTTTTACAAATGTTAAAGGGAGAGCTGAATCCATGGCCATCGACCTCCCTTCTGGGATCCCTGGACAAGGCAGAAGAAGAAAAATGCCTGAAAGATACAAGTATAGTGCTACATCTGCTACTGAGGACCAGCAATATCAATCCTTGGATGAGTACTACCGTATGAGAGTATTTTATGTGTTTTTAGATACAATATCTCAAGAGCTACAAAGAAGATTTAAAGGTGGGGACAACACAACATCGGGTATCCTAAATGCCTTTCATTGTACGACAGTCCAAGATAACTGGACAGAACCTGTGAATGAAGAGGCAGTTAAGTCATTGCAAAAATTGTGCTAGTTGTATGAGTTAGAAGAAGTAGACAAGCTACGGTTGGAATTAAAGATCTTCTATTCCTCATTTCCTTGCCTGCCACAGAACCCTGCTGCTACAATGCTCAACCTGATGAAAGAAAACACTGTCCAGGAGATATTGCCACTTATGCTTGAACTTTTAACAATTTATGCCACTCTACCAGTCACAACTGTAACAGTGGAAAGGACCTTCTCCAAACTCAAGCTGGCGAAGACAAAGCTACGCAGCCTGTCCAGTGAGGAGAGGTAGAGGTTATCTGATCTTATGTTGCTAGCAGTTGAAAACGATATCGCAATCAACAACAGTGAAGTTATCAGCATATTCAAAGAAATGGCACACAGAAGGGTTCTCTTATGAATATAAAATGATAAGGTCTGGTTATTAGCCTAGTGTATTGATCATACTGATTGATTTTCTTGCAGTCATTTATGTAAAAGTAACATATATAATTTTTCTTTTGTTAAATTTCCTATTTCTACTGGTAGTCAGTACTGTAGATTTTATATTCATAAAAAACATTAGCCCACTGGTACCTATGATATCAGTCATATTTATCTCTTTCTTGAATCATTAATGGCTAGTTTAAATAAATTTGAAAGTATATTAAGCCGGTATATATTTAGCCTCATTCATTTCTATATTTTTGCCCTTTTTTCACTTGAGCACTTGCCCTGAAAAAGTTCTCTGCACGTCCCTGTTCTATAGGATTCCATTCACAAGCCACAAACTGACAACATATTCTGCATTTCAAGTTCTTTCCTAAATGTAAACACACATTTTTACATAAAATAAGGCTAAATCTTGTTTTATACAAGTGAAATATTTCATATAGGCCTATATCAAAATTTCCCCAAGAAACTAGATATCGACACTTTTATTTACACGAGAGAACAATAAGATAATTATGCAATGCGTTCCGAAAAGACGACGAAATAATTTCAACCAAATCAACTAAATATTTTAAAAGAGATTTGGCACAAAACATTCCAGAAACGAAGGGTTTGGTAAATCACTTTCTTGGAGGGCCATAATTATTAGTTTTAGCAGGGGTCAAGTCTATAGACAAGCTGCAGTCTATCTTTTAAAACAAAACAACTGAAAAGATGGCCATTGTCTCACCAGTATGGCGTATTCCTTATGGTAATATGTAGGCCTAAGATTATTGTTCTCTGAAGCACGAAAAATACCAGTTAACAAAGGAAAAAATCCAACTAAGTCTTTATCATGATTACGATCTGAAGTTTCCATCACCTAGGCCTAATATTCACCGCTGTAATTATTGACCTCTAAATCTACTAACCTTACTTTTCCTATAAAGCAAACTCTACGTGCATTCACATGGGATAGCTTTGTCATCGATTACAATTAAATGCCCTAAATTATGTAAATACACATGATAGGCCTAGGTTTCGAAAAAAAAAAAAAAACTAACCGGCAAGTCCGCGGGTGTGGACGTGTGTTTCAATGCTCTGTATCGAATCTGGCTTTAAACGGAATCATTGTGTATCTAGTTGTTTATACTATGAAAAACCTCTTTGTGGGTGTTTGCTAGTATTGATATTAGTGAAATATAGTGCTAAAAATCAGTGGTTTCCTTGTATGTGAGGTCTGTAGTGAAAGGCCTGACCCAGCATTTTTGCGTTGGGGTGGGGCTACTTGAAAAGTTCATTGAAAAATGATTCAATATGTCCTTCCTTAGAAAACGAAAAGGAAGACGTAATCCCGTGAATGATCTCGATCTATTTGTGACTGAAATCGACACGGTACTCCAAGGAAAAGAGGAAAACATAATGGCAGCAGCTTATGAAGAATGTGATGACGGAGGCAATCATGGCATGTGTGGGCACTGTGAGTCCTATGTCGATGATGGGATACAATGCGATCAATGCCGAAGATGGTACCATGATGAAGTAGCTTGCTCTAATTTAAGGGATGGTACAAGTACTCTTTTAAAAAGCAGGAACATCATTTATAAATGTCCAAAATGTGTTGAGTCTGCATGTGTTGATGACATGACGAGACTAAGCATCATCATAGAAGAGATGAAGGTAAATGTACAACAACAGATGTCTGGTTTTATGGATATGATAACTGCTCAATACATGGATATGCGTCAAGAAATTGTCGAGCTGAAAGAGAAACTTATGGAATACGAACAAGAGAATGTGACCAAGACTACATATGCAAGTAAGTTGAAATCAAGAAACACTTTGGTTATAAAATCTACGGAGGAAAATAAGAAGGCTTCAGATATCAAGAAAACTATCATGAAGAAGATAACCACGAATGTCGAACAGGTCAAAACCTCTAAACAAGGCCACTTGGTAGTTAATTTTGCGGATAAAACTGGGTTAGAAAAGGCTAAAAATGACTTAGAAGAGGTCAAGAATGACATTAAGGTAGAAGTAGATAAAAAGGATCTACTTAAACCGAAGATCAAGGTCTGCAATATTGATGAAAATGAAGATGATATAATTGCCAGTATAATGGAGAAGAATGAATGGTTGAATGATATATGTGAAAATGAAGAAGACTTTAAATTGATCAGGAAGTTTAAATCAAGACAAAGCGGTAAATTACACGTCATTATAAAGTGTAGTCCAACTATCAGGAAAGTCTTCCGTAAAAGAGATGATAGAGTATATACCACGCTTGGAGGATGCTGTAAAATCTATGATTCCTACAATGTATTTCAGTGTTATAAATGCCAGGAATTTGGTCATACTGCTGAAAATTGTAGCAAGACTCAGGTATGTGCCAAGTGTAGCCAGGATCATCGAACCACGGATTGTACTGTAAATACGTTAAAGTGTCATAACTGCACAATGAGGTATCATAAGACATATGACGATAACTGTAAAGTATACAAGGAGGAGCTTACCAGGATAAAAAATAGAACCGATCATGGAGTCTAGCCCATTGGTTAAGTGTGGTCTGATAAATATTCAATCGGTGGGGAATAAAACCATAAAGATTAGAAATCTTATTAACGAAATGGAATTAGATTTATGCTTATTAACGGAAACTTGGTTGCAGGGAAATATTAGTGATAACTCAAAGATTCAGGAGATGACGCCGTGTACTCATGATTTCTACCACGTACCAAGAAAGGACAAAACTGGAGGAGGAGTGGGTGTCTTTGTGTCGAAAACTTTCTTTAGGGTTTCTATCATGAATGAAATAGTATTTGAAACGTTTGAATATATCTGTTTAAAACTGACAAGAAACAATAAGGTATTGAATATAATATCATTATATAGACCACCAGCGAGCAATATGACTAAATTCATTGAAGAATTTAGTATTCTTGTGGGTGTGGTGGACGATATTAAAAATACATTAATTGGTGGAGACTTCAACTGTTGGGTAGATGATGAAAATGATAGTAAGGCTAAAGAACTCAAGGAAGTATTTGAGATGTTTAATTTAATAAACAGTGTTTTGGTATCAACGTTAGTAGGTGGTCATACACTCGACTTGGTCATATGTGGAAAAGACTCAGACCTAATAAAAAACCTTGAAGTGGAACCAGACTTTGAGATCTCAAAAACACATAAACTCATCACCTTTAATGTTAATATAAATTGCACCAGAGTATTGAAAAAATGGATCACATATAGGGAACGGGAAAATTTTGATGCTGAGAATTTTATTGAAGCTAGTGTAGCGCAAATGTCTTGTGTGAACACACAATGTGAACATATGGTAGACATAGAATGTGTTGGGTGCTATACCAAGAAATACAACGACAATTTTGGAAAAATGTACGATACCATGTGTCCCATAAAGAACAAACAAATAGTGGTACGCGAAAATGTTAGATGGTATAATAGTGAGCTATTAAAGGCAAAAAGACACAGACGTAAGATGGAAGGTAGATGGAAAAGAGCCAAATCCTTACAAGCCAGAAATCTATATAATAAGGCCAGAAATGACTATAACATCCTGTTAGAAAAAACAAAAAGAAAATTCTACAACGGCGAATGTAAAAAAACTAATAACATGAAGGACTTTCACAAAAACCTTGATGATTTGATGGGATTAAAGAAAAAATATGTCTTGCCTGACAATGTTTGTGCAGAGAGTTTTGCTATATTCTTTAGTGAAAAAATTGATAAAATCTATAGAGGCTTCCCCCAAAATCACTTGGAAGGACAGTCAGCTATGCCAGTGAAGGAGGGAAAGAAGTTAATAAAATTTAAGGAAATAAATATGTACGACTTGTTAAAGGTTATGAGAGAGATGAAGAATACATATTGTGGAAACGACCCTTTCCCAAACAGTTCAATAAGTGAAGCTCCAAACAAACAAGTCGTATATAATATTTACCTGAACATAATTAACCTAAGTATATCGCAATCCTGTTTTCCTAGCTGTGAAAAAACTGCGTTGATCAAACCAATTTACAAAGGGAAAGGTGATGTAAACGAGCTAAATTCATATAGGCCCATTTCAAATTTATCCTACATGTCAAAGCTTATTGAAAAAGTCATAAGTGAGCAATTATGGGCGCATATTGACGAGTTAGAGGTATTCCCGGAAAATCAATCGGCCTACAGAGCTAATCTTTCTACAGAAACTACTTTGTGCTCAATAATGAATGATATGATAGGTCTTCTTGATGGGGGAAAGTGTGGAATTTTAATTATGTTAGATCTTAGTGCTGCTTTTGACACTGTTGTGCACGAGTACTTACTTGACGACTTAAAGTCTATTTGAGTGACTCAGGAAGCACTGAAATTTTTGCGAAGTTACTTAGTGAACAGGAAGACTATTGTAGAAGTTTCTGGAAACCGATCCAATGAGAGAATTCTTATGAAGGGTGTACCACAGGGTAGTGTCCTGGGCCCTATCTTGTTTAACATATATACTATCGAGCTATCACACATCTTGAAAAAACAAAAAGTGGGTTTTAAACTATATGCAGATGATACTCAGTTTTACCTCTCAATTTCAACAACACAAGATACAGGGAAGAAAATTGATGAGATAATGGCTGAAATAAAAACATGGATGCAGAGGAAAAAGCTCAAATTAAATGATGATAAAACAGAATGTATGTTCTTTGGCACAAGGGTGGCTTTGAAGAATTACCAGTTAATTCAAAGTATAAAAATTGGTGATGCTGATGTTGGGATTGTGCCTGTTGTGAAAAATCTGGGTGTACTGATAGACTGTAATTTGTCAATGAAGGACCAAATTGTGAACACAGTGAAAGTGTGTAACTATCACCTGAGAAACATAGCATTTATTAGAAAATATTTAACAGAGGGCAGTACAAAAATTTTAGTGATGAGTCATGTAATGTCAAGGCTTGATTATTGCAATTCTCTGTACTACAAATTGCCCAATACACTACTAAGGAAGCTTCAAAATGTGCAAAACCGGGCGGCTAGACTGATAAAAGGCATTAAATTTCGGGAGAGAATAACTCCTGCACTGATCGATCTACATTGGTTACCTGTTAAGGCTAGAATTGAATTTAAAATTTGCTTGTTGACTCACAAAGCACTTACAAGTGATAAGCCTAAATATCTTCGTGATTGCTTGGTCCCCTACCCTGAAGCTACCAGCGCCGCTGTAAGAGTTAGACATGCAGATGACCCACATAGACTATTCGTAATTAGTGTGAATCATGCAATAGGAGGAAGAACGTTCAGTTATGCTGCACCGAGACTCTTTAACGACCTTCCACTCGATGTCAAGAATAGCACAAATGTGGCAGCCTTCAAGAAAAACCTGAAGACTTATCTTTTTAGAAAGTGTTATAATAGTGACCTGAAAACTATTAAGCCTGAATACAAATGCTAGCGAAATAACTGATAACGATACAGAGCAAAATATTAACTGGAAAGGAATTATTTCTTCATACACCAAGGCCCGCCTGAACAGACCTTTAGTGTTTGATGGAGGGCGAGAAATAAACCTCTAAAAGTAAAAGTAAAAGTAAAGTGTCATACGGTGGTCCACATGTCCCTAATATTAGGACATTTATTGGCCTATAAACGGTATACACACACACACACACACACACACACACATATATATATATATATATATATATATATATATATATATATATATAATAGAAATAAATGTATAACATATAGGTCTAAAACTTGTAAACATATGAGTCCCATTTAACATTAGCGTCTTAGAACTGCCTTAACGCTAGACAAAATCTAAAATACAATTTTCCAAATGAATCAATTTCTGTTAATTTATCCATGAGTGTATACTGAAACGTCTAGCTGTATTCAACACAACACAACGCAGATAGCCCAGCGGCATAGTAAGAAATATGAAACCAATTGTTCAAATTGTTCTAAAAGCACCAAAATTGGCACACATGTGGATTAATACATTCTGAACAATTTTGGATATGGAGGCATTCAAGATTCTCCCCGTAACACATTTGGCGGCCATTTTTCAAAATGGCCGCTATTTACCGTTAGCGTCATTGAATATGTACCATAATTTGTCTTTTTGTGGATGCTAAAGGTGATAAGTGTGCTAGAGGTGATAAGTATTGTACAATTACACATACTTCTGTGCTTACCAAATAATTTGGCTACCATTTCACAAGAAAATGAATTTTACTTTGCAGCGGCAGCGTTGGTGGCAGTGACGGCGGCTGCAGTAATAGTATAGTGTTGATAGTCATAGTGCTTGTAGTAGTAACTTGTGGTAACATGGTGGTGTTTTGTGTCTTTGCATGTGAGGCAGCAGCAGCACCACCTGACATCAGAGACGCGTTGTTCCAGACTGCAGCCATGGCAAAGAAGTTCCAACTGGTCGATACTTTTGAGCAACGTACTCCCACAACACCTCCTGAGACAAACTGGAAGCTGTGTCTTGTATGTCAAGAGGAGACAACAGAGTCACTTGTCTGCCCAGTACTGTCTAAACGCCGAGACCCTGGGAGTGGATACACGACAATGGCTGCAAACTTGGTCAAATTTGATGAACTCGGAGAACTGCCAATAACTGTTCAGTTACAGAGACTAGATGAAGGACAAGGTGTTGAGGCGACAATGGTTGCCCACCAGGCCAAGTGGCATAAAACATGTATGCTCAAATACAATAACACAATGCTACGAAGAGCAGAGAAGAGACGCATCGCAAGCAGCTCAGCATTTGATAGTACTGACAATGTCCAGGCCAAGCGCGCCAGAACACACTCTTCAGAAGCCACTACCAGCGGCACCTCCTGCTTTTTCTGTGGAAAGTCTGGCACAGAGACCCTACATGAAGTAACAACCTTCCAGGTGGACACACGCGTATGGAAGTGTGCAGCGCAAGTTGGGGACAATGAACTCATAGCCAGGCTCAGCATGGGTGATATGGTGGCTCTGGAGGCCAAGTACCATTCCAAGTGTTTGTTGGCTCTTTACTATCGTGCAAAGACCACTGTAGAAGCCGAGCAGAAAACTGACCATGAAGGTGTAATGTCAAGAATCGTACTGGCTGAACTGGTCCTGTATATCGAGGAAACCCACCTAGAAGAGGGCACCACCCCAGTCTTCAGACTCGCAGAACTTGTAAAGCTATACACAACAAGAATGGAACAGCTCGGGGTTGTTTTGTGCCAGAAAGTTAATAGCACAAGGCTGAAAGAGCGCCTGTTAGCCCAGATACCAGGCCTGAGATCCCACAGCAAAGGCCGAGATGTTTTACTAGCGTTTGATGAAGACATTGGTGAAGCGCTAGGCAAAGCCTGCGAGCAAGACTGTGACACTGAGGCAGTTCACCTTGCGCGTGCTGCACAGATAGTTCGTCGATATATGTTTGAAGACACTTACCAATTCCGTGGATCATTCCCGGGCGGCTGTCAGGAGGACTCTGTGCCAAATGTACTAGTTGCAATGGTAAATATGGTGCTGGATGGCCCCACCATCAAGAATCAAAGCCATTCCTCTTCAACACAAGCAGCTCTTTCCATTGCGCAGCTTCTCAAGTTCAACAGTGTCAAGCAAAGTCGGAAGCAGGGAGCAACCAAGACACAGGAGCCTCCAGCTGTCAGACACAGTACGTCTCAAGAAACTCCTCTTCCAACCTATGTTGGGCTGATGCTGTATGCTGAAACACGCAAGAGAGGACTTGTGGACAAGCTCTTCTCTCTGGGCCTAAGCATCTCATATGATAGAGTCCTACGTCTTTCTGCCCAGATGGGAAACAGCGTGTGTCAGCTGTACCGCATAGAGGAAGTGGTCTGCCCGCCTACCCTGCGTAGCAATGTGTTCACAACTGCGGCTGTGGACAACATTGACCACAACCCAAGTGCCACCACAGCCAAGAATTCATTCCATGGAACAGGAATCTCGCTTTTTCAACACCCAACGTGTGCAGATGAGGGAGTGGATCGTAGCATTGCTCTCACTGGGCGTGATACTGGATCAAAGACGGTTGAGCCTCTACCAGAATATTACACGGATGTACGTCCTGTTGCTTCTTCTGTCAAAGGGCAAATGATCCCAGCTACTTCTGTGACCTCTCTTAGACGCCACAACTGTGAGCAGCACATAGAAGATGAGTATATGTGGCTGGAGAACACGAGAAGTGTTCTCAAAGATGATGTTGAGTATTGAAATCTTCATCAAATGTCCACTTTTTCCACAAAATGGCGGCCAGTTTGGGGGCCATTTTTGAGAAAATTCATCTAAATATCTGTTAAACATTTATTGATGTTAATTCTGATGTAAAAAAAGGGAATTTTGGCCCATCTAGCACCAAACTAACGACACATAATGAAGTCTATGTAATGACGCTAATGTTAAATGGCGGCCATTTTGAACAATGGCCGCCATATCTTCCTAAGGGCTAATCTTGAATGCCTCCATATCCAAAAATGTTTAGAATATATTAATCTACATGTGTGCCAATTTTGGTGCTTTTAGACCAATTTGAACAATTGGTCTGCTATGCCGCTGTACTATTCCTCTTGTTGGTTTCGCTAGAGGCTCTCCACAACAAAGGCCTACGTTTACCCGAGCATATTGAGAGAGAGAGAGAGAGAGAGAGAGAGAGAGGCCTTTGTGCTAGGCCTTGCATTGTACCCTCCTTAAGGAGAGAGAGAGAGAGAGAGAGAGAGAGAGAGAGAGAGGCCTTTGTGCTAGGCCTTGCATTGTACCCTCCTTAAGGAGAGAGAGAGAGAGAGAGAGAGAGAGCCTTTGTGCTAGGCCTTGCATTGTAGCCTCCTTAAGGAGAGAGAGAGAGAGAGAGAGAGAGAGAGAGAGCCTTTGTGCTAGGCCTTGCATTGTAGCCTCCTTAAGGAGAGAGAGAGAGAGAGAGAGAGAGAGAGAGAGAATATATAAGTAATAAATGAGGAGACTAATACGAGAGAGAGAGAGAGAGAGAGAGAGAGAGAGACAAAATATATATATAAGTAATGAGGAGACTAAAATACGAGAGAGAGAGAGAGAGAGAGAGAGAGAGAGAGAGAGAAAATATATAAGTAATGAGGAGACTGTAATACGAGAGAGAGAGAGAGAGAGAGAGAGAGAGAGACAAAATATATATATAAGTAATGAGGAGACTAAAATACGAGAGAGAGAGAGAGAGAGAGAGAGAGAGAGAGAGAGAAAATATATAGGTAATGAGGAGACTATAATACGAGAGAGAGAGAGAGAGAGAGAGAGAGAGAGAGAAGAAGTAGTAACAAAGACACAGAATAACAGTAATTTCAGAGAGAGAGAGAGAGAGAGAGAGAGAGGCCTTTGTGTCAGGCCTCGCATTGTGGCCTCCTAGAGAGAGAGAGAGAGAGAGAGAGAGAGAGAGAGAGAGAGAATAGTAGTAACAAATACAATAAAATAATTACAGAGAGAATAATACAGAAAAATATAATAGAAGTAGTTACACAGAGAGAGAGAGAGAGAGAGAGAGAGAGAGAGAGAGAATATAAATACTACAAATAACCCTTTCAATAATAGAAGTCAACCCACCCAAATTATGCCAATTAAAAAGGGTGTGAAACCACCCACTCACACATACCAAGAATAGAGAGAGAGAGAGAGAGAGAGAGAGAGAGAGAGAGAGAGAGAGTACAGGAGTGAGGGAAAAGGGGGGGGGGATTAACCCCCTCCTTCCCCACAGAGGAAGTCTCTTAGGTGAACATAGGGGCGCCAGAATAGGATTTGCTAAAGAGCTACATCCTTCACAAGATCGACTAATTTTGTCTTTTTTTTTTTTCATCCAAGGGGGTCGGTTACGTCATTGTGGTTCAAGGCCGTAAGTGTACGCTATTGACAAGTCTGGGTACTTTTTCTTAGGACAGAGGTTTTGATATGCAAGGCTTTTTCGGCAAGTACACTGGGGTATAAAACGTCTGCTGGTATACTAAGGCTACACATAGGTTCAAAAAGTTCTTTTTTTCTGAGTACACAGAGCTGTAATACGTCTGCTGGTATACTAAGAGTACACGTAGGTTCAAAAAATCCTTTTTATCCTGAGTACACAGAGCTGTAAAACGTCTGCTGGTATACTAAAAGTACACGTAGGTTCAAAAAATCCTTTTTTTCCTGAGTACACAGAGCTGTAAAACGTCTGCTGGTACACTAAGAGTACACATAAGCTCAAAAAGTCCTTTTTTCCTGAGTACACAGAGCTGTAAAACGTCTGCTGGTATACTAAGAGTACACAGAGGTTTAAAGTCCTTTTTTCCTGAGTACACAGAGCTGTTAAACATTTTCTGGTCTACCAAGAGTACACAAAGTTAAAAGAATTCATATTTTCTTGAGTACACAAGGCTGTACCACATCATCTACTCTACTAAGAATACACAGAGGTTCCAAAAGTAACCTTTCCTAAGTACACAGAGCTGTAACGCATCGTCTGGTCTACTGAGTATACACAGAGGTTTCAAAAGTAGCCTTTCCTAAGTACACAGAGCCGTAACGCATCGTCTGGTCTACTGAGTATACACAGAGGTTTCAAAAGTAGCCTTTCCTAAGTACACAGAGCCGTAACGCATCGTCTGGTCTACTGAGTATACACAGAGGTTTCAAAATTAGCCCTTTCCTGAGAACACACAGAGCTGTAACACATCCTACAACTACACAGAGGTTTGAGAAGTCACATTTCCCCAAGTAGACAGAACTCTAAAACTTCCTCCAGTCTAATAAGGAACATAGAGGAAAAATAATTTGCTTTTTCGTTAGTAAAAAGAGCTCTAACATATCTTAGTCTTCTGAGAAATTATTATTATTATTACCTGCCAGGCTACAACACTAGCTGGAAATGGAGGTAGCTATAAACCTAAGGGTTCCAACAGGAAAAACAGCCCAGTGAGGAAAGGAAATAAGAAAACAGATAGTATGTCTGAGTGAACCCACAAGCTAGAGAACTCTAACCCAAGAATCTGGAAGAGCATGGTGCAGAGGCTATGGTACTAACCCAGGAAAGTGGAAGAGCATGGTACAGAGGCTATGGCACTACCGAAGATTTGAGAACAATGGTTTTCTTTTGGAGTGTACTTCTCCTAAAAGAGCTTCCTACCATAACTAAGGAGTTTCTTCTACCCCTACCAAGAGGAGGTAGTCCAAAATAGGCAGATAACTTACAAACCAGACCAAAACGTTTAAGGTCGTCTTCATAGTAAACAAACGCTAGAAATATGAATCTTCAGTTCATGAAACGTTTAAAACATTTAATTAGGCTTTTGTTTACTTCACGAGGTGGCAATTATAACCTCTCTCTCTCTCTCTCTCTCTCTCTCTCTCTCTCTCTCTCTGTTGCCTAGACTGTCCTCAGAGAGGAATTGTGTACCTAGCTGTCAGTCGGCTCGTGTGGGTCATTTGCCAGAGAGAGAGAGAGAGAGAGAGAGAGAGAGAGAGAGATTCTTCATGCAGAAAAAAACATACAAACACAGAGGCTTCTTTAATTTTTATTCCGTTTAAATAATTTATAACACACACACACACACACACACACATATATATATATATATATATATATGACCATGATCAGCAAAGGTGTACTAGTCAAGGCCACATATATTAGGTTGGTTTGCTATAAGCGATCAGACTAAAATTTCCCACCATCAGCAGTGGCCATCTTGATGAAAATGACCCCCCCCCCAAACATAACATACATGTCTGAGGCCTCTTTCCTGCATTGGATTACGTATGTATATGTTTGTGTATATATGAAATAAAAAGCCAAAAGAATTGATGGAGGAATTAATATATTTATCTATATATTTAATTAAAGAATTATCATTAAATCTGTCTATCCAAAAAAAAAAAAAAAAAAAAAAAAAAAACACACACTTCAACACGAATTTAAACATCTGCCAAAACAGAGAGGGGTAATCTAACGCTTGACCGAAGTAAGTACGCATCCGCGCGCGCAAGCACACACACACACACACACACACACACTTAACGAGAACGTAGGGAGGTAGTAAAACATTGGCACTACAGCTAGTTGGCATGAAGTCACGTCCTGCTAAGATCAGAAAAAAATGAGATTTGCAGTTACTGATAAAGGCTAGGATACTCTCTCTCTCTCTCTCTCCTCTCTCTCTCTCTCTCTCTCTCTCTGTCTTGTTGTTTTTTATCTTTGGTATTTAAAGCACTAGCCTGATTTTAATAACTTTAAACACTTTTAATAATAATAATAATAATAATAATAATAATAATAATAATAATAATAATAATAATATATTAATAATAATAATAATAAAAATAGTAATAATAATAATAATAATAATAATAATGATAATAAAAATAATAATTCTAATAGTAATTATAATAATTCTAATTATATTAATAACTATAACATTTTTAATAATAATGATAATAAAAATCTTAATCATCATCAACATCATCATAATACTAATAATAATAATAATGATAATAATAATAATAATTAATAAAAATAATATATTTTATAAATGTTTAATAGAATCCTAAATATATGCAGAACATCGATAAAAACACGAGATAAAAAACGATGTAATAATGCAGGAAGCAGGGAACTTTCTCTCTAGAAGAAACAAGAAAACAATAAAAACAATTAAAGATAATGCCAATAAAAAAGACAAAGGAATACATGTTAATAGTCAATTAGGCCTATATAGATAAATAAAAAAAAATTCTCATTCGTAAAGTGAAGAAACAAACAAACAAACAAACAAACAAAATAGCAATACAAACACACCGGTAGGGACAGGGATTGATTGATTGATTGACAGTTTTCTGGCATCCTGACATCTAAGGTCATTGACGCCGTAGGGACAGAGATGATAATGATGATGATGATGATGATGATTTTGGTGTTTTTACTTGTATCTGTAAATATAACTTCAGTTTCAAACTGTTTTTGTAAGTTATATTTTTACTAAAGTTTGAATTCTAATATTTTATGTCTTTTTTAGCCCTAAATATGAGAGATGTTGTCCAGACTCTTCGTTTTCCTTTTTATTTTACCTTTGAAGCTCGCCAGGAACAATGACCTACCTCAATATATATATATATATATATATATTTATATATATATATATATATATGTGTGTATTAGTGTATATACAAGAGTATGTGTTTGTATATATATATATATATATGTGTGTGTGTGTGTGTGTGTATGTGTGTGTCCATATATGTGCATATATATATATATATATGTATACACACAAATACATACATTTGTAAATAAACAAATACACAATATATATACATATATATATATATATATATATGTACAGTATATATATACATACATATAATGATATATATATATATATATATATTAACTTACGAAAGGAAACGAATAATGCACAAAACGTCTCTAAAGTACTGAGAGAGAGAGAGAGAGAGAGAGAGAGAGAGAGAGACATTCCGGAAGCCTTCTTGTTCTCCCTTCTTGACGACCCACAATACGTTGAGAGAGAGAGAGAGAGAGAGAGAGAGAGAGAGATCTTGAAGACATTCCGGAAGCCTTCTCGGTCTCCCTTCTTGAAGACTCACAATACGTTGAGAGAGAGAGAGAGAGAGAGAGAGAGAGAGAGAGATCTTGAAGACATTCCGGAAGCCTTCTCGGTCTCCCTTCTTGAAGACTCACAATACGTTACAAAATATTCGGAAATTGAATGATCATACTTATTTATTCAGTTATTTCTTTTAAAAACTTGTTATTAAAAGACCGTACCATATGATTACTATTATTATATTATACAAAAACTGTTATTATTAATAATATTTCCTAAGTTAAAGTCTACTGAAAAGAGAGAGAGAGAATTGTCCAGGAATTCCGTCGATGTCGTTAGCGAGTCAAACTGTCTTCAGGGAAGTCCTCAAGTCTCTCTAGAGGCTTCAAAGAATTAATGTGTGAGAGGCTCGGAGCCTCCGGAAGCTATCTTTCGTTTTTTCAAAATAAAGTTGGTCAAAGGAAAGTCATCTGGTAATCTAGCACAGATTTCTATAAGAATGTTCGGAGTGTTCAAAAAAGCGATCAACGCAATGAGGAACCCATTCAACCGAATCTTAGGAGGATTATTCAAGGGATCACACACAACTGGTGTTCAGGAGCAGCTGTTGGAGTGTGAGACCAATTTAAAGGATCTCGAAGGACAATTGAGGAAAGTTCAAGAGTCTTTCGCGTTCAGGATGGTGTCTTGGCTACTGCCCAAGAGGAGTGACAACTCTGAGGCTGGGATCGGAGATGTTCCCGTCCTCCAACGACTCCTTTCCTCCATTCCTATGGTCGGAGGATTCTGGAGTTCGGGGCAGGATCTTCAGGAATGTCAACTGAAGGTCCAGACTATGGAACGGCAACTGGATATGCTCAGGACTGATCTGAAACCTACAGGAATTCTGGGGAGATTTCTCCCAAACTTCGTCTCTGGAACTGAGGGTGGAACTATTGTCCCCCAAATGAGTGGTGGCAATTGGTTTACTGTTCTTCTGGTTGGTGTTATTGTGGCTGGAAATGTATTGTTATGGAAATTCTTGTCCACAGATAAGGAAGAAAAGGAGCTGAATGAGATAGGTGAAATTATTCAACTGTTGGAAGAGGAAATTGAATTTTTAGACAAAGAAGTGGAGAATGACAGGGAGGAAGACGAAGAAGAAAAAGAGCTGAGGGCAGAGATTCAACGTCTCTGCAACAGAGTCGAAGCTCTTGAAGAGGAAAGGGAAATCAAGACTGAAAAATTCTCAACACAATTGCAAGATCTTCAACAAACTAAGGATCAGCTGGAAGTCGAAATATCAAATAAAGATGCTTCAATCGGAGAATATCTAAATCAATTAACTAAGATGGAACAAATGAATCTTGAAATAAGCGAGAAACTAGTAAATGTTGAAGGTGAAAAAGCAGACTCTATTCATCGTTTGGAATCTATATTTGAGGGAAAAATTGAGGAATTAGAAAAAACAGTTCAGAATCAATTGGACATTATTAAAGAGATGGAAACAGAAAAAGGAATCAAGACTGAAAAATTCTCAACACAGTTGCAAGATCTTCAACAAACTAACGATCAGCTAAAAGTCCAATTATCAAATAAAGATGCTTCAATCGGAGAATATCTAAATCAATTAACTAAGATGGAACAAATGAATCTTGAAATAAGCGAGAAACTAGTAAATGTTGAAGGTGAAAAAGCAGACTCTATTCATCGTTTGGAATCTATATTTGAGGGAAAAATTGAGGAATTAGAAAAAACAGTTCAGAATCAATTGGACATTATTAAAGAGATGGAAACAGACAAAGAAATCAAGACTGAAAAATTCTCAACACAATTGCAAGATCTTCAACAAACTAACGATCAACTAAAAGTCCAATTGTCAAATAAAGATGCTTCAATCGGAGAATATCTAAATCAATTAACTAAGATGGAACAAATGAATCTTGAAATAAGCGAGAAACTAGTAAATGTTGAAGGTGAAAAAGCAGACTCTATTCATCGTTTGGAATCTATATTTGAGGGAAAAATTGAGGAATTGGAAAAAACAGTTCAGAATCAATTGGACATTATTAAAGAGATGGACACAGAAAAAGAAAAACTAGAGATGAAGCTAACTGAGGCTAAAGAAAAGGATTTGGTCCAGAACAAAAATTACAACAGCCTCTTAGAGGAGTTAGTAAATCTTAAGGAAGAATATTACGAGAAATCAAGTGAGATGGAAGAAAAAAATCTTGAATTAAGTAAGCAACTAGAAAAAGGTGAGCGTGAAAAGGTTGCCTCTATTCATCGGTTAGAATCTATATTTGAGGAAGATATTGAGGAACTGAAAGAGACAATTGAGAAGCAATTAGGAATTATTAGTGAGATGGAAACAGAAAAAGAAAGACTAGAGATGACGCTGAGTGAGGCTAAAGTCAATGATTTGGTCAGGACTGAAAGATATAACGGCCTCTTAGAGGAATTAGTAAGTCTTAAGGAAGAATATTACGATAAGTCAATTGAGATGGATGAAAAAAATCTTGACTTGAGAGAGCAACTAGAAAGAATTAAGAGTGAAAAAGAGGCCGCTATTCATCGGACGGAATCTGTATTTAAGAAAGAGATCCAGGAACTGAAAGAAACGATTGAAAAGCAGTCTGGGATTATTGGTGAAATGAAAACAGAGATGCAGAGGCTGGACCTGGATGCCAACGGACATAAGGAGGAGGAGGAGGAGGAGGAGGTCGTTGGAGGGGCATCTGGTGTTGGTGAATTGCTGGACCGGCTACGAGGCTCAAAAGCGACTCTCCCTCAAAACAACAACAATAATCAGGAAGAGCAGACCCTCCAGAAGGAAACTTCAAAGGAAGAGGAGACCAAAAAGGTCCCCTTAGCTCATATGGGCAGAGGCACAACTGGTTTCTTTAAAAAGAAAATCGGTGAACCTGAGTGTCATATCACCTTCCAAGGTGCGAAGGTTAGAGTTAACACCAAGAGGGACTATGAGCAAAAGGGGCACGTGATTGCCGACTTGGATATCCAAAGGAAGTTCCACAGAGCCATTTATGGAGTGGAAGGAAGGAAGCTGAAGGAAATCACCCGGGAGAGTGGTGTCAAATCCATTTGTATGCCACGAAGGGATGACTCCAGTAATCTCATAACAATCATTGGCACCATAAAGCAGGTTCAATTAGCAGCCGATCACATCGATAAGCTTCTGAAGAGACACCGTTAAGTGAATACTTGGATCCGCAAATGGATGGGGGAACAAAAAAACTAAAAAAAAAAAAAAAAAAAATATAAACTAAAAAAAAAAAAAAAAAAATACAAAAAAAAAAAAAAAAAAAAAAAAAAAAGGAACAAGAAGAAGAAGGACTTCAATTTCAGTTTATTTTGAGAGGATAATTAGATTTAGCCGAGTTTTGCAAGGACCAAAACTTAAGGATCTTTAACCTGACTGACCACCCACCTTGAAGAACACTTGGAAGGACTAGCCAGCTTGAGGGATGCAATGCTCAACTATCCAGCTTGAAGGATGCTTGTAATAACTTGGAGGACAACCGGCTATGCAGAAAGAAGAAACCTGGCAGATTCAGGTATGCTATGTACCTTGGTGAACGAGTACAAGGCGTCCGTCAAGTGTACAAATGGTCGGATATCTAGATCTATTCCTCTGGATAACAACCTTCGGGTAGTTCTGGGGGAATAATCTAGAAGACTGGCTATGCAGAGGGAACGAGCTAGGCTTCTTCTAGTACGCACTCTTGTCCTTATAGGTTGACCCAAGATACTTCAGCTGGGGAAGGAAGCTGCGCCTCTTCCTGAGGAGGACAGTCTGGATAGGTGTTCATCAAATGGCTGGTGATGAAGGTTGAAGAGCTGGGATGAGCAGAGTAAGTTTTGGTCCTGACACTTGGTGAGTTGATGCACTCACAATTTTGTGAAAGGAAAAGTATCTTCTTCTTTTTTTTATTAGGCTTAAGGTTTTTTTTTAGGTTTAAGGTTTTTTTTTTTAGGTTTAAGGTTTTTTTTAGGCTTAAGGTTTTTTTTTTAGGCTTAAGTTTTTTTTTTTAGGTTTAAGGTTTGTTTTTTTAGGTTTAAGGTATGTTTTTTTAGGATTAAGGTTTTTTTTTTAGACTTAAGGACTGGCTATGCAGGTGAAGAACCTCTGATACTGATGAATGAGCGCGTCCTATTTGGGTGGGGAAAATTACGCTTGGCTTCACCACCTGGACTGCTTGGCTTCACCACCTGGACTGCTTCGATGGGATGGGGCTTGGCTTCACCGCCTGGCCCACTTGGCTTCACCACCTGGACTGCTTGGCTTCACCGCCCGGCAATACGATGGCG
>NC_090754.1:20466415-20469105 GCF_036898095.1 Palaemon carinicauda | reverse complement strand
ATAATAGTGATGAATGCACAGGGTTTAGTCACGAGTAACTCTAAAAGGAAAATAGAGTTCCTAGAAGAACTAACCCAAATTGAAAAAATAGATATATTAAATATAAGTGAAACATGGTATTCCCAAGAGACTGGCAGTGATGACCAGATAAAGGGTTTCCAAACTTATAGATCAGACAGAAAAAATAGGAATCAAGGGTGAACCGCAATATATGGAAGAGACATAAATCAAGGAAAAGTCTGTGAAAAACACAGCAACACAGAATGTGAATTGATTGCGGTAGAATTTGAATTTGAAAAACTAGTGAATATTGTAGTTTACAGACCCCCAAATACTAAGGAGTTTGACATAATAATAGAAAAAATAGATGATATATGTAGAAACCATAAAGACTGGAATATACTCCTATCCGGAGATTTTAACTTTCCTTTCGTGGATTGGAAAGAACGGATAGAAGAAAGTGGTTGTATGTATACATATAAAAAAGAGAGTAATAGTAGCGCAGAAGATAAGAGGCAATTTGAAAAGCTTCAAGATATGCTATTAGAACATAATATGCAACAAATAAACCACATTCCAACAAGAAAGGAAAATGTCCTAGATCTAGTATTTGTGAATGAGGTGAATTATGTTAAAGAAATAATAGTGTATAACACGGGAATTTCAGACCACAATGTCATAGAATTGATAGTTCATTCCAAAGCAAGTGATCACAGAATTAATAAAAGCACAAAACTTTGGGAAGGATATGGAAAATATAATTTTTACAGTAAGAATATAAAATGGTCAGAAATAAATGAAGAACTGAATAAAGAATGGAAAAATGTATTTATAAGTGATGATATACAGGTAAATACGGACATACTGTACAAAATACTGGAGAAAATTGTTGAAAAATATGTACCGAAAAAAAACAATAAACAAAAGACGTGCATACCAAGAGACAGAAGGATTTTATTTCAGAAAATTAGAAAGTGGAAGAAAAATCTTGCAAAAGAAAAAAATGTGTGGAAAATGAGGGAAATAAAATGTAAGATAGAAAATGCAGAACAAAAGATTATACAGTCGAAAGAAAATGAAAAAAGGGACTTAGAAGAAAGGACACTTCAAAATATAAAAAGAAACCCCAAAGTACTTTACTCCTATGCAAAAAAGATGAATAAAAGGAGAATAGAAATAGGCCCTCTAAGAATTGAAGGACGGCTAACGAATGAAAAAAAGGAAATATGCAACATATTAGCAGAAAAATATAAGAGTGAGTTCACACCAAGAATTGCGAATGAGAATAATGAAACAGATATGAGAGAAGAAAATGTTGAATATCTAACGGATATAGATATTAATGAAGCAGATATTGTCACGTCTATAAACGAAATTAAAAATGGATCGGCAGCCGGACCAGATGTTAAACATAAATTAGCTTATATAACCCCTATCTTCAAAAGTGGATCAAGACTAGAGGCAAGCAATTATAGACCTGTTAGTCTAACATCACATATTATGAAAGTGTATGAGAGGGTAATAAAAAAGAAAATAATGAACCATTTGGTCAAAAATAATTTGTTTAATATGGGTCAACACGGTTTCGTACCTGGAAAAAGTACACAGACCCAACTGATAGCACACTATGAAAACATATACAATAATATGATAAATGAAAGAGACACAGATGTGATCTATCTAGATTTTGCAAAAGCCTTTGACAAGGTAGACCATAACATATTGGAGAAAAAAAATGAGAAAGCATAATATTGTGGGAAAGATAGGAAAATGGGTAAAAGAATTCCTGCAAAACAGAAAACAGATAATGGTTGCAAATGACGAGAAATCAGATGAAGCCCAGGTAATATCTGGTGTGCCACAAGGTACGGTATTAGCTGCACTGCTATTTGTTATTATGATCTCAGACATAGACTGTGATGTTGAAAACTCCGTAGTGAGAAGTTTCGCCGATGACACAAGAATAAGTAGAGAAATTACTTGTGATGAAGATAGGAACTCACTACAAAGAGATCTAAACAAAATATATGAATGGGCGGAGATAAATAGGATGGTATTTAACTCCGATAAATTCGAATCAATAAATTATGGAAACAGAGAAGGAATGGTGTATGCATACAAGGGACCTAATAATGAGACAATCACAAACAAGGAAGCAATTAAAGACCTTGGTGTAATTTTAAATAGGAATATGTTATGCAACGACCAAATAGCAACACTGTTGGCTAAATGTAAAGCAAAAATGGGAATGTTATTCAGACACTTTAAAACAAGAAAGCTGAACACATGATTATGCTTTACAAAACTTATGTGCGTAGTACACTCGAGTACTGCAATGTGATATGGTACCCACACTACCAAAAGGATATTGCGCAAATAGAGAGTGTACAAAGGTCCTATACTGCTAGAATAGAAGAAGTTAAGGACCTTGACTACTGGGAAAGACTGCAATTTTTTAAAACTATACAGTCTAGAAAGGAGAAGAGAACGCTACATGATAATACAAGCATGGAAGCAAATAGAAGGAATTGCTGAAAACATCATGGAGCTTAAAATATCAGAAAGAGCAAGCCGAGGTAGATTAATAGTGCCAAAAAGCATTCCAGGTAAACTGAGAAAGGCGCACAGGACATTAATCCACTACGCACCAGCATCGATAATGCAGCGACTATTTAATGTGCTGCCAGCTC
>NC_090754.1:20441415-20461415 GCF_036898095.1 Palaemon carinicauda | reverse complement strand
GTAAGCAAGCTTTCTAAGCCCTGTGGTGTTCTGCTAATTAGGACAGCGTCATCAGCATACTCTAGGTCTGCTAATTTCCTGTTACCAGTCCAGTCCAATCCTTCTCCACCATCCCCAACCGATCTATGTATTACAAAATCTATGAGGAGGATAAACAACATAGGTAACAGCACATTCCCTTAGAGTACTCTATTGTTCACTGGAAATTCGTTTGATAAGATGCCACTAACATTAACTTTGCATTTGCTATGCTCATGAACAGACAATTAAATTTACATATTTGAGAGGAACTCCATAATGACGCAGGACTCTCCACAAAATTTGCCAAAGCATGATCAAAAGCTTTTTCATAGCCCACATATACCATCAAAAGGGGATTTCTATATTCTGCATATTGCTGTACAACATGTCTTAAATGAAAATTTGGTCAGTACAACTTCTACCTTTTCTAAATCTTGCTAGTTCATCTCTCAGCTTTTCATCAATCTTTCTCTCTAGTCTCTTTAGAATGAGCATTCTATATATTTTTATGACAGCTGACGTAAGTGTTATGCCTCTCTAATGATTGCAATTAGTCAGATCTTTTTTTTTTTTTTTTTTTTTTGTCATTTTCACCAGCACTCCTAGCTCCCATGCATAAGGCTTTGCCTCTTCACGCCACATTCTACAAAATAATCTTGTAGGTAATCTCGGAGTCCCCTCATTTCAGGCAATATCATCTCAGCAGTTATTCCTTCGTATCCAGGGGCTTTTCATCTTTTGAGTTTTTTAAAGAATAGTTTAGACTTCAAACACACCTAATTCATTCATGGGCACATCAAGGTCTTCATCGGTTTCAGGTATATCAACCAAATTATTCCCTTCGTATTTCCTATTCATGACCTTACTAAAGTGTTCAATCCAACGTTACCTTTCATCATCTTCTTTTGTTATAACAGACCCATCTTTCTTTGTGATGGGTATATGCTTCTTCTTCTTTTTTCCCGTAGAGATTTCATTAATAATTCTATGAGCAATTCCTACAACAAAGCCACTCCCTGAATTCTTAGCTTTGTCAGCCTCATCTGCTTTCCTGTTTAAATATTCTCTCCAATCATTCCTGATACTTCTTTTGACCTCACTATCAATACTGAAATACTTGGCATGCTCTGCCTTGTAATTTTCACTACTTCCTATAAAACTTTCAGATATCAATTTCTGTCTTTGTCTTCTTTTTATAGTATCCCAAGTATCATTTGATATCCATGGTTTTTTCCTTGTAACTGCATGTCCCAAAACTTCGTCTCTTAAAGTCTCTTAAGACTGTAAATCGATTCCTATATTCAGTTACAAAGATTCTTGTGTTCATCCTCTAGAAGCTTATTTGTATCAAACTTAGGTATTCTATCTACATTTCTGTTGGGTGCTTTCAGTTTTAATATTTGTGTGGCAATGGGGAGCTGGTGATCACTACCAATATCAACACCTCTATAGCTTGTTACATTTCTCAGAGTCCTCCTTCTCTCTTTATCAATGGCTATGTTATCTATTTGATATTTGTAATTCCCACATGGTGAAGTCCATGTATATTTGTGGATCTCCTTGTGCTGGAAAAGAGTACCTCCAGTAACAAGATTGTTTGTTGAACAATAACTTATAAAATGTGTCCATTTTCATTTGCAACTTCGTCCAGAACCTCAACACCCATCACATTTTCTATCCCTTGATTATTTCTTCCAACTTTATCATTGAAGTCATTAATCACAATTTTCATATCTCTAGGTTCTCATCTATTATACTCTGCAGTTCTTCAAAGTATTCATCTTTCCTTTCTTCGGGGGAATCATTTGTTGGCGCACAGCAAACTATAATACTCTTATTGCACTGCTTTGATTCAATTTTTGTAAGTAACAATCTACTATCTACAGCTCTCCATTTGGTTAATGCCTTTTCTGCTCTTGGTGTCATCATCATTCCTACCCCTTCTCTTCTACCTCCATCTGTTCCTCCTGAGTAGATATATGTATTGCCTTGGTCTTAGAGTTCTTTATCAATCCGCTTACAACGTGTTTCACTTAGGGCCACGATATCCAAACTATATTTCATAAATTCATTCTCTACTAGCTGTAAATTCTCAGTTTGATTCATGGTTCTAAGATTCCAATTACTAATTTTCAATTTTTCTTTAGTATTTACAAACCGGGAGTTTCTTAGCAACCCGCTACGCCCAGGACTGGGGGCAATTCTTTCATTTTCGCTTTCCACAGACTGACTAAATTCATAGAGGATTCATTGGCTAGATTCATCAAAGAATAGCCAGTTTCTTAGTGATGCGCAGTGCATATCTGAATAAGGCAAGTGACCCCAGCCGGTCCATACTAATTCCAGTAAGATCTACTGCCAGGCATCAGGAGTAGAGGAGTATCCATAGCACCAAACGGATACATACCTTTTTCAAATTACAGATGGAATTAATGGTCCTTTATTTATGGAACCCATGCCTCAAAGGGAATGTTTAGTCCCACATTTAGAAGAACTGAAGCTGTTTTGAGCATTCGGTTGAATTAAATAGACCCGTCATATATTCAGGCATTTAAATTTTCACGTATATGGCTATAGTATATATTGAATTGTTCACATTTATTTCCAATTTTGTACTTGTCCCTACTTTCTCATTAGTAATAGGTTTGATTATCATTTTCTATGAAAAGAAAACTTTTTCTTTTTTTATTTTCTTATAAATCAATATGATTTTTTATTGAAATAAATGATAGAAAATATTTTCAAAGAACTATCATTTATTTACAGTATATTTCTAATTAAAATGATTAAGAATATATATATATATATATATATATATATATATATATATATATATATATATATATGTGTGTATGTATATATATATAGATAGATAGATAGATAGATAGATAGATAGATAGTTTACAAAATTTATTACTTAATAACTTAACATTATGAATTGGATGTTTTTTTTTTTTAATTGAGTGTCCAGAATTGCCTTACCATTTTTCAAGGCGAGGCAAAATTGGACACTAGATATTCCAAATTTTTTCATTCATTTTTTATTTTAAACCTTCCTTTAGCATCATCCACTAATTTTTTTTTTTGGGGGGGGAAAATAATTTCATGTATTATTTCCGAGAAACCCTAAAATGAAGGTGAGGCAATTATTGGACACCCATATTCAGCAATTATTTTAGGGGTACTTCATACTTTTCAAAAATCCGACATACTAATATTTATAAAGTAGATGGTTGGGCAATTTCTAATAGCATTATAGTTTTCGAAAATTATAAATAGTTTTAGAGATATTGCATCTGCCCAATATTTGCCTTACTTGTCCAAAATTGCCTCTGTCCAAAATTGCCTTACCCTACTATATTAGATTTTCTAAAATTTAGTTAAACGTGCATAAAACTTGGATTTAGATTTTGTCTCACACCAACTTAGATCTTATTTATATTTTATTTAATCAGATGCTAAACTTCTCAGTGCTTTATAATAATAAATCATAAAAGTTTTCAATATAGCACTATAAAAGTAAATTACAATCACATTAGGCCAATCGTCATGCACTTGGCGGTTCCAGCTGCCATTGAATGGTGAACACTCGATATCACACATTGAGAGCGCATGTTTGTACAAGGGTTTTTTTTTTCTTTTCTTTAATAAACAATTATTGAGTTAACATTGACCATTCACAAGGGTAATGCCTTCTGTGGTTCTACAGTTAATCACTGATACTTGTTATCAGATAAGAGAATGACAATAATTGGAATAAAATATACTAACTGACAACTCCACTAGTTTCTAACGAGCTATGTACGATTAATTTTGCAATGTGTTGCATTAGTATTGACGCCGACTGTATAATACATACCTTTTTTTAATATATATATTTCTGATTGAACAGATTCAAATATGACGCTGAGGGTCTAACGCACCTGACTTGGGGAAGCCCTGAAAATGAACCTCACCATTACAGCCTAAATGGTCGCCACTTAACACTTGCTGTGACGCCCTTGCCTCATATCATCGATTTGGGGCCCCGTTACCCAGATGGAAGTGTCGAGATCGTTTCGGGTGGAGATGCTACTATCATCAATTGTCTGAGTTCATCTTTGAATTTCACGTGAGTGTTGAACCCAGCCAGTGTTTGAATATTGCAATGGTTACCCTTGTATGGGAATGCAGTCATATTCTTGGGTTAGAGTACCTCCATTTTTCTGGGTGCTTCCACTGAATAAAATACTGATGACTTTAAAGCATTTTATCTGAAATGGTTATTTCTATTCATTTATTTTGACAGCGTTCTTTTAGTTATCTTCATTAATATTTTTATGTGTATTCCTGAAAACTTAGACCACCACCATATTGTGCTTTGTGTACCAGAGATGTATTTCAGAGTTTTGTTTAATCTGAACCATTTTAACTTTTATTTCCTTTTTGTTCTATCTTTGTAAACTCATCTGTACGACATATAATACAGTAAAAACTTAATCAAACGAATAGAGAACCACGCAGCGATGACAGGGAACAGATAGTATTTCCTTGACTGCTAATCGACCTTAGTACTTGAGTGTTAGCCTTAACTACTTCCTGAAAAGACAAATACATGAGCAAGACTATAATAATTTGGTAATAAACGAAGCCTTATGCTTTACATTTAACCGAAGCTTTCATACATTTGACCCTGTGTTTCTGAGTGTGGAGACCCTAACATGGTAAAAGGGTTAGTAGGCTACATCTCCAAGATCAGCAAAGCTGTACTAGCAACAGCCACGCATACTAGGCTAGTTTGCTGTGAACTATCAAACTAAAGGCTCCTGCGGCCAGCGTGGTGATGAAAATGGCCTTGTTACAAGAGACGCCATAATTTTTGTAAGTCTAGCATTTGGAGAACATTTTATACACGTTTGGGAATATTCTAGTATTTTAAACGGTATTTTTTTACTATTTTGAAAGGGATTGAAGTATATTTGTATTTGTTTTATATCATGCTCAAGTCATAGTATTCCTTTCTAATTTGACTGGAGTGCAAACATTTCCACATCAAATATAGAAAAAAATGTTCGGTCGCTCATTCCTTAACTAAACGATTTTTACTTATTTATTGGGAATCCCTTATAAGTACAACCAACGATCTCTCTTCCAGGTACAAGGCATTTCATTCCATTGATAATTCCTTCGGGAATGTTTTGCCCAATGGCACTGCCACAGGAATTATTGGGATGGTGGCCCGACGAGAAGTTACTTTTGGAGCTGGGACCATTGCTATAACACGTAAGTTGCCTAATATATCATAAATGATATTGTAAGAGTTACATGAAAAATTCTCCGACTGCTGTATGAATTTTAATTGCTAATTTCAGATATGATTTTTTTTTTTCACAGGCGAGAGAGAAAGGGTGGTTGATTTCACAGGTCCATACCTGGCGACAAGTACCATGTTGTTTTCAAGGTTCCCAAAAGAGAAGAATCGAGCCCTTGCTGTCCTGAGCCCTTATCAGTTTCAGGTACGTAGACACCTGCAGAAGTTCTGAAACTCATTTCAAAGTATCAATTTGAGTGTAGAAACTCGTTTCTAAATGTAAATCCGAACAATGCAACTTGTTTCAAAGCATCAACAATAAAACTGAAGTCAATTTCAAAGCATTGGTAAGATACCGTGGAATATCTTGTAACAGCAGATTACTCAACTCTTTGCTTCACTTTCTTCTCGTTCATCTACCCAGTTAATTGTGGTGATTGAATTCGTCAGAGAAAATTCTTCCTTCCAGTGGAAGATTGACTGATCAACCATTGTCTGCTAATGCAACGTTCAACTCAAGGAGAAAACCTACAAATAACACTTTCTAATTATTTCATTTTGATTTCCACTAAGACATATTTTGAAGCTGTAAGATAGCCACTGAATCCTAAAACTAATGACTGTCTTTTCTGTGGGAGATTTTTTTTAACCCTCTAAATAAGTCATATTGATATTATTCCCAGATTTTCTTGGTAAAAAAGAAAAAAACTCACCGCGGTCTAATTGTAACCTGGGATCACTGATAGCCGATTTAATTGTTATTTTCCAAGTAGGTCTAAAATCCAGTATTCTGCAAAGAGAAACACCACAATTAAATGGAAGGGTTAATTCTGAAACTGTTGATTTAGGTATAAAGGCTCTCAGAAATGTGAATATTTGCCTTTGCACGATTAAAATATTCAAATTCGAACTCTCTTGTATTTTCTGAATACAATGTTCAATATATTCCACTCGATGATGAGCCATGATTAATCTAGCCTGAGATGGCTTCATTGTATAACTTACGACTTTTGATTTTCATGATAGTGATAATAGAAACATTAATGATACTAGTAATAATGAAAAGTTGAAGTGGTAGTGATAACAACAATATATGCAGGAGAACTAAGCTAGTAACAAAGAATAAAATATGAATTACCCTGTCCATTATTTTTACAACCGTTTTTCCCCACCTTTGACCAATAAACGTTCTTGCATTTCAAAACAGGTTTGGGTCAGTTTTGCTACGACTGTTCTCTTCATGGGGCCAGTTGCATATTTAGTCTCATTATTAACCAGCAAATACCTCGCATCTGATGTTAAACCAAGTCTCCAGTGGTATTCTTTCAATATGTTCCGCAACATGGCCAACCAGGGTAACTACATTGAAGCTGAATCTTGGCCAACGAGGTTTATCCTTTTCACCTGGTATTTCTTCTGTGTCATATATTCAGGTGAATTTGGCATCTATTGATGACTTTCTTTTTCATTCATTCCAATACTTTGCGTAAAATACTATTTTCTTTCCTGAGAAGCTAATTGCAAAATGAAAATGTCCTATTTAGTTTTAGTTTAGTCATTGGAAGTTTAATTTCAGAAGGATTTTAAAAGAATCTTATAATATTTCACTCCAAAAGGACAAATGCCAAATAAGGTTCCGTTTATATTTCTAATATATTAATAAAAATGTCAAGCCCAGCCATGACTTAGTCTCGTATTTTATGCTTTTTCTTTATGTACCAAACTATAAATGAACCAAAGCACACTGGAGTGTAATTATGTATCTTTCGTGATTCGATAAGTAGCCTTTCATCCAAGTATAAGATATTAAATTTTGAGTGTCTAGATTCCTTAGCAAGAGACCGCCTAGTCCTCATAGTTTTCAACACAACAGAGAGATTCATCCTCTCAAAAAGGACAAAAGTACAAAAAAAAAAAGAGAGAGAGAGAGAAAGAGGCGCGGGGCTACTTATTACTAAAAAAATAAAAAATAAAAAATCCAGCCATTGTTCCCTTTCAGCTCTATACTCTGGGGTACTGACAGCTGTTTTGGCTGTTCCATCCTATGAGACTCCTATTGATTCCCTGACCGACCTTCCCAGGGCCACCAAAGAGGGATTCACCATTGGCATGGTAGGAGGCACCAGCACAGAAGAATTTTTTAAGGTATGCCTCCCTTGAGCAAGAGGATTTATGCATTATTTCAAAAAGCATTATGAAAGTAATTTTTATTGTACTTGAAGCTTATTAAAACTGAAACCATATCCTCAGAAGGATACAAAACTGAATCCTCATCAACTTTCCTTTTCGCAGGAAGCGAAGGAAGTCATATACAAACAGATCTGGGATATACTTAAAAGTCAAGATCCTTCAGCGAGTTTTACCAGTGGCATCAATGAAGGAATGAAAAGAGTAATTATTCTTAGTATCCCTTTTTAAATCTATTTCAAGATATGAGTCATTGAGTTTGCCTCATACATATAGTTAGTTGTGCCTGTTGCTTAATCAACACTCAGAAAACTAAATGTTTTACCTGGTTTTAAATCAATTATGATGTCAATTAAACTCTTTCATAAAAGACCATACATCTTCTGTTTTAATTTAGCTTTTGTGAATATCGTTATACATTTCATTTTGAATTTGTCTCATGGAAAAATTATCGCTGTAAATATTTCTTATTTCAGAGTGAAAAAGAATTTGGCCTTAACTTTTTCATTAAACTTTTTCAAAATATAATTTAGTCTTCAGTTTGTTTTTAACTGTAACAGTCATTTTCTGTCAACCGTTTCAAAACTCCTTTTTGAAGTATATTCTAAGATTTCTCAATAGATAAATTCGAGTATAACTACCAAGCATTTCAATTATTATCTTAAGTACTCAAAAAAATTTTAAAGATTGCAAAAGTAGACAAGAAACAATTAATTCCACAGATATTAAAGCATCAGAGTCAGTGGGTAGTAGGTTAGCCAAAGCACTACCACCAACTGAGATACTACTGTTTGAGAGTTATGTGCTCCTTTGACTGGCCAGATAAGACTACATTGGATCGCTCGGTTAGGGCTCAGTTTACCTTACCTACGCATACACGAATAGTGTGGCCTATTCTTTACATATTCTCTTCTTTCACTAAGATAACCGAAAAAGAATTTTCTTCACACAGGGCGTTAACTACTGCACTGTAATTGTTCAGTAGCTCCTTTCCTCTTGGAAAGGGTAGAAGAGACTCTTTAGCTATGGTAAGCAGCTCTTCTAGGAGAAGGGCACTCCAAAATTGAACACTTATTCTCTAGTTCTGGGTAGTGTCAAAGCCTCTGTACCATGGCCTTCCACTGTCCTTGGATTAGAGATTTCTTGTTTGATGGTACACTCAGACATTCTATTTTATCTGTTTCCTTATTTCCATTCCTCAATGACCTATTTTCCTTGTTTGAGTACTTTGACTTATAGTATCCTGTTTTTATAATTAGGGTTGTAGCATAGCTACCGATAATAATTAATATTAACACTTTAAGTCTCAGGGCCCAATGGTACAGACAGAAGTACTACGGTAACAGGGACAGGGGGGAGCACCCTAGTCGACAGGTACTGCGGCAACAAACGAAACAGCTAGAACCCAAAAGTCACAGATACTTCAGGTATAGGTATACTGTAGGTACTGTGAAGACTATCAAAGTAATCAAGAAAAAGGAAATACCAAGCAAAGCTTGAACATAAAAAACAACCAGTAAAACACTACAAAACAAGCCAATCTAGAATGAGCAGCAGGCATAGTAGCAACACTACAAAGAAAGTCTTTAACACCAATAAATTCACTGTTGGATAGTTAAGAATTGAGCAGACGAAAAATAGAGCTGGTACGGAAGTGGTCAGAGATGAGCAAGCAGTTCAATCATTAGGCAAAGTGTGCCTGGAGAAAACTCCAGTCGAGAGGGAGGTAAGTGTATGGCTAGCCTAGGCAGTAGGCAAAGACTGTTACTCTCATTTCTGACCAAAAGAGATGATATTCTGGAAGCTGGTGTGGACTAGGAAAAGGGCAGACATGTCTGCAGCAGTTAACATATCCCTCCTCTACTTATTTGATCTCCTCTTCTTGGAGCACATCTTCGAAATAGGCTATCAAAACCAGTATATCTCACAGGCCGTTGGAAGCAAGAACAGGTGACTCCAAGTGCTACAGGACAAGTACAGTTGGACACAGGTATTCCTGGTACACCTCGCTCCGAGGAAGCACACTCAGCCGTACCCTTATTGCGTGGTGAATTCTTGCGTTTAGTCCTGCCACCACCTCTGCAATCTCTTCTTACACTGTTTGGTTACTCGCTGTGAAGTAAGGGTGTGAAAAGGTGCACTTCTTCGGAGCGAGGTGTGCCAGGGATTCCTATGTCCAAGAGTACATATCGATCTCCAGCAAGGACATGTAGGTAGGACAGGTCGTCCGTAAAGTATTTTGGCAAATTCCCCAAGGTATACTTATGCTATATGGCGAGTACAGGCACATTAAAACAAGGCATAAGCACCGAAATTTACAAATAAAGTTGCATAAAAAAGCTCTGCTATAAGCTACATGCACAGCACAAACTATTCATACTACTCTATTATAAAACAATGTAAGTAAAGAGAGACAGACAAAAATTATTTACACGAATGAAAAAGAAAAGGATAGTATATACAAGTTACAAGTAGCAAGGATGTAGGTAATAACTATAAAATCAGCGTAATAAATAATTTAAAAAGGACAAAAATAGGATTGATGTATCCATTAAGGGCACCAAGAAAGAGAAAATATATATATAGAGCAATAAATGCAATAAATCTTATGAATATATATAATAAATTAGAGCACCAAAATTAAGTAAAGTAAAAAACAGGAACCTGTACTTTGTCCACAGCAAACTTGAGGTAAGGCAACAGACAGCCCTCAACACAAAAAAATATATACATAAACACATGGAATACCTAGATTATACCCAGAACTTCAATGGTTACCGTAGCATTACAAGATTTAACCAAGGTAGACGACAGTAACAAGTTGTATGCATCAAATGTTAGTTGCTCTTTCCCAAGATTAGAGATGAAAATGAGAATAGGTGAAAATTCCTGAATGTTTTTGATCAAAAACTCTTTGAAATTACTGAGCATGAATAGCTAGGGTCAATGCAGACCTGTTGTTGAGACCACCATAGACGCCAATTGTGAATAGCTTTTACATATCATTGGCTCCATACACTGACTGTTTAAATTATTGCACAAAGAAACAAACATTAAGATGACTCATCTTAATTTGTTGGGCAAAACCTTGCTGTCTTAGATTCCTTATCCTGATTGTCTTATTGATATCTTTCACTGTTGTTCAGATATTTCCTTATGCATAGTGCACAAGATTTTTCATAATTCTGACTATCCTTTGCATTCAGATATTTCCAGACTAAACCATTCAGTACGTAGAACCAGATATGTAGCTAATTCTAACAGTCTTCCATTCGCCATCGTGAGGTTCGATATTACATAGTATAATAAAACTTTTCTTCCAGATGAAACTAGATTGTGGAATGATATTCCTAATCTGGCGGTTGAATCGGAAAAAAACTTGTTTCAATTTTATATATGCAGGTGATTAAAAGGGCTGGAAATTGCCACCTGAAAGAGGTAATGTGTTTTTTATATGAGTGGCATGTCTTCTCAGAGCCCTAAATAAGTGGGAATGCTCCTGATTTGACTACCTACCTTGGTGGTCTTATAAAACTAAAAAAATCTCAACAATTGCTGTTATTTGGGAAGATATGCTGTTGGATAGGCAGTTCTCTTGCAAACAAAGGTGTCGTTCTTTAGCTTGCAAGATAATTATTTGGTAGATATTGGGAGCAAGAAGAAATAAAATGTACATATGTGGCAGTGACCTTATTATTTCCAGATTCCATTCCCTGAGGTCAAAGTCACTGCTAATCGAATTCAAGAATTGCTTCTTCATTCAATGGTTAACTACTGCCCTATAATTGCACAGTTGCTACATTCCTCTTGGTGAAGGTAGAAGAGACTGTTTAGCTATGGTAAACATTTCTTCTAGAAGAAGAGCATTCTAAAATCAAACCATTGTTCTGTAGTCTTGGATAGTGCCATAGCCTCTGTACCATGGACTTTCACAGTTTTGGGTTAGAATTCTCTTGCTTAACGGTACACTTAGGCACAGTATTCTATCTTATTTCTCTTCCGCTTTTTTGAAGTTTTATAATTCATATATGAAACAGAGAGAGGGAGAGAGGTCCTTTCTGTCAATAGACGTAGGAGATGATGATGATGGTGATGATGATGATGATGATGATAGGAAAGATCTAATCTAATGTTGTTATTATTCTTAGATTTTTTATTTTAATTGTTCATTGCTTCTCTTGTAGTTTATTTCCTTCTTTCCTTTCCTCACTGGGTTCAGTTTCCCTGTTGGATAGTACCATAGGCTCTGCACCTTGGTCTTCCACTGTCTTGGGTTAGAGTTCTCTTGCTTGAGGGTTCACTCAGGCACACTATTCTGTTTCCTTATTTACTTTCTTCATTGGGCTGTTTTCCCTGTTGGAGTCCTCGGGCTTATAGCATTCTGCTTTTTCAACTATTATTATTATTATTATTATTATTATTATTATTATTATTATTATTATTAATATTATCATTATTATTTGCTAAGCTACAACCCTAGTTTGAAAGGCAGGATGCTATAAGCCCAGGGGCTCCAACAGGGAAAATAGCCCAGTGAGGAAAGGAAAAAAGGAAAATTAAATATTTTAAGAAGAGTAACAACATTAAAATAAATATCTCCTATATAAAATTTAAAAAACTTTAACAAAACAAGATGAAGAGAAATAAGATGAGAGTGTGTGCTCGAGTGTACCCTCAAGCAAGAGAACTCTAACCCAAGGCAGGGGAAGACCATGGTACAGAGGTTATGGCGCTACCCAAGACTAGAGAACAATGGTTTGATTTTGGAGTTTCTTTCCTAGAAGATCTGCTTGCCATAGCTAAAGAGTCTCTTCTACCCTTACAAAGAGGAAAGTGGCCACCGAACAATCACAGTGCAGTAGCCCCTTGAGTGAAGAATTGTTTGGTAATGTGTGTTGTCAGGTGTATGAGGACAGAGGAGAATATGTAAAGAATAGGCCAGACTATTCAGTGTGTGTGTGTAGGCAAAGGAAAAATGAACCATAACTAGAGAAAAGGATCCAATGTAGTACTGTCTGGCCAGTCAAAAGACCCCATAACTCTCTAGTTTTAGTATCTCAATGGGTGGCTGGTGCCTTGGCCAACCTACTACCTACATAATAATGATATTAAAATAATAATAATAATAATAATAATAATAATAATAATCAGGTGAGAACTCATTATTATTATTTGTATTTTCTTCTTTGTCCTCTTGCCATGGTTGTTGAAATTATTGTCTAATTGTGTGCAAAAGATATGTACCTTCAATATAGAAACAGAAGTTAATGCCTAATTACAGAATGCATTTTAAGGTAAGGTGAGAAACTATCTACTGTTACAAGATCAGTTACATATTGGATAAAGTGGATCATTGTGATTTTTCTTAAATAATGTTCTTTGTACATCATCGTCATCCCCTACGCCTATTGACGCAAAGAGCCTCAGTTATATTTCGCCAGTCGTCTCTATCTTTTAAATCAATACTTCTCCATTCATCACCTCCTACTTGACGCTTCATAGTCCTCAGCCATGTAGGCCTGGATCTCCCAATTCTCCTAGTGCCTTGTGAAGCCCAACTGAACGTTTGGTGAACTAATCTCTCTTGGGGAGTGCGAAGAGCATGCCCAAACCATCTCCATCTATCCCTCACCCTGATTTCATCCACATATGACACTAGAGTTATCTATCTTATAGTTTCATTTCTAATCCTGTCCTGCCATTTAACCCCCAGTATTCTTCTGGGGTCTTTGTTCTCAAATCTATAAAATCTGTTGGATATTGTTTCATTGTAATACCACGACTCATGTCCATGTAATAATACCGATCTCACTAAACTGATATATAGCCTGATTTTTATACGTAATTTCAGGTGATTTGATTTCCAAATTTTACTCAACCTAGCCATTGTCTGATTTGCATTTCCAATCTTTCATCAAACTCCAATTCTAAAGACCCTATATAGGAGATCATAGTTCCTAAATACTTAAATGATTCTACTTCAATGATCCTTCTCCTTCCAATGACATATCTTCCATTGCATAATCCGTTGTCATCATCTATATACATACTAATTAAATTTTGAAAGATGGCTTTCAGTCTTCTGTGGTAACATACTGTAGACACCATCAAAGTGTTCTTTGGTATGTCGAACTTACAAATTCCCTTCTGAATAGGCAAATTCTTAGCAATACTGGCAATTTATTTATTGTCTAAGAGTTTTATGCTGTTCCTCTGGGAACATTAATCTACAATGGTCGAGAATTTAAATATACACATCAAGTGGGTCATTGAAGGTCACACATTTTTTGGATACCATTCTGTATTATACAGCTGTTTCATGCTGAGGTTCTTATTCAGTATTGGGAATTTCTTAGTTATTCTCTGGACCCACTCTCAAATCATCCAATCTTTACACCCACTATCAGTGGATAGATACAGTCTAGTCACTTGTTGTCTGTTGCTATAGCTTTCGCAGTGCAAGAATATCCAATTTGTACAATTCTTATATGCGGTATATGGGAATTTACTGCAATTAAAAACTGATACTGATCACCTTGTATAAATAAACAAAATAGGGAAGGAAACAATCTGTGCTTGATACTTATGTGAAACTGAATACCTAAGTGATGAAGAAATTTGACACTAGATACTAAAGCTCGTTATTCATACCAGACTATGATGAATACCTCCTTAGACTCAGCAAAGACTGTGGATGTGTTATGAAGAGATCGTTTTATTCTAAATAAAGTCATAAAATCTTGTGCTCTATCTATTTTAAAGAAGGAATCCTTTTATGCAACAAAAAAGAGCTCTCCCAAAAGTTCAGTAAAGTAGCATTTCCAAACACATTTTCTGGAATACTCATTGGTGCATCTTTTGATTTCAAGACATTGCCTAGAATCAATATGATGGTGTCACCAACGCCAAGGTAAATCCTTTGAATGGATTTTAAAAGCCTTATCACCTACAATCCGTTTGTTTTATTGTCCTTATCTCAGGTTAATTTTAATCCCAGCTTCTAAAAATAATCTTGAACTTCCTTATATTCAGATTACATTTAAAGATAATATTCAATTTTTGTTTATCCAGAAAAACAATAGAAAATATATAACATGCAATCTGTCCTGAAATTTATTTGCAGGTTCTAGAAGGAAAATATGTCTTCTTTGCTGGTGAGAATTACAAAATAGTTTATACAAGAAGATTTGGCAACAGAAAGTACTACTTCGGCCGAGATAAATTCTTCCGTTTCTATATGGGATTTCCTTTTCAGTCTGGATCACCCATCACAGCCACCTTCACACATTTGTGAGTCGCTTCTTTTGTCTCCTCCATAGAATTTATTGTAATACTGCTTACTAATTATCAATTTGGCTGTACTTTCAAATCAAACATGATGTACATAGTCTGTCCCAATTGGAGTTTTAGTTAATCTACTTTCGAATAAAATTATGTCAACACAAGTTTATTTAAACACTACATCAGAAAGATACAACAGGTTATTTCAGCTCTTTTCTAAAAACCTTAAAATATTATCAAAATCAACTCATGACTCCTTTAACACTTTGGAGGTTAACGTTTGGAAGACAACCAAACAAACCTTACATTACTCTACTCTTACATAAAGTTTTGGAGATATAGAAGTAAATTGATTAATGCACATGTGACCATGTAACTACGCTGCTAACGTAATAGTGTAACACAAATGAATACTGAGTACATCTTTGTTGTAAATTCCGAAAGTGAATTTGAACTAAGTATATAACTTTTAAAATTAGGTCTTCCCTCTATTGATGGAGCATTGGTGCATTTCAACTGTTATCTATTTGACTTCCATTTTAAGTACACAGTTGGGAATCATGAGCAAGGCTTACAATTTTTGTTACATAGTATTCCTTTAGGTGGCAGTTTCTTAACTTCTTGTAAGTCTCATATTGTTATGATATGCTGTTCATTAAAAAGTCAAGATCAAAATATATTTTTGTGTAAGGTAAAAAGAGTGATAATTAGATTATATGTTTGAAAGCATTAATAAGGGACAGACAAAGGGAGGGAGGTGTTTGTAGGTGTGGTGTTTATGGAGTAGATGAGAATGGAGGGTTTTATAGCACTGTTTTTGGAACATGATCATGGAAATGCGTGTTTTCCGGCGGAGAAATGAGAGGACAAGAGTTTGGTAGATTATGAGCTAATGCAAAGCAAATGTAAGATTAATTTTTTGAGTAAAATAATGAGATGATTGGCCAAAGGTAAAAGTTAAAGTGTATAGGAGATAGAGAGGGAAGTGTGAAAACGTGGCTGTAAATGTAAATAAGACAAGTGGGTTGGGGAAGAATGAAGTATGGTGAACTTATGAAAAAATTGATAAACTGTGGGCTAGAGTTCTAGAAACAGAACACTTAGTATCAGTGGAAGGTTTATCCAAATTCCTTGATGGGGTCATGGAGTCAGTAGGGAAAGAAAGAATAAAAGAATAAAAGTAGTAGGTGGTCAAAAGAAGAGAAATATTATTTGAGGGGAAGTCTGATGATAAAATAACAGTGCATTTGCAGACATACAAAAATGGGATAGGGTAGTAAGGATGCAATAGGGGAAAAGGGCAAGTATTAAAAGATACGAGAGAAGCTGCATAAAAAAAAAAAAACTTCAGGACAAATAAAATATGTTTTAAAGGGAAGTAAATGAAGAGAAAAGAATCAAGTAACAAAAGAATCATAGAAAAAAAAAGATTGTGGTAAAGAGATTTCTATCGGATGTGTGTGTAGTCCTTGGTCGACGTAGTTAGAGTGTAGGAGGTTTGTTGAATTAAAAGGATTAAAATCAGGTAGAGGTGAGTGGTGCCGGATTTGAGATGGTTAATAACCTTTGAAGATGTAAGAGATGAAAGGTTGAAAGGTATGTTAAAAATATTAGGATTTGATAAGATTTCACTTAAGATGCTGAGCAAGGTGGGGATAGTGTTATTGAGTACCAGAACAGAGTTTATAAAGTATGTTTGTTTGAGCAGAAGGTCCCAAAGGAATGAATGGGAAAAATAAGTGTTCTGTCATACAGGTAAATATTATAAAGGCACCTCTGAGAGTTATAATAGTACAGCATTACTTGCATATTTGGAAGTTGTATGGTAAGATTTTGATTATAAAGTAAGACAGGTAACAGAGAGACTGATATGGTTAGAACAGTTTGGGTTTAGGCAAGAAAGAAGGTCTGTAGATCATATGTTTGTTATGAGACAGTTATGTGAGAAGTTTGAAAGTAAAGTTAAAAGTTGTATTTGGCGTACATGCATTTAGAAAACTCTTATGATGGGATCAATTGAGAGGCAATGGGGAGGGATGTTACAATGTACGGTACATTTGACAGATTATTGAGAGAAATAAAAAGTTATTGTGAAGGAAGTAGAATGTGTGTTAGGTACATAGGCCGGAGAGTAACTGGTATGGTGTTGAAGTGGGCTTGAGACAATTGTGTCTTATTTTCCAATGGCCGTTCAATCTTTTAGAGAATGGAGTGATGAAAGAGGTCAGAGACAGGACAGGAGATGTAAACACAAAGTTATGGCCTAAGAAAATGACTTGTAAATACAATGTAGAATGGCTGATGTTTAAGAATGATACTGTACTGATTACGGATGGTGAAGAGAAACTACAAGAGAAACTAAGAAAGATTAAAAGTTTCTCTGCAGTGAGGAAGTTGAAAGTAATGGAAATGGAAATGAGGATATAGATGATGGCGAAGGTGAAATGAGAAGAGAGGTGAGTCAGAGTATAGGAGAAGCAAGAAAGTTATCAGAATGTGTACAAAAGAGAGGTAAGAAACTTAACTTGTAAGTGGAAGACAAGGTGTTTGTGTATGAGGGAATTACTGAACCAACTCTCATGTATGGAAGTAAATTATGAATTTTGAATCTGAATGAACAAAGGTTAAAGCAGTTGAGATTAGCTATTTGTGTGTAAATTTAAGTAAGTATACATATTTAGGTAAAGATATACATGCATACATCGTCATTATCAGGCGTAACTAGTCCACTGCAGGACAAAGACCTCCAACATCCTTCCTCTCCCGTCTGTTTATGTACTTTCTATGCCAGTCTATTCCCACAAATTTTCTTAGCTCGTCAATCCATTGTCTTTTCTTCCTTCCACTGATTCTTTTTCAGTCTATAGGGACCCATTCTGATATTCTTAATGTTCATTTATATATATATATATATATATATATATATATATATATATATATATATATATATATATATATATGTTGAGGATAATAGGGAGGCAGATATAATTGCTGTTCCAGGTGTTGAGGTGCCAGTGATGGGAGGTGAGAATGAGAGAGAGATTACAATAGAGGAAGTGAGGAGAGCACTAGATGAAACGAGAGTAGGAAAAGCATCTGGTAGGGATGGTGTGAAAGCTGAGATGTTGAAGGAAGGGGGTGTGACTGTACTTGAATGGTTGGTGAGATTGTTTAATATGTGTTTTGTGTTGTCAATGGTACCAGTAGATTGGGTCTGTGCATGTATTGTACCACTATATAAGGGTAAGGGAGATGTGCATGAGTGTTGTAATTCAAGAGGTATTAGTTTGTTGAGTGTAGTTGGAAAAGTGTATGGTAGAGTACTGATTAATAGGATTAAGGATAAAACAGAGAATGCAATCTTGGAAGTACAGGGTGGTTTTAGAAGAGGTAGGGGTTGTATGAATCAGATTTTTACAGTTAGGCAGATATGCGAGAAATATTTAGCAAAAGATAAGGAGGTGTATGTTGCGTTTATGGATCTGGAGAAAGCATATGATAGAGTTGATAGGGAAGCAATGTGGAATGTGATGAGGTTATATGGAGTTGGTGGAAGGTTGTTGCAAGCAGTGAAAAGTTTCTACAAAGGTAGTAAAGCATGTGTTAGAATAGGAAATGAAGTGAGCGATTGGTTTCCGGTGAGAGTGGGGCTGAGACAGGGATGTGTGATGTCACTGTGGTTGTTTAACTTGTATGTTGATGGAGTGGTGAGAGAGGTGAATGCTCGAGGGCTTGGACGAAGATTAAAACTGGTAGGCGAGAATGATCATGAATGGGAGGTAAATCAGTTGTTGTTTGCGGATGATACTGTACTGGTAGCAGACACAGAAGAGAAGCTTGACCGACTAGTGACAGAATTTGGAAGGGTGTGTGAGAGAAGGAAGTTGAGAGTTAATGTGGGTAAGAGTAAGGTTATGAGATATACGAGAAGGGAAGGTGGTGCAAGGTTGAATGTCATGTTGAATGGAGAGTTACTTGAGGAGGTGGATCAGTTTAAGTACTTGGGGTCTGTTGTTGCAGCAAATGGTGAAGTGGAAGCAGATGTACGTCAGAGAGTCAATGAAGGTTGCAAAGTGTTGGGGGCAGTTAAGGGAGTAGTAAAAAATAGAGGGTTGGACATGAATGTAAAGAGAGTTCTACATGAGAAAGTGATTGTACCAACTGTGATGTATGGATCGGAGTTGTGGGGAATGAAAGTGATGGAGAGACAGAAATTGAATGTGTTTGAGATGAAGTGTCTGAGGAGTATGGCTGGTGTATCTCGAGTAGATAGGGTTAGGAACGAAGTGGTGAGGGTGAGAACGGGTGTAAGAAATGAGTTAGCGGCTAGAGTGGATATGAATGTGTTGAGGTGGTTTGGCCATGTTGAGAGAATGGAAAGTGGCTGTCTGCTAAAGAAGGTGATGAATGCAAGAGTTGATGGGAGAAGTACAAGAGGAGGGCCAAGGTTTGGGGGGATAGATGGTGTGAAGAAAGCTCTGGGTGATAGGAGGATAGATGTGAGAGAGGCAAGAGAGCGTGCTAGAAATAGGAATGAATGGCGAGCGATTGTGACGCAGTTCCGTTAGGCCCTGCTGCTTCCTCCGGTGCCTTAGATGACCGCGGAGGTAGCAGCAGTAGGGGACTCAGCAGTATGAAGCTTCATCTGTGGTGGAAATGTGGGAGGTTGGGCTGTGGCACCCTAGCAGTACCAGCTGAACTCGGCTGAGTCCCTGGTTAGGCTGGAGGAACGTAGAGAGTAGAGGTCCCCTTTTTTGTGTTGTTTCTTGTTGATGTCGGCTACCCCCCAAAATTAGGGGAAGTGCCTTGGTATATGGATGGATATATATATATATATATATATATATATATATATATATATATATATATATATATATGCATATATATATATATATATATATATATATATATATATATATATACATATACATATATATATATATATATATACATACATACATACATAAGCAGTTGATTATCATATATTACTTTTCAAAATTACATTTGAAGTTATTTGCAAGTGCAACGAGTATGACATGATTTTAACCACAAAATATATTTTCTGCGAACGCAAAGTTTTAAGAAACAAAAAGAAATTTATGTTTCGGTTGGAAAACTGTCTCATTCTATTGGATTTTGAGTTTCTCCGTTCTTAACATTTTAACCTTTTTTTAGATGCATCGGTTTCATAGATAAAATTTATTTTTCTATTTATCGCAGA
>NC_090754.1:20403915-20436415 GCF_036898095.1 Palaemon carinicauda | reverse complement strand
TATATATATATATATATATATATATACATATATATATAGATAGATATACATATATACATGCATGCATATATATATATATATATATATATATATATATACATATATATATATATATATATATATATATATATAATTCTTTTCAGTATCAAGTTCTTTAATATTCAAAAACGATAATAACATCAAGAGTGGCCTTCATAAATATATGAAAGCCAAAAATATTTGTGAAAGGAAAAATAACTGTTAATCCAATGGTACCTACTTGGTCTTATCAGAAGTCCAGAATTATTTCCTTTTTTTCTATTTGAAATGGACTTCAGACTTTGCAAATTAGGAAAGATGAAAAGAAATATTTGGGGAAATTAATTTTTAAAACCCTTACCTATTATAAGTACTGGATATCATAGATAATTTTAAGTAGCTCATAAGGAAAATTCTTTTAAACAAAAGTATAAGATGTAGACTAACAAATAAAGCCTTGGCCTTCAAAAAACATGATCACTGTCACAGATTCTTTGAGAAAAGATTCACCCACATCCACAGTATCAAAACCGACCAGTGACCTAACTATCTTCTGTAACCCAAAGGAAAGAGCTTTAAAGAATTAAAATTTCTTGGAATGATTAAAAAAAAAAAAAAAAAAAAAAAAAACCAATGCTGGTGATATTCTTCTTTGATTGGTATATGTTAAGGTGCTGATTTCTGTGTTATTTTAAATCTATAGAGTTTTACCTTTTGAAAACAATTCAACTTTTCTATGAGATAAAATATTCATAAGATAAAAAAAAATAATAAAATTAATAATAGCATATACTTTTACCTTGCCCTATCTAAAAATTGATATTTTGCCTTCCTAAAATAATAATTTACAGTTCACTGTATATTTCTCTGAAGAATTTTAAAGTGATAATTTTCAACGAATTATTTTCATTTTTTTTTAATACTAGGATACTGATTTTCGTGCCCCTTTGAAGTTCACACATTGCCCTCTCTACTAAAATACTCAAAATCAAAAGACCCCACCATATTAAATGGTCAAATTGAAGCTACCCATAATTGTATCTTTTTTACCATAAAAATAATCTATTCGCCAAAAAGAGTCGAAGAAAACCCTGAATTTCCTGTCCAACCCAAGTCAACTATTTTGCTTCCTGGTGTTTAAAGCTAGGTCCAATAACACGCGAGCTCACCAAGGTGAGACTCTCAGCGAGTCTCCCGCTTGCGTGTTCGTTGTAGGCGTAGCAGTGTAACTAGGCTCCTTTATTATTGCCAGCATTTATACCACTCATATTTGTGTCCCCTTTAACTTGTGTACAGTGTGATTCCCGTTATTTGTACCATTCATATTTGTGTCCCCTTTAACCTGTGTACAGTGTAATTCCCGTTATTAGCGCCAGCCTTTATACCACTCATATTTGTGTCCCCTTTAACTTGTGTACAGTGTAATTCCCGTTATTTATACCACTCATATTTGTGTCCCCTTTAACTTGTGTACAGTGTAATCCCCGTTACTAGTGCCAGCATTTATACCACTCATATTTATGTCCCCTTTAACTTGTGTACAGTGCAATTCCCGTTATTATTGCCAGCATTTATACCACTCATATTAGTGACCCCTTTAACTTGTGTACAGTGTAATTCCCGCTATTATTGCCAGCATTTTGTGTCCCCTTTAACTTGTGTACAGTGTAATTCCCGTTATTATTGCCAGCATTTATACCACTCATATCTATGTCCCCTTTAACTTGTGTACAGTGAAATTCCCGTTATTATTGCCAGCACTTATACCACTCATATTTATGTCCCCTTTAAACTTGTGTACAGTGAAATTCCCGTTATTATTGCCAGCACTTATACCACTCATATTTATGTCCCCTTTAAACTTGTGTACAGTGAAATTCCCGTTATCATTGCCAGCATTTATACCACTCTATTTGTGTCCCCTTTAACTTGTGTACAGTGTATTCCCGTTATTTATACCACTCATATTTGTGTCCCCTTTAACTTGTGTACAGTGTAATCCCCGTTACTAGTGCCAGCATTTATACCACTCATATTTATGTCCCCTTTAACTTGTGTACAGTGCAATTCCCGTTATTATTGCCAGCATTTATACCACTCATATTAGTGTCCCCTTTAACTTGTGTACAGTGTAATTCCCGCTATTATTGCCAGCATTTTGTGTCCCCTTTAACTTGTGTACAGTGTAATTCCCGTTATTATTGCCAGCATTTATACCACTAATATTTATGTCCCCTTTAACTTGTGTACAGTGTAATTCCCGCTATTATTGCCAGCATTTTGTGTCCCCTTTAACTTGTGTACAGTGAAATTCCCGTTATCATTGCCAGCATTTATACCACTCTTATTTGTGTCCCCTTTAACTTGTGTACAGTGTAATTCCCGTTATCATTACCAACATTTTTGTGTCCCCTTTAACGTGTGTACAGTGTAATTCCCGTTATTATTGCCAGCATTTATACCACTCATATTTATGCCCCCTTTAACTTGTGTACAGTGAAATTCCCGTTATCCTTGCCAGCATTTATACCACTCTATTTGTGTCCCCTTTAACTTGTGTCAGGGTAATTCCCGTTATTATTGCCAGCATGGCTGACTGTGAGGAGGATTCTCTCTCCTCCCAGCCAGACGATCCGCCGCCTGACTCCCCCACCCTCCCCCCAGACCCCTTAGATTCGGAAGACGACTCATCCAACCACCCCCCCCCCCCCCCCCCCCCCCCCACACCTCCCGACCGCCCACCCCCAACCCTATTTCCTTCCTCGATGACGACGAGAGCTTCAGTGGCGCTAACTATACTGATCCTGCACTTCAAATCTCGGAAATAGAGGTATGTAATAGTGATTCCTTTATGTCCCATGCCAGTCTTAAGGCTCGGTCCAGAGTATCCACACCCCTTAAGGGCGTAAGTATTAAGAGCCATGCCAGTCTTAAGGCTAGTTCCAGAGTATCCACACCCCTTAAGGGCGTAAGTACTAAGAATAATGTTACAGTTTCCCCCCCTGAACGTGCCCAGACCCCTGCAGAATCATCCTTTAACAGTGAATTAGTAACTAAATCCCCCAGTCAAGACCCCCCTGAAATCATTGCAGATAACAGCAATAGCAGTCTTAGTAGTAATTTCTGTGTCAGCAGTGATAGCAACAGTAGTTGTAGTAGCCCCAGTGATGCAAAGGTTAACAGTGCATGCAATAAAACAGCAAACAGTGTCACAGTGGAAGGATCAACAAGCAAAGACAGTGATAGTATTTGTGACAGTGAAGATAGAAATGAAAGTGGAAATGAAGGTGATAGGGAGGATAGAAGTGAGAGTGAAAGTGAAAATGGCAGTGGCAGTGATTCAAGCATAAGTAGGAAGGAAAGTGACCATGAATGTGAAGAGGGAAGTGCCCACATCGACAGTGCCAGTGGCAGTGATTCAAGCATAAGTAGGAAGGAAAGTGACCATGAATGTGAAGAGGGAAGTGCCCACATCGACAGTGCCAGTGGCAGTGCCACTAATAAATGTGTTGCCAATAATGTTAGGCAAAGCAGCTTCACTGCAACCGCCTTTAGGCACAATAACAGTGAGAAGAAAAGTGACACAAGCATCAGTGAAAGTGAAGGTAGGAACGATGTTGATAACAGCGCAGTGAGGCGTCCTAAGACCGACAGTACCAGTGCCGGTGTCAGTACTAAAAGTACAGACAACAGTGCCATAGGAAGCAGCTCCACTGCAACCAACACTAGACATAATAATAATAGAGGAAAGGAAAGTAAGACAAATGTCAATGAAAGTAGGAACAGTGTGGAAGGAAGCACAGCGGTGCATACCAAGACCAACAGTGCCAGTGGTGAGGGAGCGGGCCACAGCATTGCCAATAACGAAATAATAGAAAACAGAGTGACAGCAAATGAAAATGAGATAGAGGTAACAGGAAATGTGTCGGAAGAAGGGAGCCAGAACCACACAGAGGGCTTTATAACTCAGACTAGGAGAAACAAAAGGGTTAAACCTAAACCCAACATTGAAAACAGGTCAGTTTTCCTGGTTAAAAAAACCCAGGAAAAAGATGCATATAAATATATACAGGAGGTTGAGGAAACACACCCCCCAATAAATATTTCAGTTAGGATGTACAGCAAAACAGACATCATAGTTTCCCCCCTCAATGAGGAGGCTGAAAATATCCTCCGAGGGGTGCCAGAATTTGAAGAAATCAGGAAGGGAGAGCACGACTCAATCAAAGTGCTGCGAGGATTCCCCCCGGCACTGGGAGAGGAAATTATCCAGAAGCACCCGAAAATTGTTAGAACCCAGAGATTCAAAACAAAAGCAAAAGAACCGGCCTACAAAGTCAAATGCTGGGTCCGGGAAGACACCCCAGAGTGGCTCGATTTAGGCAAGTGGGGTACTTTCCACCTAGTGCCTTACATACCAGAGCCAACTAGGTGCTTCAAGTGCCAACAATACGGGCACCCCGAAAGGCTATGTAGGTCCCGGCACATCATCTGCGGAGCCTGGTCGGGCCCCCACGACTCTGACGAGTGCATAAAAAAACTGAGGAGGAAGGAGACCGTTATACCTAAGTGCCCAAGCTGCAAATTTGATCACCATGCTTGGAATGGCAGGTGTCCAGCCAGACTGCTCGCAGTCGACCACGTAAGGGAAAAAATAACGGGGATTACTCCCCCCCCTAGAACCCAGAGGCACCCTAGAGCCTCCAACGCCCTTAGGGCCCCTCAACCACGAAACTCCCCTCGGGAGCTTCGACCCCAAGAAGTGGCACCCCCACTGGCACCCGGCACAGTCCCTCCCAACGAAGCACCCCAGCCCTCTTACGCGGCTGTGACAGCCGCTGCGCCCGCTGGCAAGGATCCCAGACCAAGTACTCCCCCACCATTGCCCCATCCCCCCCTCAGAGAGCCATCAGCCCCGTCAATTCCCCCCCCGCCACCGAAGTGAGCCCTATCCCGGTCATTCCCCCCCCCTGTGGCCCACCCGGTCCCGCCCCCAACCGCCTCTGAGCAGCCTGGTACGTCAGTAAACCCTCCAACCCCTAGGGAACCTTCAGTTCAGGTTAACTCCCCCCCCCGGGATGCCCCCCCCCCCGGTTATTGTCCCTTCCCAAATTCCAACCAGGACAGAGCATGAAATACCCCCTCCTCCTCCCTCTCTGGAGAGCTCTTCCCCCTCTTTCAATCGGGAGCCAGCACCGGCACGGGATAGCTTCCCAACACCCTCAGATCTTGACCCTGCCCCTGCCCACCAAGCAGTGAAGTGTGCAGACACACCCGCAGCGCCAGCGAACGACTTAAGCAGAGGTGCTTGGGAACTGATTGTTAAACCACTTGTAAACACGTATTTAAACAAATCCGCGCAAGAAATTTGCAACATCGCACAGACAATTATTCCACAGTACTATAACGAAATGCTCCAAACACTCATTCTAGTAAGCTGGAAACCAGCTAGCGACTTCCTAAGGTCCCTGTTCTGCAACCCCACCATCTAATTTCGCTGATACAATAATTACACAGGCGCCACAACCAACACAGGACACCTTAACCTTCCTTTCCTGGAACATTTGCAGCATCAGACAGATATACGCCTTCCTGCAGTCTCAGACACATATAGGCTACACAGGACAGACATTATTCTATTACAGGAGACAATACTCGCCGAACAGCAAACCTTTTCCTTCAAAGGCTACAAAACATACAGAGCACACCGAACAGACACTACACAAGGTTTAATAACACTAGTTAAGAACACAATACCATCCAGAGCCATTGATAACATCGACTGCCACGAGGCGGAGACACTCAGTATTCAAGTCACTTTAGCCGACACAACACTCAACATCCATAACATATACAAAGCACCACATAAAAACATCGATGCCACACTCCTTTTCGCAGCCGCGGATACAGATACCTCGGTAATAGCCGGCGATTTCAACACGCACCACGCCTTTTTAAACTCCACTCAGCGAGTGAACCCTACAGGTGCCCACCTAGCTAACCTTTTAGACGACTTCCCTACAGTCAAGATGCTCAATGACATAAGTTATGCCACCCACAGAGACGGAGGCCGTCTCGATCTTACCTTCGTATCCGCCAACCTAGTCCGAGGCTCTTCCTGGGGCCTGCACCCCGTCCTCACCAGCGACCACTTTGGCATCCTTTTTTCTGTCCAGTTGGAGAAACCTCCACCTCCCCCTCCACCCCCGTGTAGGTGGAACCCAGATCTTGCCAAGTGGGACCTGTTTGCACGCCACATGACGGACTGGGCCAACAGTTACCAGCCAGACCCCACGGAAAGTATTGATCACCTCCAGGACCTATTCATATCCGAGCTCCATAAGGCGGCAAATGGTTCCATGCCCCTCAGGAAAGGCCCTAGATCAAATCACAAGGACGCCTGGTATTACAACCCACGGATTAGCGAAATGAACAGGAGAGTTAACAGAGTCCGCAAACTCTTTCGGCGCCATCGTACCGACGAGCTATATAGAACCCTCATCCAGGTCACAGACCATGCGGTGGCAGTGTCCGCTGAGGTTAAACAACAGAAGTGGCTAGAGTGGTGCTCGGAGGTGAACGGCTTCACTTCTCTGAGGAGGATCTGGAGTTTCTTCAACAAAGTCGTTGGGAAAACCCGCACCAATAGGTCAGCCCATCCAGATCATCCTGGCGAGGCCAATAGGATAGCGCAGGAGGTTGCGGACCGTGCTAAGTCGACCAACCTTCCCCTTTTTACCAGGCGAAGGCAGGAGGAACTCCTCCCAATTAGGACTACAATGGTCAATGCGGCGTGTGGCATCGGTGACAGCACTGACTCCCCTTTCACGAAAGAGGAACTAGAGAGGCCCCTTGCCAAAACAAAAAATACCGCGCCAGGCATCGACGGCATTACGTACAGTATGCTAAGCAACATGGGGGCTCCAGCACAGGCTTTCTACCTTCATCTTATAAACAAGACGTATAGTGATAGATGTAGACCACTCACCTGGAGCCAACAGAACATCCAGCCAATTCCCAAACCACAAGAAGAAAACTCATACCGGCCTATTGCCCTTATTAGCTGCACTGAGAAGGTTGCGGAGAGGATTGTCCTCAACCGGCTTAAGTGGAAAGTCGGTAAGCTGCATCCCAGGCTATATGGGTTCACAGAGGGTATTGGGACACACGAATGCATCGTCGATGTCCTGGCCACCGTCAATAACCGGAAAGCCTTGATCACCTTTATTGATCTGGAAAAGGCTTATGAACTAGCCAATGCCAACGCTATCCTCTTTTCCCTGGTAGAGAAGCGGGTCAGGGGTCATCTCCTATCATGGGTGAAGCAATACCTCCATTACAAGGAAGCCAGAGTATCGTTCCAAGGGGCTACATCTCCCTTTCTTCCCTTGGAAAATGGCACACCACAGGGAGGAATTCTCAGCCCCTTCCTTTTCAACCTCCTCATCGAAAACCTCCTCAACCTGGACCTGCCTAGGGGCGTAGAAATGTTCGTCTATGCGGATGACATTTGTATTGTCTGCCCCTACTTTGTACGAAACAGGACCAGAGCGATGCAGAGCGCCCTAGACATAATTAGTGGGGGGTGCAGGGAGCTGGGCCTTAAGATCAACTCGGCAAAAACCAAGGCCATGGCGGTTAAGCATGGTTTCGACCCCCCCAGACTAATCATTAACAACACTCCCATCGAGTGGGTTAACGATTATAGGTACCTCGGAATCATTATTAACCATCACCTATCACCCGCAAGCCAGGTCAAGTACCTCAAACATAGGATTTCAACTCGGTTTGCAGCCATGAAAAGGATCACCTCCCTAAGTAGGGGGACCTCCCACCTGCTACTCAGAAGGTTCCACGTGCAGGCTATTGCCTCACAGGTGGAATATGCAGCCCCTTCACTGACTGGCCTGCAGACCGGGTTACTTTCCTCCCTGGAGGTCATCCAAAACAACTGTATGAGACTTATTACAGGTGCCCCTATGTGGACTAGGCTACAACTACTGCATGCCGAGACCGGCCTATTACCATTAGCCAACAGAGTTGATATACTGTAAGGCTCTGCTCCACTGTGTGCAAGACCATCAAAGCGGGTAGGGCATCTCCCCTCAGCAACAAACTGAGAGGTTTGTTAGACCTGCATGAAGACCTAGACCCCCCCCCCCCCACATATGCGGGCGGATTCTGCAAGCGATCAGGAGGATGGGAGCGCAGCAGGTTGTCTCGGGTCTGAGGGTGGACAGCGTTCATGAACTGTACATCCCTCCAGCCCCATGGGTCTCTGACCCAATTACCACCAATTTCACTACCCTCCCCTCCACCAAAGCCTTATGCCCTCCCCAAATACTGCTACAAGCGGCCAACCAAGCAGTAAGGCAGACTTGGACCAACAACAGTTATTTCACAGACGGGTCAGTGGACCGGAGCATACCTGCTACGGGTGCCGCCGTTGTCTCCAATAACTATGTTGCCAACTGGAGGTTGTCAGATCATGCCTCCACCCTCCAAACTGAGCTCGTGGCCATAGCCAAGGCACTTGCTGACTCCCTGAGTAAGCCAGGAGACACTACCATCCATACCGACTCCAAAGGGGCAATACAGGCCATTTCCAATAATAAATTGCAAGAGAACGTGCGTCTGCTCTCTACCATCAGAGCTACAGCACAGATCCATGCTCAGAGGGGTCGCAAAATCACCCTTAACTGGATCCCTAGTCATGTGGGGGTTCAGGGGAATGAGGCTGCAGACAGGTTAGCAAATGAAGCACTGAAGTGCACCTCCATAGGGGTAAGCCTCAGTAAATCTGTTAAACAAATTAAAAATTTACTAATCCAAAACTGTCGTTCCAGAGTTAGGTCTGATGTACGCGACGTAGCCTTGGGAGGTTCCATGACTGCCAGATGGTACACGCAGGTAACTGGTATGGATCCACATGGCATCACAAGGGACACCAATAGGAGATTAGCCGTCATAATTCATCGGCTCAGACTAGGCTATAAATGCTGCTGGCAAATCATCGGAGACGCAGAACGACCTTGCCAGCACTGCGAAACACAACCAGCCGGGGACCCCTTGGACCACTATCTCCTCCACTGTCCCAGCACTGCGCTCCTTCGTCAAGACCTACCCATCCATCCACCGATTACAGCAGATGCAGTAACCAAGAACATCTTAGAAAACATCCCTGCATACACAGCTTACCTCTCATCGTACCCGCCACCTAGGTGATTTATCACCCCTGGCCTCATGTAACACTGTCTAATATACCTGTTTTTTTTTTTTTTTTTTTTTTTTTTTTTTTTTTTTTTTTTTTTTCCGGGGATACTGTATGCCCCAAATTTCTCTACCTCCCACTCGATACCTTTACCCTCCTTCCCGTGATCTCCTACTCCCACGGGACTTGCTACTATACCTCTTTCCCTACGACTAGAGAATTTTCCGCTCGTGGCTCCAGGGGCCGGTCCTCCTACAAGTAGAACAAGAGTCACCTTAGCTGCAGCAACCATACTTTGCCTCCCCATCCAGAGCAGCCCAACTCTGACCCTCGGCAGTTATACGGGAATGTATACCCGTGGGTGCAGACATATTGTCAAGGCCCCGCTGCCAAGAGAGTCAGACCTGCAGGGCTGCGGCCGCGTCCAGGTGAATAACCACTGATCGCCTATACTGTGCTCATTTAATAAAATAAAGATTAACCCAGCACAATTATCCCCATACCACAGACGGGCTGCCTAGGCAAGAGCCCGGGTCTAGTCAAAAGGACTAGGCAATCAAAAAAAAAAAAAAAAAAAAACACGCGAGCACAGCGTTGTAGCATAACAGAGTGACGAATGTACGCGTATCAATTCCCGTCCCACTGGGATCGCCGATTTCCGTGTTGTTTACCGACAACTCGACAATGGCTAACATACAAGACACAGCCGCCACATACATTTATGTACATTACTTCCCAAAAATGAAGAGAAATAAAAGAGGGTGGCTGTCAAGAATATACAGTGGTCGTGAATTGCTCCTTGATACGAGGTTCCAAAATTTAGGAAATGACAGAAAATTGAAGTGTGAGGGAGAGGTAATATTATTATTATTATTATTATTATTATTATTATTATTACCTGCTAAGCTACAAACCTAAATGGAAAAGCAGGATGCTAGATGCCCAGGGGTTCCAATAGGGAAAATAGCCCAGTGAGGAAAGGAAACATGGAAAAATAAGATATTTTAAGAACAGTAACACCATTAAAAAAATATATCCTATCTAAACTATAAAAACTTTAACAAAACAAGAGGAAGATAAATAAAATAGAATAGTGTGCCCGAGTGACCCTAAAGCAAGAGAACTCTAACCCAAGACAGTGGAAGACCATGGTACAGAGGTTATGGCACTACAAATCTTTTCCTTAGGATAGCATGAAAAAGTATCATTGTTATTAAAGAAAACGTTATGTATATGTATCAAGAAAAATAAGATTGTACTGAATAGTCCTCGAAGGAAAGACTTAATAATATTTTTTCTTAAAACTCTCATTGACTATTCTCATTGTGAGGTTAAGCTGATGATTTTTTTATATTTAGGACAAATAAATACTGCAGAAAGTTTGTCATAAAACAAGTTTCTATATACAAAGTCAAAATAATGCAAAATTATCATCATTTCAACATGATAAATTACAGTAACTGGATTAACCTCCAACCCCACCCACCCTCTCTCTCTCTCTCTCTCTCTCTCTCTCTCTCTCTCTCTCTCTCTCTCTCTCTCTCTCTCTCTCTCTCTCTCTCTCTCTCTCTCAGATTTGTTCTAATAGATATAAAAAATATCAATTATGAAGAGTATCTACTAGAAAAATGATAAGCTCCGTCAAAAATAACTGGTTTAAAAGATAAAGGGAATCAATGGTGAAAGCTTATCTATTCTCGTAATGTAATAACAAACACAACACTTTACTCATATGTATTTTTCAAGTGGAAAAAAATTATTTTTTATTCAATGCACCATTGCAGCCAATAGTTTCTATCTACTCAGTGTGAAAAATTCCCAAATCTACTGCTTCCTTTCGAGACGGCAGGAGGTTGATTTTGATGTTACAACTTACACCACCGCGTTAACTAGCGACCTGGCATTTCTATATTTATAGACAGATCGCCAACACTCTCTCTCTCTCTCTCTCCTCTCTCTCTCTCTCTCTCTCTCTCTCTCTCTCTCTCTCTCTCTCTCTCTCTCTCTTCTGGATTAAGGGAAGCAATTACTGTCCACGAAGAGAACCCCAGTTAATATTTTGAATCCCGTCTATAAATCATAATTATAATTTTTTTTTCGTATCCTGTTATCCTATACACAGCCAACGACATCCTCATCATCATCATCTCCTGCTACGACTATTGATGCAAAGGGCCTTGGTTAGATTTCACCAGTCGTCCCAATCGTGAGCTTTTAATTCAATACTTTTCCATTCATCATCTCCTACTTCACGCTTCATCGTCCTCAGCCATGTAACCTGGGTCTGCCAACTCTTCTAGTGCCTTGTGGAGCCCATTTAAACGTTTGGTGAACTAATCTCCCTTGGGGAGTGTGAAAAGCATGCCCAAGCCATCTCCATCTACTCCTCACCATGATCTCATCCACACATGGCACTGGAGTAATCTCTCTTATAGTTTCATTTCTAATCCAGTCCGGCCATTTAACTCCCAATATTCTTCTGAGGGCTTTGTTCTCAAATCTACTAAACCTATTGGAGATTGTTTCATTGTCATGCCACGACTCATGTCCATAGAGTAACACCGATCTCACTAAACTGATATATAGTCTGATTTCTATATGTAATTTCAGGTGATTTGATTTAAAAATTTTAGTTAACCTGGACATTGTCTGATTTGCTTTTTTCAATCTTTCACTAAACTTTAATTCTAAAGACCCTGTATTGAAGATCATAGTTCCTAAATACTTAAATGATTTTACTTCCTTAATGATTTCTCCTTCCAATGTTATTTCATATTTCCATTGCATACACCGTTCTCATCATCTCTGTCTTTCTTCTATTTATCTTGAGCCCAACTTCGTGTGATATTTCATGCATTCTGGTAAGCAAGCATTGCAAATCCTGTGGTGCTCTGTTAATAAGGACAGCATCATCAGCATACTCTAGGTCTGCTAATTTCCTATTACCAATCCAGTCCAATCCTTCTCCACCATCTCCAACTGTTCTACGCATTACAAAATCAATGAGAAGGATAACCAACATATGTGATAATACATTCCCTAGGGGTATTAGGCTTTACACTGGAAATTCATTCGATAGGACTTCATTAACATTAACTTTGCATTTGTTATGCTCATGAGCAGACTTAATCAAATTCACATATTTAAGAAGGGTTTTTCATAGTCTACAAATGCCATCAACAGTGGATTTCTATATTCTACGCATTGCTGTACAACATGTCTTAATATAAAAATTTGGTCAGTACAACTTCTACCTTTTCGAAATCCTGCTTGTTCATCTCTCATCTTTTCATCAATCTTTCTCTCCATTCTGTTTAGAATGAGCATACTAAATATTTTCATAAAAAAACTGACATAAGTGTGAGGCCTCTTTAATTATTGCAATCAGCCAGACCTCTTTTTTTTTTTTTTGTCATTTTCACCAACACCTAAAGCTCCCATTCATCAGGTTTTGCATCTTCATGCCACATTCTACAAAATAATCTTGTAAGCATTCTGGGGGTCACTTCATTTTCCGCTAGTATCATCTATCTCTCTTTATAATGGGTATATGCTTCTTCTTTTTCGTCCCAGTAGAGATTTCATTAATGAGCGATTCTTATACCATAGCCACTCCCTGAATTCATAGATTTGTCAGCCTCATCCGCTCTACTGTGTAAATATTCTCTCCAGTCATTCCTGGCTTTTCTTTCGACCTCACGATAAACACTATAATATTTAACATGCTCTTCCTTGTAATATTCATAGCTTCCTCGAAAACTTCAACGATCAATTTCTGTCTTTGTCTCATTTTAATCGTACCCCACGTATCATTTGTTATCTATGGCTTTCTCCTTGTAACTGCATGTTAACGACATAAACACTATTTTTTTTTTCCTAGTGGAGACATGATTCACTTTATAACTAGATGTTTTCATGTTTTACTTCTATCCTTTGATGTGAATACTGAATTGATGGTTATAAAGAGTAAATCAAAGTTTATAAAGCGAAGAGAAGGGCAGTCATGAATCGGCCATATCCTGCAGATCGAATTTTGGAAAGATACTGACACAGCATTACCAACAATATTTTCAAAGGGCCATTTTTATTGCATATTAAACAAATTCTCTTTTTTTTCACATCATTGCATGCTTTCTTTGGACTTGTAATCATAATATTGTTTGTCCAGACCACGGTCGCTTACCTCAAGCTATGCTGCTTAATACTACACAGTAGGCTATTCTAGAAGTTTTATTTCAGCAATGTTCAGATTTTTAATGATGTACCTGATCAGGCAGAAGTTCAAACTTGTAGCCTTCTTTTTTATGTTGAAAGGGGTTACAAATCTCTCTTCATAGTTTATGTTTGATAGATCTATTTCAACGTTGTTACTGATCTTGAAATATATTATATTAATTATTCATTGCTACTCATGTAGTTTACATATTTCCTCTCCTTACCGGGCTATTTTTCCCTTTGGAAGCGTGGAAAAATAGGGACGAAAGAAAATAGGGAAATAAATAAACTATAAGAGAACTAATGAACAATTTAAATAAGAACAGTAGGAACATTAAAATAGATATTTCATAAATAACTATAAAAGGAGACTTATGTCAGCCTATTCAACTTGAAAACATTCGCTGCAACATTGAATTTTTAAAGTTCCTCCGATTTCTCTACTCGATTCACAAGATCATGCCACAATCTGGTCAGAGCTGGAATAAAACATCATGATGGAGAGGGCATGACTATTAGAATAAACTGCCTATCTAGTATCACGAACAGAATGGTACTGTCCGGGAAGATCTGAATGTAATGGGTGGTTAGAATTACGAAAAATCTTATGCAACATGTGCAATGAACTGACTGAACAACCGTGCCAGAGATTAATATCTACATCAGGAATGAGAAATTTGATAGATCGTAAGTTGCTGCCCAACAAACTAAGAGGAGATTCAGTAGCTGAAGACCAGACAGAATGCAAGAATTAAACACTTAAGAATAGATTGATCACCAAATTATTTAGGGATGTATAATTGTAATCTTTACATCCCTTCAACGGTTATTCTATAGGTAATAACATGGAAGCCAGAAAATAATCTAATATATTGACAGTTTTAACCAACTCATTTGTACATAGTTCATATATAATTTAGGTTGTATTTTACTGATTAATATAAGTTGTTCGGTGATAAGTGCTTTTATGCTAAATATCTCTCTATCGATACTAACATTGTAATTGATATGAAAAATATAATGATTTTAGGCTTTTCTCCTCAAATTATAATTTTGAAGAATCTCCTAAAAGTAAATCCAAGTTAAAAGATATACAAAGATCATTTTTCCCTAGCGTTTTACTAATGTCTCTCCCTGGATGGAATTAGAACATTTTCTTTAAAAGGTAAAGTTTAGAGATAATGAAAATGGTAAATTATAAGGGTAACTAAACATTTAGGATAATATGTTTTCTCTCTCTCTCTCTCTCTCTCTCTCTCTCTCTCTCTCTCTCTCTCTCTCTCTCTCTCTCTCTCTCTCTCTCTCTCTCTCTCTCTCTCTCTCTCTCTCTCTCTCTCTCTCGTAGTCTACGCAATTCTCTAGCTAGACGCCTCTTTAATCGAATTAGTTGATTGAAAGAGGATGGTTAAAGTGTAATAATTTACCTCTTTACAGAAACCTTAAATATACTTAATTATGTAAAATTATAGTCCCGGGACCATAGTAATACCTGTAATCGTTTACATTCATTGTTATATGATCATAATATTCATCTACTTGGGTATGCACCCTATGTAGTTGGCTGGAACATACGTAAATATTTCAGTAAACATTTATAATGTAAGTGAATATTGCCATTTAGGAAAATAAGAAAAGAAGTGGTAGTTAGAGAGCTACCTTTAGTTTAAATACACTGCTACGTACAACTTTTTATGATTGTTTTCCATAAGGAATATAGAAAATCCATTTCTTGACTTGTACATTTCTGGTGCTAAGGTGGGGAGAGGGGTCGGTCCCCAATTCCTCCCAAAATGACATTCAATTATTCTTTCACGTTATCACTCAAGAAGTACCCTGAGCCCAGAAGTGGGTTCATGTGCTCTTTTGTGTATATCAAAGAAACCTTGCTCTTTTGGTGTCATTATATGCAACTGAAACAAAAATACAGCTCAATCCTGGCATTTTCAGATAAAAAAAAATGGGTCGTTTGACCTTAATGCTTAAGTATTTAATCTTCCCACCCAACTATGTTATATTTCTGAGTAAAACAAATGAATGCTGGTCAGTCTTCATGTGTTATAATACTTATGCAATTGGACAGACAAACATACTATAAAAAAATCTAATCTACCATTTTCTTATAAGAATACGTCAGCTGAAATATGAGACCGAAGCATTCATCAAGTCATCATCTCATTTCTATGTTAAGTGACGTTTAAAGAGAGCTTTCTCTCTAACGAATTGGTAAGGTGACTCTCATCTGCCGGGCGTCAGATGTCACCAGCATCGCAACCTGACTAGGAAGTCTTTGGTGTGATCTCCCGAATGTCAAATGCCACAAGATATCACTCTCTTCTTGTTTGTTTGTTCTGTTGCCGTCGGTTATACCGAGAGCTTCTCTCTCTATAATAATAATAATAATAATAATAATAATAATAATAATAATAATAATAATAATAATAATAATAATAATAATAATAATAATAATAATAATAAGCACAAAAAATGAACTAGCATGTCCATTATTCATAAATACAATAACTACAGCAGTAATAATACAAACAGTAATAACAATAATAATTCTGTATGCTCGTCATCATCTTGATTATAGAAATAAATGTACCAATTTGATAATGACAATAACATCGGGCGGGTGGCCACGGTGAATCTAAGCGAACGAGTCATGTTATTATCCACTCAGCAGCAAGGTCTTGCAGAACCATTTCGTGGAAACCTTTTGCGCTGAAAATTGGTCTTTATTCGCTCCTATAAGGTACCAGTGTACGCATCCCGGCAAAAATGACGGCCAAATACTGAGATAGATATGCACGCACACGTACACAAATTCAACCCTTCTCACACCCTCCCCCTTTTCTAACTACAATACGCTAGTTTGAACAATTTGAGGGAGATGGTTGCTTTCCGAGTGGTTTGCCGTCAGCGTTACTGGAAAGAATATATATATATATATATATATATATATATATATATATATATATATATATATATATATATAAATATATATATATATATATAGATATATATATATATATATATATATATATATATATATATACATGCATACATACATACATACATATATACATATATATACATACATACATATATACATACATATATGTTTGCATGCATATACAGTATATATATATATATATATATATATATATATATATATATATATATATATATGCCTATGTATATATATGTATGTATATATATATATATATATATATATATATATATATATATACATATGCCTATTTATATATATATATATATGTATGTATATATATATATATATAATGTATATATATATATGTCTATGTATATATATGTATGTATATATATATATATATATATATATATATATATATATATATATATGTACGTGTATGTATATATATATGTTATGTATATATATATATATATATGTATGTATATATACACATATATATGTATATGTATATATATATATATATATATATATATATATATATCCATACACTTGCTTTTTACTACATAGAGGATATATATGAATTTATTTTTAGCATACACAATAATTATATCTATTTGTTCATATTTCATGGGTATGCTTTTTTGTTCTTTCACTAGCAGACTGAAATCACCAAGTCTCGTGGCTTAAAGTTGACTTGAAAGTGGCCTTAATTCTTTTGCCGTTTCCTAAAATTAGGAAAAACTATTTTCAAGGGTCAAATTCTATATATATTTTTTTGAAAGTCCTTCCCACTCAAGGCAATGAGGCAGTCAAACCTCTGAAAGATTGTTCTAATAAAATCAGATTTCCCTTTCTGCTCCATATAATCTTTTAGGGAATAATGTCATAGTTACTAATAAAATCATCATCATCACCATCATCTCCTACGTCTATTGATGCAAAGGGCCTCAGTTAGATTTCACCAGTCGTCTCTATCTTGAGTTTTTAATTCAATACTTCTCCCTTCATCATCTAATGATTCACGTTTCATAGTCCTCAGCCATGTAGGGCTGGGCCTTCAAACTCTTCTAGTGCCTTGTGGAGCCCAGTTGAAAATTGGTGAACTAACATTCTTGGGGAGTGCAAGAGGCATGCCCAACTCATCTCCATCTACCCCTCATCATGATCTCATCCTCATATGGCAGTCGAGTAATCTCTCTTATAGTTTCATTTCTAATCCTGCCCTACCATTCAACTCCCAATATTCTTCTGAGGGCTTTGTTCTCAAATCTACAAAATCTGTTGGAGATTGTTTCATTGTCATACCATGACTAATAAAATAGCATTAAGGAATTATTACCAGTCTTATAGGTAATACATCTCAAAGTGTCACCATACAGAAAAAAAAATCAGCTAAAACAATAATCGAGCTTACTGGCCTACATATACGTTTGGTAAGTCGGAAGCGTTCTAATGATGTGGCCGATTGAACTTTTAACATAAAATCAAAGATGGACGTCACATGAGAATTATCAGCCAATGAAGTTTTAGGTTTCTATCCGCCCTTCTAAATACCATGAGCTTTTTGTCAGAGACTGTAGATTTATCTCAGAAAAAAAGTTGAAAATCATTACGTCAAAATGTAAAAAATTTTAAACAAATTATCTTGAACGACAAAACCCAATAGGAACCAGCCAACCGCGTCAAAGGGACATGATGCTTGATGGATGTCGAAACGGACAGCTCGATTAATCGATTATCTTTTGCCCGATTAACGTTATCGTCGACTCGTCAAAAACATTTCTAATTCCTCGGTGATTGAGAGCCAAAGCTAATCTTTAGAGTCGTAAATATTAATTGATTTGGTGCTAAAACCCGGCGTCATAGCACTCTAGGTCACCATTGCATTGCTCGAATAAGGTTTGTGAAGAAGGAAATGCTTAATCACAGTATTTCCTTTTAATTACAAAATACAATATCAGCAACAATGAAAGCAGCCGTTTCTAGGCCACTGCAGAACAAAGACCTCAGACATGCCCTTATAATGTCTGGGGTTTACCCATTTTCATAACCACGTTGGCCACTGCGGATTGCTGATGGTGGGAGACTTTACTATAATCACTCACAGCAAACCAACACAGTATGGGTGACCCTGACTAGTACAGCTTTGCTGATCATGGCAATACACGAACCCTTTCACCACTCATAAAGCATACAATATATGTCATCGCAAATATCATACTATTAAATATCAAAATTGTTAAAAAATAACAATGGCAAAATTGAAACTAGAAAAATAAAATTTTGCATTATATGCAAATATTTATTCAACATATATTGGGTCTATGTTTTCTACTGTTCGCAGTACTGGTTAAACTGAAATTATGCCGGAAAGAAATAACTGAAGAAGCACGCGCACACACACACACACACATTCATTTTCCTTAAAATTGTTTAAAGGTCACTCATGAATGGCAGAGACATGGGACAGTGACATTGCCCCAGCAGGACAATGCCCTAGAGACTGACCACATACACATGTGATTAGCGCTCAAGACCCCTCTCCATCCAACTTAGGACCAGGGAGGGGAAGGCAATGGCTGCCGATGACTCAACAAGTGGACCTTAACGCTAAAGCACTTGTAGCATCAACTATTTAAAGGCAACACTATTCTAGTTTTCTGTATTGTGTGTTGTCTTAACAAATAGAATTCAGAAGGAAAAGAAAATTTGTTATTCTGACGTAAGCTTTTGGTTAAAGAGACGAGGATTTTGATTTTTTTATTTATTCCGATCACTTGAGCACTGTTTTGACAATACTTTGTCTTTATCAAAAGATTATCAATAGAAGGGACCTTTAATTTCCTTTTGCATATGAGGGTTTAGCCAGAATTATGATTAATTATTTCAAAATTATATTTTATAGGTTATAAAAAATGAAAATGAAAAAATAAGTTATTAGAATAAACAGATCATTAGAATATTACAAAGAGGATTATGACCGAGTATATACTTAATATATATACACATACAGACAAATGTACAGATATGCACCATCATGGAGACCACCCGCATTACAGGTCACGGTGTCAGGGGGTCAAAAGTACATTGCGCTGCTCCTCGGCCATCTCTAGGATATGGCGCCCTTGCCGAGGAGCGTATGATCTCAGATGTTGTAGGGATTCCGTCTCCATAGCCGCCATGGCTGCGCGGCTGCTTCCTCAGTCGCTGCAGTGCAACTGTGGTTGCAGCTGCATAGCGCTGCTCCTCGGCCATTTCTAGGATATGGCTCCCTTGCCGAGGAGAGTATGATCTCAGATATTGTAGGGATTCCGTCTCCATAGCCGCCACGGCTGCGCGGCTGCTTCCTCAGTCGCTGCAGTGCAACTGTGGTTGCAGCTGCATAGCGCTGCTCCTCGGCCATTTCTAGGATATGGCGCCCTTGCCGAGGAGCGTATGATCTCAGATATTGTAGGGATTCCGTCTCCATAGCCGCTACAGCTGTACGGTTGCTTACCCAGTTGCTGCAATGCAGCTGTGGTTGCAGCTGCATAGCGCTGCTCCTCGGCCATTTCTAGGATATGGCGCCCTTCCCAAGGAGCGTATGATCTCAGATGTTGTAGGGATTCCGTCACCATATATATATATATATATATTCTTTCCAGTCACGCTGACGGCAAACCACTCGGAAAGCAACCATCTCCCTCAAATTGTTCAAACTAGCGTATTGTAGTTAGAAAAGGGGGAGGGTGTGAGAAGGGTTGAATTTGTGTACGTGTGCGTGCATATCTATCTCAGTATTTGGCCGTCATTTTTGCCGGGATGCGTACACTGGTACCTTATAGGAGCGAATAAAGACCAATTTTCAGCGCAAAAGGTTTCCACGAAATGGTTCTGCAAGACCTTGCTGCTGAGTGGATAATAACATGACTCGTTCGCTTAGATTCACCGTGGCCACCCGCCCGATGTTATTGTCATTATCAAATTGGTACATTTATTTCTATAATCAAGATGATGACGAGCATACAGAATTATTATTGTTATTACTGTTTGTATTATTACTGCTGTAGTTATTGTATTTATGAATAATGGACATGCTAGTTCATTTTTTGTGCTTATTATTATTATTATTATTATTATTATTATTATTATTATTATTATTATTATTATTATTATTATTATTATTATTATTATTATTATAGAGAGAGAAGCTCTCGGTATAACCGACGGCAACAGAACAAACAAACAAGAAGAGAGTGATATCTTGTGGCATTTGACATTCGGGAGATCACACCAAAGACTTCCTAGTCAGGTTGCGATGCTGGTGACATCTGACGCCCGGCAGATGAGAGTCACCTTACCAATTCGTTAGAGAGAAAGCTCTCTTTAAACGTCACTTAACATAGAAATGAGATGATGACTTGATGAATGCTTCGGTCTCATATTTCAGCTGACGTATTCTTATAAGAAAATGGTAGATTAGATTTTTTTATAGTATGTTTGTCTGTCCAATTGCATAAGTATTATAACACATGAAGACTGACCAGCATTCATTTGTTTTACTCAGAAATATAACATAGTTGGGTGGGAAGATTAAATACTTAAGCATTAAGGTCAAACGACCCATTTTTTTTATCTGAAAATGCCAGGATTGAGCTGTATTTTTGTTTCAGTTGCATATAATGACACCAAAAGAGCAAGGTTTCTTTGATATACACAAAAGAGCACATGAACCCACTTTTGGGCTCAGGGTACTTCTTGAGTGATAACGTGAAAGAATAATTGAATGTCATTTTGGGAGGAATTGGGGACCGACCCCTCTCCCCACCTTAGCACCAGAAATGTACAAGTCAAGAAATGGATTTTCTATATTCCTTATGGAAAACAATCATAAAAAGTTGTACGTAGCAGTGTATTTAAACTAAAGGTAGCTCTCTAACTACCACTTCTTTTCTTATTTTCCTAAATGGCAATATTCACTTACATTATAAATGTTTACTGAAATATTTACGTATGTTCCAGCCAACTACATAGGGTGCATACCCAAGTAGATGAATATTATGATCATATAACAATGAATGTAAACGATTACAGGTATTACTATGGTCCCGGGACTATAATTTTACATAATTAAGTATATTTAAGGTTTCTGTAAAGAGGTAAATTATTACACTTTAACCATCCTCTTTCAATCAACTAATTCGATTAAAGAGGCGTCTAGCTAGAGAATTGCGTAGACTACGAGAGAGAGAGAGAGAGAGAGAGAGAGAGAGAGAGAGAGAGAGAGAGAGAGAGAGAGAGAGAGAGAGAGAAACATATTATCCTAAATGTTTAGTTACCCTTATAATTTACCATTTTCATTATCTCTAAACTTTACCTTTTAAAGAAAATGTTCTAATTCCATCCAGGGAGAGACATTAGTAAAACGCTAGGGAAAAATGATCTTTGTATATCTTTTAACTTGGATTTACTTTTAGGAGATTCTTCAAAATTATAATTTGAGGAGAAAAGCCTAAAATCATTATATTTTTCATATCAATTACAATGTTAGTATCGATAGAGAGATATTTAGCATAAAAGCACTTATCACCGAACAACTTATATTAATCAGTAAAATACAACCTAAATTATATATGAACTATGTACAAATGAGTTGGTTAAAACTGTCAATATATTAGATTATTTTCTGGCTTCCATGTTATTACCTATAGAATAACCGTTGAAGGGATGTAAAGATTACAATTATACATCCCTAAATAATTTGGTGATCAATCTATTCTTAAGTGTTTAATTCTTGCATTCTGTCTGGTCTTCAGCTACTGAATCTCCTCTTAGTTTGTTGGGCAGCAACTTACGATCTATCAAATTTCTCATTCCTGATGTAGATATTAATCTCTGGCACGGTTGTTCAGTCAGTTCATTGCACATGTTGCATAAGATTTTTCGTAATTCTAACCACCCATTACATTCAGATCTTCCCGGACAGTACCATTCTGTTCGTGATACTAGATAGGCAGTTTATTCTAATAGTCATGCCCTCTCCATCATGATGTTTTATTCCAGCTCTGACCAGATTGTGGCATGATCTTGTGAATCGAGTAGAGAAATCGGAGGAACTTTAAAAATTCAATGTTGCAGCGAATGTTTTCAAGTTGAATAGGCTGACATAAGTCTCCTTTTATAGTTATTTATGAAATATCTATTTTAATGTTCCTACTGTTCTTATTTAAATTGTTCATTAGTTCTCTTATAGTTTATTTATTTCCCTATTTTCTTTCGTCCCTATTTTTCCACGCTTCCAAAGGGAAAAATAGCCCGGTAAGGAGAGGAAATATGTAAACTACATGAGTAGCAATGAATAATTAATATAATATATTTCAAGATCAGTAACAACGTTGAAATAGATCTATCAAACATAAACTATGAAGAGAGATTTGTAACCCCTTTCAACATAAAAAAGAAGGCTACAAGTTTGAACTTCTGCCTGATCAGGTACATCATTAAAAATCTGAACATTGCTGAAATAAAACTTCTAGAATAGCCTACTGTGTAGTATTAAGCAGCATAGCTTGAGGTAAGCGACCGTGGTCTGGACAAACAATATTATGATTACAAGTCCAAAGAAAGCATGCAATGATGTGAAAAAAAAGAGAATTTGTTTAATATGCAATAAAAATGGCCCTTTGAAAATATTGTTGGTAATGCTGTGTCAGTATCTTTCCAAAATTCGATCTGCAGGATATGGCCGATTCATGACTGCCCTTCTCTTCGCTTTATAAACTTTGATTTACTCTTTATAACCATCAATTCAGTATTCACATCAAAGGATAGAAGTAAAACATGAAAACATCTAGTTATAAAGTGAATCATGTCTCCACTAGGAAAAAAAAAATAGTGTTTATGTCGTTAACATGCAGTTACAAGGAGAAAGCCATAGATAACAAATGATACGTGGGGTACGATTAAAATGAGACAAAGACAGAAATTGATCGTTGAAGTTTTCGAGGAAGCTATGAATATTACAAGGAAGAGCATGTTAAATATTATAGTGTTTATCGTGAGGTCGAAAGAAAAGCCAGGAATGACTGGAGAGAATATTTACACAGTAGAGCGGATGAGGCTGACAAATCTATGAATTCAGGGAGTGGCTATGGTATAAGAATCGCTCATTAATGAAATCTCTACTGGGACGAAAAAGAAGAAGCATATACCCATTATAAAGAGAGATAGATGATACTAGCGGAAAATGAAGTGACCCCCAGAATGCTTACAAGATTATTTTGTAGAATGTGGCATGAAGATGCAAAACCTGATGAATGGGAGCTTTAGGTGTTGGTGAAAATGACAAAAAAAAAAAGAGGTCTGGCTGATTGCAATAATTAAAGAGGCCTCACACTTATGTCAGTTTTTTTATGAAAATATTTAGTATGCTCATTCTAAACAGAATGGAGAGAAAGATTGATGAAAAGATGAGAGATGAACAAGCAGGATTTCGAAAAGGTAGAAGTTGTACTGACCAAATTTTTATATTAAGACATGTTGTACAGCAATGCGTAGAATATAGAAATCCACTGTTGATGGAATTTGTAGACTATGAAAAACTCTTTGAAAGTGTGCACCGGCCAATTTTATGGAGAGTCCTACATTATAATGGAATCCTTCTTAAATATGTGAATTTGATCAAGTCCGCTCATGACCATAACAAATGCAAAGTTAATGTTAATGAAGTCCTATTGAATGAATTTCCAGTGTAAAGCCTAATACCCCTAGGGAATGTGTTATCACCTATGTTGGTTATCCTTCTCATTGATTTTGTAATGCGTAGAACAGTTGGAGATGGTGGAGAAAGATTGGACTGGATTGGTAATAGGAAATTAGCAGACCTAGAGTATGCTGATGATGCTGTCCTTATTAACAGAGCACCACAGGATTTGCAATGCTTGCTTACCAGAATGCATGAAATATCACACGAAGTTGGGCTCAAGATAAATAGAAGAAAGACAGAGATGATGAGAACGGTGTATGCAATGGAAATATGAAATAACATTGGAAGGAGAAATCATTAAGGAAGTAAAATCATTTAAGTATTTAGGAACTATGATCTTCAATACAGGGTCTTTAGAATTAAAGTTTAGTGAAAGATTGAAAAAAGCAAATCAGACAATGTCCAGGTTAACTAAAATTTTTAAATCAAATCACCTGAAATTACATATAGAAATCAGACTATATATCAGTTTAGAGAGATCGGTGTTACTCTATGGACATGAGTCGTGGCATGACAATGAAACAATCTCCAATAGGTTTAGTAGATTTGAGAACAAATCCCTCAGAAGAATATTGGGAGTTAAATGGCCGGACTGGATTAGAAATGAAACTATAAGAGAGATTACTCGAGTTCCATGTGTGGATGAGATCATGGTGAGGAGTAGATAGAGATGGCTTGGGCATGCTTTTCGCACTCCCCAAGGGAGATTAGTTCACCAAACGTTTAAATGGGCTCCACAAGGCACTAGAAGAGTTGGCAGACCCAAGTTCCATGGCTGAGGACGATGAAGCATGAAGTAGGAGATGATGAATGGAAAAGTATTGAATTAAAAGCTCATGTTTGGGACGACTGGTGAAATCTAACCAAGGCCCTTTGCATCAATAGTCGTAGCAGGAGATGATGATGATGAGGATGTCGTTGGCTGTGTATAGGTTGACAGAATACGAAAAAAAATCATAATTATTATTTATAGACGGCATTCAAAATATTAACTGGGGTTCTCTTCTTGGACAGTAATTGCTTCCCTTAATCCAGAATTACTATAAAGATCAAGGAATGCATATATTTATGTTAACTATAGGAGAGAGAGAGAGAGAGAGAGAGAGAGAGAGAGAGAGAGAGAGAGAGAGAGAGAGAGAGAGTGAGAGAGAGAGTGTGTGTTGGCGATCTGTCTATAGATATAGAAATGCCAGGTCGCTAGTTAACGCGGTGGTGTAAGTCGTAACATCAAAATCAACCTCCTGCCGTCTCGAAAGGAAGCAGTAGATTTGGGAATTTTTCACCCTGAATAGATGGAAACTATTGGCTGTAATAGTGCATTGAATAAAAAGTAAATTTCTTCCACTTGGAAAATACATATGAGTAAAGTGTTGTGTTTGTTATTACATTACGAGAATAGGTAAGCTTTCACCACTGATTCCCTTTATCTTTTAAACCAGTTATTTTTCTTGTAGATATTCTTCATAATTGATAATTTTTAGATCTATTAGAACAAATCTGAGAGAGAGAGAGAGAGAGAGAGAGAGAGAGAGAGAGAGAGAGAGAGAGAGAGAGAGAGAGAGAGAGAGAGAGAGAGAGAGTGGGGTTGGAGGTTAATCCAGTTACTGTAATTTACCATGTTGAAATTTATGACAAACTTTCTGAAGTATTTATTTGGCCTAAATATGAAAAATCATCAACTTTTATTCGCTTAACCTCACAATGAGAATAGTCAATGAGAGTTTAAGAAAAAATATTATAAAGTCTTTCCTTCGAGGACTATTCAGTACAACCTTATTTTTCTTGAAAAATATGCATAACGTTTTCTTTGATAACAATGATATTTTTTCATGCTATCCTAAGGAAAAGATTTGTAGTGCCATAACCTCTGTGCAGTCAAATGCAATAGTCCTGTCGTCTCCAGTCCCCCTCTGTCACCCACAATATCTATAGATTCCAGAATTTCAGGAGTAGAAGAGTTTGGTTATAAGTGTTTGTAAGACTAGTATACCATTAGTATAAGGGAATACTAAATTTCAAGTATTTATCGTATAATAGTCATTCTGCTATTTTGCATGCTAGGTCTTATAAACCTCCTTTCGAAATAATATATTAAATATTCATTTTCAACTTACTACCAGATATCTAGGTTCCTTAGAACCTCAAAGAAAGTTAAAAAAAAGAGGAAATTTGATAATTTAAGGGAAAATACAGCAAGGGTAAAGCATGGGAAAATATCAGCGCACAATCGACTGCTATCTTCTTGCTTATTTCTTGAGGCATCGGGGATTCTTGCGCACAGCTTATAATATCTGGCGAGCTGGTTGTAAATTGTATATTGCCAGCTTTATTTTTATTTTTTTTTCAATACAATAGTGACGTGTTGTTTTTCTTTTTATTGTTTTATGTGTGTGTGCTTGTGTTCAGTTACACAGTTTGGACACCTTACGTTATTTTCCGCTCTTCTTTTATTGATAATTTATTATGCCATTTTCGGGAGCTTCCACAAAACAATTTTTCTTGCTTTTGTTGATCTGTGTATGATCTGATCATGTTCATTGTTATTTTTGTTATCATTATTGTCGATTACAATAGTCTGTATGAAGATAACTTTTTTAACTGATTATCACTCTCATGCAGGCTGAAGATATTTAGGTTCGAAGCAACACAAGTATCAATTGCTTTATCTAATACTAGTTGATAATTTCAACACTTAATTTAAATGTTAAAATATAGTATGAAAAATTGAGGTCCAATAAACATAATTTAGCTACTGCTAACTTTTCTTATATTTAATGAAATTAGCTACATGATGTTTACCTTTGATAAGACGAAAATAAATTCTATATTTCATTCCATATGAATGATTCATAAGAAACAAAAGATTTAATTTGGTTTAATTGTATATGAAATAACTCTATTTCACTTAAAAAGGGGGTTGTCCATTAAATAGATAAAGTAAGAAAGGAAGCATTTATGATATGTCGAAGTAAAATATTAAATGTTTTCTTTTTTTTCTACTTTTTTTCTCGAGGATTTCATCACACTAGAGAACTAATAATCATTTTCCTACTTGGTATCTTGTGTTTTATCCATGTCTGAATACTGAGGGCAAAACACTTGTTCATGAGTTTTCCAACTCCCTCATCCCCCTTATGAAAACAATTATGGGAGGATCGCAGTGTCAAACCGGGGTTTTGGGTAGGGGGAAAATATTATGTGTGATTTGTGGTAATAATAACGGTTAGAATGCAAAAAAAAACACAAGATAACCCGTTGGAAAAAATGTATGGTTCATGTAAGTGGTTGGAAATTGAAGTATCTTAATTACCACTGATTCACATCCCGTCTCTCTAATGGGTTTTGCTCCGTCGTGGCTCGCTACACTCACAAAATAAACATGATTTCACTGCTCATCTCTTCGGGCAAGCGGTGCATGGATACACGCGGATCACATGAGTCATTATTTTGAGCATATTTTATTTTACCTTCAGATGAGCAACATTCGTTATATACTGGACGGAGACCGTTTTCAACATAATCAATTACCAAAATAGATGAAATTACACTTAGATTTGAAATAGATTGTACTTCCCTTTTGGAAAAGTCTCCTTACGACAGTAGTCATGATGGAAATGAAGTGGAGGGTGGGAAAAATGGATGTTGTATTACAATAGCTTAACCACGGAATTAGGTTATGGAGTCCATACTTTTTTTTAGTAGGAATATATTCAATAATATTGGGAAAAATAGGTTTACTAATATTGTGATAAAGTAAAAACAAGCAACGATACTATTTTTAGGTTAAAATACAATAGGCTATCAAAGTGGAAAACCATGTAGTGGCTAAAAGAAAAAGAGCTGGTTGATAAATTGGGCATTTAGCGTCTTTGTAGAACACTACTAGTCTAACTTCATAGCCATCATAGGCGGGGCCACATTCAAGCGAATTCAGTACACAAATGTCTATAAAATAAACATCCACCTAGTCAGTAGTTACATTAAAGTGGTCCAATGTAGCCTAGCCTTTCGGCAAATGCATCTCAGGCTATCATGCGAGTTAGTAGCCCCATAAAGGGTTTGGTCAAGAAACTTTGGATTTTTAGAGGTTTTTAGGATATACCAACACTTATATTACTGTGTTCCCACAAATATAACAGTAACAGTTAAGTACCGAGGCCAAGTGTCTGACAAGACTTCCTATTAAGGCAGCTGGATACTAAAGTTAAATAATTTCAATATCAATCAGTTCCATACAGCTTCAATATAAAGTGGACAAAAGGAAACAAACGGCAATTGGTAGAAAAACAAAAATATGTAGATAATATAAATAATAATTACTACACAATAAAATTTAGTCTTAGTAATGAAAAACTGCCATTTGCGTGTCCTGCCTTTTTAAGTGTCAACAGTCAACGACTTGGTTCTCAATGGAAAGTGGGAAATTCAGTACACAGATGTCTACATAATAAACATCCACCTAATCAGTAGTTATATTAAAAGTGGTATTCAGCAGCCTATAGTCTATAGGCAAATACATCGTAGACTACCATAACAGTAACTTGGAAGCCTCAAAAGAGTTTTGTCCTAGAAACTTTTATTTTCTGGATGTTTTTAAAATGTATCAGCACTATATCACTGTGTTCCCACAAATCTAATAATAACAGTTAAGTTTCCTGAGAGAACTCCATTACGATATAGGCAACACATTAATTTAAAAAAAAAAAAAAATGACTGTGATCAGGAAAATTGTCAAAGACCAAATGTTTGAAAAGACTTCCTAGACAGGGAACACCTACATTAAGGCAGCCGGATTCATAATAGTTATATTGTTCGATATTAATAAGTTCTATACAGTTACAATATAAACTGGACAATATGAAGTAAAAAGTAATTGGCAGAAAAGCCAAAATACGTAAATATAAATATTACTTACATCACTATAAAATTAATTGAAGACTTTACAACTAATCTGCTTTCCTGAACTTCTAAAGTTTGTTCCAGCCTTTCTCAAGGCTTGGTTCTCAATAGTAAGTGCGAAACTGCAAAATAAAGTAAAATGGCAACTGTTGGCTTTTAACTTCGTCATAACATATTCTCTCAAATGCAAACAAAACTGGAATTACTATGTTACTTAGCTGGGTATATATATATATATATATATATATATATATATATATATATATATATATATATATATATATATATATATATATATATATATAAATATATATATATACATATATATATATTTATATATATATATATATATATATATATATATATATATATACGAGTATATATATATATATATATATATATATATATATATATATATATCATTAATTGCAAAGCTACAACCCTAGTTGGAAAAGCAGGATGCTATAAGCCCAGGGGCCCCAACAGGGAAAGTAGCCCAGTGAGGAAAGGAGACAAGGAAAAATAAAATATTTCAAGAAGAGTAACAACATTAAAATAAACATTTCCTGTTTAAACTATAAAAACTTAAACAAAACAAGGGGAAAAGAAACCAGATAGAATAGTGTGCCCGAGTGTACCATCAAGCAAGAGAATTCCAACCCAAGAGACAGTGGAAGACCATGGCACAGAGGCTATGGCAATACCCAAGACTAGAGAATAATGGTTCGATTTTGGAGTGTCCTTCTCCTAGAAGAGCTGCTTACCATAGCTAAAGAGTCTCTTCTACCCTTACCAAAAGGACTGAACAATTACAGTGCAGTAGTTAACCCTTTGGGTGAAGAAGAATTGTTTTGTAATCATATATATATATATATATATATATATATATATATGTATATATATATACTGTATATATATATATATATATATATATATATATATATATATATATATATATATATATATATATAGTGAAGTAAATTAGGATATATCATGAACTGAAATCTTATTAAACGACTTATAAAACCATGTAACATTTTGATTTAAAATAACAACTTTTTTTTTAAACTATAGAAAATGGGAAACTGCAAATAAACATGCTAACAATCAATTCTTTACGTCACCATCAAAGGATCTAAATATGAATTAAATATTTGAATATGTATTATACATCTTAAAGGAAGCATATATTTGTTATATATTGATTATGGCTGCTGTTAGTAACTAAAAGTGATATATAAATGAAGAATTAAAATACTAGGAAGAGATCTATTATATTATCAAGCTGAACAAGGAACTATGTTCATCATTTTAAAAAAAATAACAAGAAATAGCAAATTGTATATAATACTAGTAAGTTTTAATAAAAGTAAATTTTTGGTGAGTGACAGGTGTAGTGCTAGAATCATGTTTGCAAAACCCTGGAGTCGCTCTGGCCGATTACCCTCAGTCTACCTGTGATCAGCTGTTTTAATTACTTCAAATTTTGAAAGAAAATGTTCCAGCGTCCAAAGAATTATCAGCATAAAAAGTTGTGGTTTTTCTGTCTGAAAATTAGATCTATATCGCTAACGGTATATATATATATATATATATATATATATATATATATATATATATATATATATAATCATTATTATTGTTACTAGCTAAGCTACAACTCTAGTTGGAAAAGCAAGATGCTATAAGCCCAAGGGCTCCAACAAGAAAACATAGCCCAGCGAGGAAAGGAAATAAGGCAATAAATAAACGATATAGGAAGTAATGAAAAGTTTGAGTGAATTATTTTTAAAATATTAACAACATTAAAAGAGATATTTGATATATAAACTATAAAAGGACTTATGTAAGTCTGTTCAACATAAAAACATTTGCTGCAAGTTTGAACTTTTGAAGTTCTACTGATTCAACTACCCGATTAGGAAGATCATTCCACAACTTGGTCACAGCTGGAATAAAACTTCTAGAGTACTGTGTAGTATTGAACCTCATTATGGAGAAGGCCTGACTATTAGAATTAACTGCATGCCTAGTATTACGAACAGAATGAAACTGCCCGGGAAGGTCTGAATGTAAAGGATGGTCAGAATTATGAAAAATCTTATGCAACATGCATAATGAACTAATTGAACGACGGTGCCAAAGATTAATATTTAGATCAGGAATAAGAAATTTAATTGACCGTAAGTCCCTGTCCGACAAATTAAAATGAGAATCAGCAGCTGAAAACCAGACAGGAGAACAATACTCGAAACAAGGTAAAAAGAAAGAATTAAAACACTTCTTCAGAATACATTGATCACCAAAAATCTTGAAAGAATTTCTCAATAAGCCAATGTTTTGTGCAATTGAAGATGACACAGACCTAATGTGTTTCTCAAAAGTAAATTTGCTGTCGAGAATCACACCTAAAATTTTAAGTCATAAAAAGTTAAAGAAACATTATCAATGCTGAGATCCAGATGTTGAGGAGCCACGGTCCTTGACCTACTTACAATCATACTTTGAGTTTTGTTAGGATTCAACTTCTTACCGCATAATTTGCACCATGCACTAATTTTAGCTAGATCACTATTATGAGATTCAGCAACCCCAGATCTACATTCAGTAGATAGAATTGATGCAAAGAGAGTAGCATCATCTGCATATGCAACAAGCTTGATTTCTAGACCAAACCACATGTAATGCGTATATAATATGAAAAGTAATGGGCCAAGAACACTACCTCGAGGAACTACGGATAACACATCCCTATACTCACTATGGTACCCATCAACAACAACTCTTTGCGATCTATTACTTAGAAATTCAATAATGATGCCAAGAAACGGTCCACCCACTCCCAAATGTTTGAGTTTGCAAAACAATGGCATCATGATTAACACAGCCAAAGGCAGCACCAAAATCAAGGCCAATCATACGAACTTCTTGACTACAATCAAGGGATTTCTGTAAAGCATATGAGATTGTAAGAAGGGAATCGCATACTCCAAGGCCTTTACGAAAACCAAATTGTAAAATAGGGAACAGATGATTACCTTCAGCAAACCTATAAAGACATTTTGCCAGAAGACGTTCAAAAACTTTAGATAATATGGGAGTTATGGAAATTGGGTGGTAATCAATTGGACTTGAGCTACCACAAACACATTTACAAAATGGAGTAACATTACCAATCCTCCAAGTGCTAAAAGCTCCTCTTCTTACTAACTTGCGCAAAATAACAGATATCTTTGGAGCTAAGAAATCTGCAGTCTTTATAGAAAACAAAGGAAAAATACCATAGGGTCTACACCTCCATAAGCATCAAGGTCCATCAACAAAGCTTTAATTTCACGAGATCAAAAAGCTAAACTAATTAGTTTAGCCACAAGAAAACAGGAATGAGGAAGTTCGAGTTTCTCATTACTCTGCTTGCTGTCAAACACATCTGCCGAAAGGGTTGCCTTTTCCTTTG
>NC_090754.1:20351415-20398915 GCF_036898095.1 Palaemon carinicauda | reverse complement strand
AATTTGTACTTTAGCGACTTGCTTCTCCAAGAAGATGGTAATGATGTTAGTAATAATAACAATACAAGTAAGAAATATTAGGAATATAAAAATTTCCACAATACGTATGGTTGACTTTGATATGTAGTGTAACAAAGTATAAATTGTTACGATAATAATGCTGAAAAAATTAACAACCTTTACTACCGTGACCGACCAAGTTAATAATAATAATAATAATAATAATAATAATAATAATAATAATAATAATAATAATAATAATAATAATAGTCACTGTTATTGTTAGATTATTATTGTCATTATTATTGTTATTAATGATAATGATAATAATAATCTGACAATAACAGTGACTAACATTAGATCACCCGATTTAGGACAATAATATTAATGTTATTAACCATGATTAAGGCTACATATCAAAAAGCTAAAGTTGCGTAAAATTTATGATGGCAGAGAGAGAGAGAGAGAGAGAGAGAGAGAGAGAGAGAGAGAGAGAGAGAGAGAGAGAGAGCGAGAGAGAGAGAGATTAATCCAATATTCTTTTCGTCAAACCAAGAAGCGGATTATCAAATGTTAAAGAACAGAACAACTGCTTAAATATTGTAGCCCTGAACAAAGTAATAAGTAATAGCTTTAAAGGAAGTTTATAAGTAACTAATGTCATTAAAATTAATAGACATCTTATAAGTATTTTGACGGCAATAAGTAGATCAGTACATTAACCCTTTCACTGCCATTGGTGACACTGTCAAAATTGAGAAAAGGGAAACTTCTTTTAAAATCACCCAAACCATAATAAATTGCTATTCATTGACAAGGTCTTGATGAGAGCTTCCCATTAAATATCAAGAAGCTAGGAGGGTTTGTTTGATCTCGAAAGATTTTGCTTCATCAAAGTTTTGTTGAATCCAACACTGGCAGTGGAAGGGTTAAGAGGTAAATAAATAATTGCTTTGATGATCATGAGCAAACGACAAGCTACTTTGAGGTAAGCAATTAACATGCCCTTTTAGATAATGTATACATATATCATAATTTGAATAAATTAAACAGATAATTACTTCAGTGTAAATTAGGAAACCGCTCAGGCGAATTTTGGACAAAAAGAGCGCACAGAATAAAACCAAATGAGAAAAGCCAAGCGTACATATGATCAAGTGAATGTGATGGGTGAAATTTTATATCAAAATAACAGTTCGTAAGTATAGAGGAAATTCATTTAAATATGTTTATCCCATTACCAAAATGATTATTATTACCATTATTATTTTGTATTGTTATCATCATTATTATTTTATACGCCATGCTGCTATCCCAGTTAGAAAAGCAGAATGCTTTAAATCTAGACACCCCATTACAAGGGAAAGTAGTCCAGAAAGGGAAGTTGTAAAAAAAGCATAAACTAGAAGAAAAATTGGGATATAAAAAAAATCGAGATAAATAAAAAAGTAAAACATATAAGTACGAATAAACTATGGAAAGAGACTCCTGTCAACCTGGTCACACCTAATGCCCCTAAGTTTGACTTTCTGAAGTTTCACCAATTCAACTCTCATATCCGGAACATCTCTCAATAATCAATTCACAGCGCTAGCCAAAATCTCTCTATTGCTGTATCAAGCTTCATGGAAGAAAAGACAAAACTTAAGGCCCAAAAGTTTACTCTTTACCCAAGTAACATGAAGGAATCCTACAGAGTTAATTAGACAAAAGCGAATACCTTGCCTTTGCACTAAGGTCTCTCGGGAATGTATGCAATAAAAAGAACAATCAGATATTTCGGACCTATGGCAATGAAAATTGTCAACCTTTTACACAATTCTACGGTCCAATCTCTTCATATTTCATTTGTTGACCGTGAATGAATCTACTGTATAACAAAAATTCTGGAACCAAAATCTAATCACTTCTAAGTTAGCCCATTTCTGATTATCCTGGAATTTCCATTAAAATCCATTCGTAACTTTTTTTAGTTAGACTGGTGACCAACAAACAAACAAACAGACAGAGGTGAAACAATCTCGAAACTGCCGTAGTCACGAGGACAAAATCAATACTAACTTAAACATTTAAAACCAATCTGCTTACAAAGGGCTAGAGTTAACAGAACAATTGCCATACATAGAGATGTGATTTTCGTTTTTTTCTGTAATTCTGACTGATATATATATATATATATATATATATATATATATATATATATATATATATATATATATATATATATATATATATATTCATCTATCTATCTATCTATCTACATCTCTCTCATTTTAGAGATATGAAGGCACATAGTCGACTGACATTAATAAATTTAAGCAAGATACGGGTATAGGGAAGATCGTAAGTGTGGATAAATGAATTAATGACGAAGTCTCACCTGGGTAAAGATGGAATGTGTGCAAGAAAAGAAAGTCACATCAAAGAGACTAAATAGTCCTAGCTTCAAAACGGAACAGAACCAAACACTGATCCATACGTGATTTCAATCTCTTTTTGTTGCACAATTACTCTTGAACGTTTTTGGACAAGATGAGGTGTAAGTCTCTTGAAACGAATTTATTTATGCAATTACCTCTATAGCAACTTAAAAATGATATACCTATTCATTCAAAGGTTCGTTCCCTGAAGAATTTAGACGAGTTACATTCACGTTAGAAAATCTCTGACAAGGAGCTTATCTAATCTTTCGTTCTTCCCTACCTATGACAGGTGAAGGACGGAGTTTATCCAGAAGTACACAGTTATCCATCCTCAAACTACACATTTCTACCTTTCCATCTGTTCCGCGTAGAGAAGACAAAGGGAGGATTAGGTTACCCTTGGTTACCGTGACACTTTTAACGTGACTGTACTGTACCTATAATTGCATACCAGTAACGTAAAGCATAAGATCTCCACAATTTTTTATGCATGGCTACGTATTGCTATTATCTTATGTGACTACATCAACAATAGTTTTAATTTTATGTGATTATCATAATGTTGCTAAACCAAACAAAAGACTAATACATAAACATTCTTTGGGATTGACTCAATTTTCATACAGGTTAGCATTTAGTAGTAGTATATTTAGTGCAGCCTAATTCTTCGGTTATCATGTCTACTGTCAAATTCGTCAATAAAACAGTCTAAACCAATACTCTCATCATGTGCACTTTCAATAGACAGTAGTGCAATGTTACTCAATCTAGCAGTGGTCATTGAATTTCTAGGAAATGTTTTAACTAATTTGATTTTTGAAAAACTTCTCTCGCAAGAGGCACGCGTAACTGTAGGAGTGACAGATATCAATAATAATCTGGTTAGACAGTCAAATGCAGCCTTATAGGGACTTGAAATGGACAGGAATTGTGTTATTGACATAGACTGCATTGGCTCTTTCATGAGCAATTTCTCAGTCAGAAGGATCTCGTGTTGTGCAACACTTTCGTTGACAGAATATGCCTTTGCATATGTCTTTAAACCTTTTTTCAAGTAAGAATATCTCCCATCCAGAACAGAGTGCTGAAAAGCCATAATAAATTGCATCTGAATCTTTGGAGAAGAATCATATATATATATATATATATATATATATATATATATATATATATATATATATATATATAATTTGAAAATATAATATGCAAAAAAACTGGGGGGGGGGTGCCCAACATGGGGGCCAGCTGAGAAAACTAACTTCAGTCCCCCCCCCCCCCCCCCCGCTAAAATAGCCACTGCTGCAGCACTCCTTATTTTCATTTAATATCGATAACATTCATTATAATGATTTTTTTCTTTAATTCTTTCTTTATACTTGTACAATATATAATCCTTAAGCTTAATGTCATTAGCCATCCTAGTTTAATGAGAAAAATCCTTGTATGGAAATGTGTACTTCACAGGTCCAGCTGCTTGGCATTTGGTCAGGCTGATAGGGAGAGAGCACTGTCGCTCCTACAGTGCCGAAACAATAAAAACTTTTCAAGACTGAAAATAATGAAAAACTTTTCTAAGATGCAATATGAAATCGGGAAGGCTAAATGAACTTGCAGTGCTTCTAATTGAGTAAAAAAAATTTTCAGTTGTCATCCAGAGATACAGGAGAAAATAATTGATCTTTTCGCGCAAATTAAAACAAAAAGAATGGATTCCATTTTTAAATGGATGACTCAAGCTTGAACAATAACAATTTAGGTTATTAAGAAATAAAAAAATTTATTTTGTTCTTTTAAGATTCTATCAATTTTCTTAATAAAATTACTTATGTCAGTTTGTTTCCTTTTACCCAATATTAACACAAAGGCTACAAATTTTCTGGAGCAGCACACCCACTAAATTTAGCCACGAACCACCACTGATGTTGGTAGTGCTACAAACAAATGAAAAACCTCATCTGCTGGAAGTATTGGTAATGAAAAAACAATTGAAAAACCTCCAGTTGTTTAAATCAACGGTAATTAGTCGCAAGCTTGTTTATGAATTGGTAATGATGTAAATATGACTCATCTGCATCTTCAAGATGACCGGGAGACTGAGCAGCGTCCTACTGCTACAGTCTTCCGCCAATCTTCTTTAATCAGTTCCCCGCCAGAGCAGCTACCAGACAGACGCGTTTTTCTCTCCTCTCCTCTTCACCCCGGTAGTGGATAAGCCTTCAAGTCTTGCAGAATCAAACAGTAACAGATTGAGGAGAGAAAGGGAATTTCTGTTGGACGGCTAGTCAATCTGATTCAAACATCCAAGGGAGTTTCTTCAGTGCAGACAGTAATTAATTCTTATCTATTAAAATTTTCTTCAAATTAAATTTCTTGATTTTTTCTTACTAACACAGAATATTTTTTTTCATGCACTGTACAATTTTTTTCCTGATTCTTCCCTCTCTTCAATGTTGAATATCAGCAATGTTCATATGATCTCCTTTCATCAGCTATTAGAAGACTGGTTAGACGAATAATACTTAACTAATTTGAAATAAGAATAATTGATCATGGGTAGAGCCAGGGGAATCTTCCCGAGGCACATACATACGGATATGTTCCCAGTGATCCACCGAAACGTAAGGCTCTCTACGGTAACCAGTCTAAGAACGGCTACCAAAACAAAATGGTCACAAGTATGCAACAAAATCATGGCCTATAGTATTTACTAAGTTAAAGCCCTGTGTATTATTATTATTATTATTATTATTATTATTATTATTATTATCATTATTATTATTATTATTATTATTATAAGTTAAGCTACAACCCTATTTGGAAAAGCAGGATGATATAAGCCAAAGCGTTCCAACAGGGAAAAATAGCCCAGTGAGGAAAGGAAATTAATAATAGTGTACCCTCAAGGAAGAGGACTCTATTCTAAGACAGTGGAAGACCAGGGTACAGAGGCTATGACACTACAGCAAAGAAAATAAAACTTCATAGTTATTGGTCATTTCTCTTGTATTTGCTTCATTTCTTTTTTCTATATCTCTCTCTTGCTTCTACAATATCATCCTCTCAAACAATTGACTATTGACATTTAAGAATGAATAATAAAATTAGCTAAGATCTAAAGGCCTGTTACAGAGTCCTAAAATCCTCCTTGTCTCTAACTATCTCTGACTAATCATCCTAGCTAATCACTGATCCTTTCTTCCAATATGGAAAAAAAAAAAAACTTTCATGAAGATATAACCATATACAGTATCTGAACATGTTTTCATTCAGCTATTTGATGTTCTCTTCTTCTTTTTCAGTTTCCTTCTCGGTGCACAGGACGAGATGCGTATCTTGGCAGGTATACCTTTATGAGTCCCAGTGCTGTTTTATCTCATATTTCATATCAACTAGAGAGAGAGAGAGAGAGAGAGAGAGAGAGAAAGGCGATTAGTACGAAAAATTTATGATGAAAATGTACCTATTAGAGTTCCAGAGATATTTGCATGAAATATACATAAACTAAAGGGGCACTCAGTAGAGCGCAGATCTCCACCGCGGCAGCTTATTTACCGACCATTTCTTCAACCTTGACCTTGACCTTGGATTTTAACATATATTAATTGGTGTGGATTTCCCTACACTCAAATATGAACCAATTTGAAGTCTCTGTGACAACGATGTCCAAACTAATGGCTGATTCCGTGAATTGGACATTTTGCTCGACTGTGACCTTGACCTTTGCCTTTGACCTTCCACTATTTAATATTTTTCACCTTTTTACATAAACGTTAATCCCTGCAAGTTTCAATACTCAATGATTAAAATTGTGGCCAGGAAGCTGTTCCCAAACACACACACACACACACACACACACACAAAGGGGCGAAAACATAACCTCCTTCAAACTTTGTTGGCGGAGGTAATTAAAATTAATCAAACAACTTCCTAATGACAGCATCATTCAATTACTCTAAAGACAAAGTAACGATGATTGTATATACTGTACATGATTTTCAATTACTCTAAAGAACAGATCTACAAGATCCACTGACTCTCAGATAGCTTTTGATATCATAACAAGTTCTCTCGTAATTTCCTTTCCAGCTCTGGTTGCTGTGCTAGTGTGGCCTGAATCTCTGCGTGGGTTCCAAGTACATCTTCACACAGCCACGACAACCCTTGACATCGATGCCAGGAAAGTGCTAAAGCTCACTGAAGGCTTCAGCGAAGCGAGTCTTCAGTTTCTTTATGGACAACAATACGAAGGTTAGAGTAGTACTATTAGTCAGTTTAGTGTACGTGTGGCACTCAGCAATAGTGCCAACTAGTGCCATTTGATGCTCAATTATTCTATCTTGTAAATGGGAGCACTAACTAAAAAACATAAATATTTTTTTTTTCGGCATACTGTCGCTCACGCAAATCACAGTAAATAAAAAAAGTAATGATTTATATATTTGAACTGAACTAATAATGAACAAAATCATCATTTACCACACAATTATCATGGATAAAGTAATTGCAGAGAGCATAGGACTTCTGATTCTTGAATATCTCAAAAAGGCTCAGGTTCAGATAACAGACAATTCACATTAAACTTACCGACCACTGGGAGTCACAGGCATATTTCAATATGTGTTTTATTCACATATAAAATGAGGTCATTTTTTATTGGAAGATTGTGTCAATTGGCAGTCTTCAACGTTGTCATCGTTTTTAATTGGTACACCTGCAAATTTTTTTTTTTTTTTCAGAGGATAGTGGCGATTAAATCTTAGAGAATCATTCCGAGAATGTTATTTAGTGTGTGCTGATTGTTGGTGAGAAACTGTTTCTTGTAATTTTCTACCACTTTGAATGTCTATTATGTGTATGAGAATTAATATTCTTGTGAACGTCAACAAACGAAGAAAAATCTCAAGGTCTTAAAAAATGATTTTGAAGTTGATTCTTTTTTGGCCTATGTCATTATACTCTAAAAACTAATTTGTACAAAAATCATTTGGAAATACATTTTATTTAAATTTCCCAAAGAAGATAGTAAAAAAACAAACAAAAAATGTAGCCCTTAAGGCAATCATTTGGGAGCACTGTCGAAATTTGTGTAAGGGTAGCGCTTTAAACAAATAGAAATTTTAGTAAAACTAGATTAAAGAAATCTTGCAATATACCCGAATGTCGGTCCTAGGAATTCTCAGAAGATGGAGTGAAATCTAAGCTGTGGGAATCCGGTATAAGTGATTAACATCAACGCATCACTTATAGAGATTCTCCGATTTTCATTTGTTTCAGTGACTGGAAGATACATTTTTGGATTTCCTTAAGCTGCCGATGTTTTCCTTGTGCTTTTTCTCTTTCCATATCATGTCTATTGGCACAGCTTGACATAATACTATATAACAAAACGCAAGTGTCCAGCTAGATAAATAGGTTGGTTTGCTGTTAATGATCAGACAAAAATCTCCCGCCATCACCAATCCGAAGTTAGCGAGAGTAGTGACGAAAACTGGCCAAACCCCAGACATGAATGAGGACATGTCTGAGGCTTTTGCCCAACAGTCGACTAGAAAAGACAGAATAATGTTGTTATTGTTGTTGCCAATACCGATTTCTTACGTCACGAATTAGTTTAGTATGACCGATTGAATATTCTTAATGCCTTTGTTTATAGTGTAAGAGCATTCACGAGCGTACTTGCCATATCAGATTAAACAAACAAGTGACATGAATGATGTCAAGTCTCCAGATATTTTTGCGAATATAATGACTCCATAAGTCGAAAGAATAAACAGATTTGTGAGAACGAAGATGATTAGAGCAAATACACTAAAAGATATTCTGTAATTCTTGACTCTTCTCAGAAGTAGAGCTCAATTCCTATGAGTAACTAGCATTCAAATGATATGGGCAAATATTATGTCCTAGCGTACTCGAGCCGTCAAAAATGACGTCTAAATATCTAGACAGATATGCAAACATACGTACACGCACGCACGCATAGACCCAACCCCTCGCACCCCTCCCCCTTTCCTAACTATAACCCGCCGGTTCAGCAATTTTTGGAAGAGTGGGTTTCAGAGTGTAGGCCTACCACTCGGGGTATCTCCTCTCATCAGGGTATGACTACTCCCCTTCCCCTGAGCGTGTCTGGATATATATATATATATATATATATATATATATATATATATATATATATATATATATATAATCATACATATACATATATATACATATATATACATATAATCATACATATACATATATATACACATATATATACACATATATATACACACACACACACACACACATATATATATATATATATATATATATATATATATATATATATATATATATATATATAGATAGATAGATAGATAGATAGATAGATAATCAGATACTTTCTCTCTGTTATATAGAGGATATTATAAAAATATATATAAATACACACACACACGCACACACACACACACACACACACACACACATATATATATATATATATATATATATATATATATATATATATATATATATATATATATATATATATATATATATAAAGTACAGTTGAAATCCAAACCAATAGATAAGATACTTTAAAATGATGTGAATACTGAATATTACTTTGACATATCCGACAGATACAATGAGAAGCGTCATGAGATGGTTGCCAAGCGAAGCCTCTGGGCACATGAGCTTCCTAAACGATGGAGGAGCCGAGACCCTGGGACAACTGTTCCTGTTCCCTACGCCAATCACCTTCTTGGTTCTCCTTGAGACGCCCAGTAACGTCATTAGCATTTTCAGACAGGTACAGAATTATTACCTGCACTGTTTTAAATTTTCCATTAAAAAAACGCGGTAAAAATCTTGTCACAAATGTTGCCAGGCATTTACCGTTTTAAAATCGGATGTTTTGACGTATGACAGTGATATTACGGTCACCAACCCGTAAAAGATAGTAACAAAGTAGGGTAAGAATTACGGTCGCCTGTATTTTACTGTAATACCGCTAAGAACAGTATATTTTTACGGAGAATTTCGGGTTAAAATTACGGGTTTTTTAACAGTGTGTTTTTTTTTTTAATCTTACCGCAAATAGAAAATGAAATTAGTAAAGAGGTGAATCAAAATCTTTATTATGTGTATTCCTCATTATTTTAGAGAAGTGTAAAATCAATTCTGGGTTTTCTATAACCGTCCACTGTTAAAAACCGTAATTTCAATCTGAAAATTTTCTTAAAGATATACTGTCCTCGGCCGTATTTCAGTAAAATACAGGCGACCTTAATTTTACCATACCTCGTTATTATCTTTTACAGTTTGGTGACCGTAATATCACTCCTTTACGTCAATATATCCGTTTTTAAATCTGCAAATGTCTGGTAACATTTATGCCACGATTTTGACCGTCTTTTACGGCAAATTTTTATCAATGTACCATATATAAAAAATTCCTCTGGAAAACTCGGCCAGATGATTGATTAACCTTATGAATTTTCAACAACCTTTATATTGTTTTCATAGTGCAGAAAATGTTGCTAAAATACACAACGATTTGTATTTCAAATATCTATTTTTACAAAGATCTATTTTTCAAACATTAATAAGTAATGTTGTAAGGTCGTGTATTCCACTTGATTTTCACATTTAAAACGTTGCCACAAATACATGAATAAATAAATTTTTGAATATATACATAATCTAAGATTGCATCGTGGAGAGAATTTGGATGTTTAGCCATTTCAATTTCAAACATTCATGTTTCCAAATTGCAGAAACATAGTCAAAAATGTATTTGAGTTTGAGGCATTCTTCTTGGTTATCACTGAGTACAATACAATGTTAAAAAATATAAAAGGAATTTTAGGTAAAATCTAAGGAAAGCGTAAAAAATTTCAATATTCTTCTTGTTTTTTACAGTGCGAAAACAATGGCTCGAATGACAATGGTAATTGTTTTGAGTTTTAAGAAAATAAGTTTACACAATAGGAAAACTAATGCCACAAAATATACAGGAATGAGGTCATGAATTCTAAACTTTCTTAATTTTATATATCAGTTCTCAAAGTTGTGTTTGGTAATCCGTATTTTGACTTAGCTTAGTTAAATAAGCGAAGTTCTTTTTGGTACCGTTACTATACAATGTATAAACGCACACACATATACATATACATCTATATATACAAATGTATGTGTATATATATATATATATATATATATATATATATATATATATATATATATATATATATATATATACAAACGTATGTATATATGTATATATATATATATATATATATATATATATATATATATATATATATATATATATTCTGTATCTTTTCTTATCTTTAGCAGTTAATTTTAAAGAAAAATATGAAATGTGTCCCTGTGCCGTTCCATTTCCTCATTTATTGCCGATAGCGGTTTCAGCCAATAACTTATGGCTTTCTTCAGGGCATTATTACAAAGAAATCCTTATCCTTATCTAATGGTAGTACATTTCACACAAACGAGAATTAAAATTAATCTAAAAACATCAAAATACCTCAACGAACAGCATATATAAAAAAAAAAATCGGTAAGAGTTGAATAAATGAAGCAACACAGTAACAAAGTTAGTCTTTTCCTTCAAAATTCTATCGCCGAAAAAAAAAAGAGAGAAAAAAAAGTTGCCTTAAATTATTTGATGCCCCAAGTACTTCAACATCTAATGAAAATTGCATAAGATAAAGACTATATATAAAAACGCCTTCTTTTCAATATTCAGATGAAAGAGGATAGGCTGAGATCTCACACTGTTCATTGGCTCCTTATAATGGAGGGGGACATTGAAGACGAGGACATGAAGGAGAGTCTGGCCGTTCTTGAGACCCTCGTTCCCGAAGGAACTCACGTCAGGATCTACGTGAGGAATACCGAAGGAGCCTTGAAAGCTTTCCTGTCTTTCGTAGACATGTACGGAGTGACACGGTAAGAAAACATACCATACTTACAAAATGTTTATAAGTAAATATTAGGTAGATATGCAAACACACAGATTTATCCCTGCTCACCACCTTCCCCATTACTCATTACAAACAGGCAGTTTCGGCAATTTGTGGGAGATAGTGGTTTCCAAGTGGTAGTCCCTTCTTACAATATTTCTTTTCCTCACTGGGCTATTTTCCCGGTTAGAGCCCCTGGGGTTATAGCATCCTGCTTTTCCAACTAGGATTGTAGCTTAGCAAGTAATAAAATACACACACACACACACACACACACATATATATATATATATATATATATATATATATATATATATACAGTGGAACCTCTACACACGAACGTATCTACATCCGAATTTTCCAACATCCAAAGTAAAATTCGAGCAATTTTTCAACTCTACACCTGAATTTTATTTCGACACACGAAGTAAGCAATTTTCGTCGTACCGGTTGTATCCGAATTTTTCTACACGCGAAGTACAATTCGAACACGTTCCTACTCTACACCCAAATTTTTTTTCGACACCCGAAGTAAACAATACCCGTACGCATAGACGGTACTCATAGCGCCGGATGTATTTTTTATTTCCACCGATAGAAGGCAGCACTTCGACCTCGGAGGGACCCTCAATTAGCGTGGCTTGGGTCATTCCTCTGTTCTCGTCGGCTTCGTGTGGTTGTGCGCTGTGCGTTCTGCTATTACAATAACTGTATTTTAATCGTGATTTTTTGGGTACATCCTTTTACGGTTTTTTACGTAAAGCATGGGTCCTAAAAGGCTTAGTTTCGCAAGTGGTAGTGGTAGTGGTGAGAAAAGGAAGAAGGAAATGCTTTCTTTAGAAGTAAAGCAAGAAATTATTGAATAGCATGAGCGTGGCGTCAGCGTGAGTGAACTTGCAAAAGAATATGGCCGAAATATGTCGACGATCTCGACAATCTTGAAACAGAAAGAAGCCATTAAAGCAGTGAAACCTTCTAAGGGGATCACCATCATTTCAAAACGTCGTAGCCCTATCATAGAAGAGATGGAACGACTTCTGCTAATCTGGATCAAGGACAGAGAGATTGTTGGCGACACCATCACCGAAACTATCATCTGCGAGAAGGCGCACGCCATCTTCACGGACTTGAAGGAGGCGAGCTCTGGGGGTGATGCTGGGGAGAGTTCAACCGAACCTTCCTCAGACGATTTCAAGGCATCTCGTGGCTGGTTTGAGAAATTTAAGAAACGGTCCGGGATTCATTCAGTTGTTCGCCGCGGAGAGGCTGCTAGTGCGGACACAAAGGCTGCAGCTGACTTTGTGAAGAGCTTTGAAAGGACCGTGCAGGAAGAAGGCTATGTAGAGCAGCAGGTGTTTAATTGTGATGAAACCGGGCTGTTTTGGAAGAAGATGCCCAGTCGAACCTACATCACCGCCGAAGAGAAAAAATTGCCTGGGCCTAAGCCAATGAAGGATCGGTTGACTCTTGCCCTATGTGCCAACGCTAGCGGGGACTTTAAAGTCAAGCCCTTACTGGTTTACCATTCTGAGAACCCTAGGGCCTTTAAGGTACAGAATGTGGATAAAGACCAGCTTCATGTTTTCTGGCGATCCAACTCGAAGGCCTGGGTCACTAGGCAGTTCTTTGTCCAATGGGTTAACCAAGTTTTCGGTCCTTCTGTGAAGAAGTATCTTCATGAGCAGAAATTGCCTTTAAAGTGCCTGCTATGCCTTGACAATGCACCCGCTCACCCCCCCCCCCCCCACCGGACTTGAAGGTGCTGTATCTTCCACCGAATACCACCGCTATCCTCCAGCCCATGGACCAGCAAGTCATCTCGAATTTCGAGAAGCTCTACACCAAGCACCTATTCAAGCAGTGCTTTAATGTCACGCAAAGCACAAACTTTACTTTGCGTGAATTTTGGAAAAGCCACTTTAACATCGTGCACTGCTTGAAGATCATAGATCAGGCTTGGGTGGGAGCATCTCGACGGACACTGAATTCTGCCTGGAAAAAGCTGTGGCCTAATGCAGTTTCTCCCCGAGATTTCGAAGGTTTTGACCCGGAACCTGATCCCGTGGTGGGTGCAGCGGAAGACGTAGAGGAAATCGTCTCCCTTGGCAAGTCCATGGGTCTGGAGGTCGACGCAGATGACATCACGGAACTCGTCGCCGAACATCACGACAAACTTACTACAGAGGAGCTCAAGGAACTCCATGCTATGTCTGAGCACATGAGTGATGACGAGGAAGGGATCGAGGAGGTAGAACATGTGTTAGGTTCGGCGCAAATAAAAGAGATGTTAGGAAAATATCAAGACGTGGTCGACTTCATCGACAAATACCATCCCAAAAAATTGCAGGTTTGTCGTGTAGTTGCCCAGTTCGATGATGTTTGCCTAACTCATTTTCGAAACATTCTGAAAAGCCGTACCAAGCAACTTTCTATCGATAGCTTCTTTAAAAAAACTACAAAGCGAACTCATGATGAAGAGGAAGGAAGTGGATCAAAGAAAACGGCATAGAGTGAAGAGAAAAAAATTCAATCAATTTTAAGTGGAGAGAGTGAAAGTGATTAAAATTAATCATCAAAAAGAAAAAAAGAAAATGTAAAAAAAAAATAAATAAGCTTAGTTAGGTTAAAGTTCACTTAGTGTAAGTTAAAATAAGTTATGGTAGTGTACGTTTATCGTAGTCACCCTCTCTACCTCCTCGCCGCCCGTCCGTCTCCTCTCTGCGTAGCAAGACCAACACCTGCGCTAGACTTTCTAAGGTAAAGTGACGCTAAAAACCCGTTTCTTATTTATTATTTCTTGATAATTATTCTTTTTTACATGTCTATTATCTGATTTAGAGTGCATATTGTCATGTGTAATTATGTGTAGTAATTTATTAAGGAGTTATCATAGGTTTTTGGGCTCAACCACGGATTAATCCTATTTCAATGTATTCTTATGGGAAAATTCGTTTCTACATCAGAACATTTTCTACATTCCAAGTCGGTTGTGGAACGGATTAAATTCGTATGTAGAGGTACCACTGTATATATATATATATATATATATATATATATTTATATATATATATATATATATATATATATATATAACTTCTTTGTCTGCATCTTTTCCCACGTTTATGTAGGGTCGATGTTACTGGCCAGCATTCTCCTTCTACCTCTGTCCACACTTCATCACCGGTTAATATATATATATATATATATATATATATATATATATACAGTATATATATATATATATATATATATATATATATATACAGTATACATATATATATACATATATATATATATATATACTGTATATATATATATATATATATATATAATATATATACAGTATATATATATATATATATATATATATATATATATATATATATATATATATATATATATATTCATATATATTCATATATATACATATACATATATATCTATACATTTACACTTATATATACATATATATCTATACATATACATATATATACTATATATACATATACATATATATACATATATATCTATTCATATATATAGCATATATATACATACATATATATATATGTATATACACATATACTATATATATGTATATATATATATATATATATATATATATATATATATATATGTATATGTATATATAGTATATATATATATATATATATATATGTATATGTATATATAGTATATATATATGTATATGTATATATAGTATATATGTATATGTATATATAGTATATATATATATATATGTATATGTTTAGATATATATGTATATATAAATGTAAATGTATAGATATATGTATATGTATATATATGTATAAATATATATATATATATATATATATATATATATATATATATATATGTATATATTATATATTTATATATTGTATATATTATATATTTATATATACATATATATATACATATATATACAGTATATATATATATATATATATATATATATATATATATATATATATATATATATATATATATATAAAGACACGTAACTCTTTATCATCATGGGAAGGTTAGGAAATTTAATACTGATTTTGTTAGCTGCACGTTCTTCTTAATCCAGTGAATTAGAAGGTAGGCCAATTGTAATAGCAAGAGCTAATTATCAGGAGTAGAAGAGGAGCAGACAGTCTTGAGGAACAAACAAAACGCCATAAACTTCCCATTGAGAACATCCACAGAAGAAACAATATCTTAACATTCCCATTTTCTTGAAGACAAAGGTTAACGAATTAGTTGTTGAATAAGTTCTTGTAAATCTTTCTTCAATGGGAGTTATACAGTGCACTGGATATGGCACTACCCATGACACCGTGGTTTGAAAAAAGTCTCATCTAAGGAACCAAAACAAAATAGTTTGCTTAGCAATATTTGAAATAGGCCCAAAAGGATTACATGGAAATAAATGATAACGATGAGAAAAGTAAAACATAGTTCATATCATAAGCAAATGGATAAAAAGGTGGATGCCATTGGAAGTAAACAAATTTTAACATGATTAAATTACCAGTAAAATACGCATCCCGTAGATCATTATTGTTTTGAAAAGTTTGAATAGATATTTTTTTCCAATCCTCGGTCAAACAACGCCCACAAGATTCGGTATTAGCATGCAAGATAGAAAAAAAAAATAACAATGTAACTTGCATCTTAAAGTTTATGCTGAGCAATAATGTAGGATAGGCCTATAAGAATTGGAGGAAAGGGAGCAGGACAGATTTAGAAGAAGAATATAGAACTTGATTACCTTACCTTCATCAAATATTTTAGCAATTATTGTTATTCTCACTTGCTTAACCCGAAAGATTATATTGTTATTTACTGACACTCTGGGCTGGAGGATGCATTTATAATACGAGAAACCCAAAGATCTGCTCTGTTTACAATACTTTTTAAACGATGTCGCAATTTTGCAAAGGTACACTTAGCGATGATGCAGATATCCTTCCAATTTAATTTCCTTACTGACTCATCATTTGGATTTATATGAAAGAATATTGCCATTTGGAAAATTTATAAAGAAAATCTGACATTTTGCAATAGGATAGATATGTAGGTAACGGCCGGATGCAGATGACACTTAGCAAGTCTCTAGGAGAGTCAGTTTCAGCTCAAAATTGTTCCAGTATCAGTACGCTGCTAGACATTGTCCGAGATAGACGTATTCACACCAGTAGCAACCTATAGTGGTATCGTGTTTGATATAATTCTTCAAGTAAGTTGTGAGCCTTATTTGATTATTTATTTATGTGAGATTTATTTGGTTTGAATCCTTTTTGTGTGTGTGTGTGATTTTATTTAAAAGAACCATCGGTAAGTGTGAATTTTAACTTGTGGTTTGGGTCCTATTTGTTCCATCGTCTTAGAAAATTCTGGAGCTTCCTGTAAATTTATTACCGTTGCTTTGTTAATGTATTCCACGGTATCTGGATCGTGATCTGTTCATAGATAATATCGTATTCTTAATGATTAAACAATGAAAAATAAACTCCAAAATCGTGTAGTTATAGTCACTAATTAGCAGAAAAGCATTAGGCCTAGGCCTTAGTATAATCCAGGAAAATATAGTTTGTATCTCGGATAATGAATGATAAATTTGGATAAAACCAAAGCTTATGTTGTTTTGCGTCCAGTGAATATCAATTTCGCCTAAGTGCAAAGAATGCGAGAGAAGATTAATGAATAATGAACGACTCTGCGTTGCGTTCAATACAGCTAGAAGTTTCAGTTTACGCTCATGGATAAATTAACAGAAATTAATTCATTTGAGAAATTGTATTTAAGATTTTGTCCAGCGTTGAGGCAGTTATACGACGCTAATGTTAAATGGGACTCATATACTTACAAGTTTTAGACCTATATTTTATACATTTATTTCTATTATACATATATATATATATATATATATATATATATATATATATATATATATATATATATATATATATATGTGTGTGTGTGTGTGTGTGTGTGTGTGTATACCGTTTATAGGCCAATGAATGTCCTAATATTAGGGACATTTGGAACACCGTATGGCACATTCGAAACCTAGGCCTATCATGTGCATTTACATAATTTAGGGCATTTAATTGTAATCGATGACAAAGCTATTCCATGTGAATGTACGTAGAGTTTGCTTTATAGGAAAAGTAAGGTTAGTAGATTTAGAGGTCAATAATTACAACGGTGAATATTAGGCCTAAGTGATGGAAACTTCAGATCGTAATCATGATGAAGACTTAGGCGGATTTTTTCTTTTGTAAACTGGTATTTTTCGTGCTTCAGAGAACAATAATCATAGGCCTACATATTACCATAAGGAATACGCCATACTGGTGAGACAATTGCCAGCTTTTCAAAGGTTTTCTTTTAAAAGACAGCCTGCAGGTTGTCTATAGACTTGGCCTCTGCTAAAACTGATAATTAAGGCCCTCCAAGAAAGTGATTTATCAAACTCTTCGTTTCTGGAATGTTTTGTTCCAAATAACTTTTAAAATATTGAGTTGATTTGGTTGAAATTATTTTGTCGTCTTTTCGTAACGCATTGCACAATCATGTTATGTAAATAAAAGTGTCGATATCTAGTTTCCTGGGGACATTTTGATATAGGCCTATATGAAATATTTCACTTGTATAAAACAAACTGTAGCCTTATTTTATGTAAAAATGTGTGTTTACATTGAGGAAAGAACTTAAAATGCAGTATACGTTGTCAGTTTGTGTCTTGTGAATGGAATCCTATAGAGTGTAGGCCTATGTTGTTTGTTTAAAGGACTACTGCATAACACATTAATTTTATGGATCTCCTTGACAATATAGTTATCCTTATTCAGTAATTATCGTATTCAATTGCAGACATTGCATAAGATAATAATGTATGGCCAATGAAGCAGCATTTTCTTTTGTATTTGTATATCTTACTACGGACTCCGTGTAGAGGGAAACTGCTTAGATGATAAGTGCTTCTCTCTTGTCAGGATTCGAACTTATGTCTCAGAATCTTAAAGGTTTAAAAGTGCCTCATGAATAGCAAAGCCAAGGAACAGGAGAATGACCAATGCCCTAGAAACTGAGCATATATGCAAGTGATCAGCGCCTAAGCCATCTCTCCATCAGGCTAGAGCCAGGTAATGGCTGTTGATGACTCAACAGATAGACCTATAAGTTCCACCCCCCACCCCCACCCTATCCTTATATTACAAGGATGGTGAGGTTACAATGATACGAATCATAAGACATATGATGGAAACTGTAAAGTATACAAGGAGCTTTCCAGGATAAAAAATAGAACCGATCATGGAGTCTAGCCCATTGGTTAAGTGTGGTCTGATAAATATTCAGTCAGTGGGGAATAAAACCATAAAGATTAGAAATCCTATTAATGAAATGGAATTAGATTTATGCTTATTAACAGAAACTTGATTGCAGGGAAATATTAGTGTTAACTCAAAGATTCAGGAGATGACGCCGTGTACTCACGATTTCTACCACGTACCAAGAAAGGATAAAACTGGAGGAGGAGTGGGTGTCTTCGTGTCGAAAATCTTCTCTAGGGTTTCTATCATGAATGAAATAGTATTTGAAACGTTTGAATATATCTATTTAAAACTGACAAGAAACAGTAAGGTATTGAATATAATATCATTGTATAGACCACCAGGGAGTAATATGAGGAAATTCATTGAAGAATTTAGTATTCTTGTGGGTGTGGTGGACGATACTAAAAATACATTAATTGGTGGAAACTTTAATTGTTGGGTAGATGATGAAAACAATTATAAGGCTAAAGAACTCAAGGAAGTATTTGAGATGTTTAATTTAATAAACAGTGTTTTGGTATCAACGTCAGTAGGTGGTCATACACTCGACTTCGTCATATGTGGGAAAGATTCTGACCTAATAAGAAACCTTGAAGTGGAAAATTTTGATGCTGAGAATTTTATTGAAGCTAGTGTAGCGCAAATGTCTTGTGAGAACATACAATGTGAACATATGGTAGATAGAGAATGTGTTGGGTGTTATACCAGGAAATATAATGACAATTTTGGAAAAATGTATGATACTATGTGTCCCATAGAGAGCAAACAAATAGTTGTACGCGAAAATGTTAGATGGTATAATAGTGAGCTATTAAAGGCAAAAAGACATAGACGTAAGATGGAAGGTAGATGGAAAAGAGCCAAATCCTCACAAGCCAGAAATCTATATAATAAGGCCAGAAATGACTATAACATCTTGTTAGAAAAAACAAAAAGAAAATTCTACAACGGCGAAAGTAAAAAAAAACTAATAACATGAGGAAGTTTCACAAAAACCTAGATGATTTGATGGGATTAAAGAAAAAACATGTCTTGCCTGATAATGTCTGTGCAGAGAAATTTGCTATATTCTTCGATGAAAAAAATTGATAAAATTTATAGTTTCCCCCAAAATCACTTAGAAGGACAGTTAGTTATGCCAGTGAAGGAGGGTAAGAAGTTAATGAAATTTAAGGAAATAAATATGTGCGACTTGTTAAAGGTTATGAGAGAGATGAAGAATACATATTGTGGAAATGACCTTTTCCCAAACAGTTCAATAAGTGAAGCTCCAAACAAGCAAGTTGTATATAATATTTACCTGAACATAATTAACCTAAGTATATCACAATCCTGTTTTCCTAGCTGTGAAAAAATTGTGTTGATCAAACCAAAATACAAAGGAAAAGGTGATGTAAACGAGTTAAATTCATATAGGCCCATTTCAAATTTATCCTACATGTCGAAGCTTATTGAAAAAAATCATAAGTGAGCAATTATGGGTGCGTATTGATGAGTTAGAGGTATTCCCGGAAAATCAATCGGCCTACAGAGCTAATCACTCTACAGAAACTACCTTATGCTCAATAATGCATATGATAGGTCTTCTTGATGAGGGAAAGTGTGGAATTTTGATTATGTTAGATCTTAGTGCTGCTTTCGATACTGTTGTTCACGAGTACTTACTTGACGACTTAGTCCATTGGAGTGACAGAGGAAGCACTGGAATTTTTGAGAAGCTACTTAACGAGCAGGATGACTATTGCAGAAGTTTCTGGGAACCGATCCAGTGACAGAATTCTTATGAAAGGTGTACCACAGGGTAGTGTTCTGGGCCCTATCTTGTTCAACATTTATACTATTAAGCTATCACACATCTTGAAAAAACAAAAAGGGGCTTTAAACTATATGCAGATGATACTCAGTTCTACCTTTCAATTTCAACAACACAAGATACAAAAAAGAAAATTGATGAGATAATGACTGAAATAAAAACATGGATACAGAGGAAAAAGCTTAAATTAAATGATGATAAAACAGCACGTATGTTTTTTGGCACAAAGGTGGCTTTGAAGAATTACCAGTTATTTCAAAGTATAAAAAATGGTGACGCTGATGTTAGGATTGTGCCTGTTGTGAAAAATTTGGGTGTACTGATAGATTGTAATTTGTCAATGAGGGATCAAACAGTGAACACAGTGAAACATAGCATTTATTAGAAAATATTTAACAGAGGGCAGTACAAAAATTTTAGTGATGAGTCACGTAATATCAAGGCTTGATTATTTCAATTCTCTGTACTATAAATTGCCCAATACACTACTAAGAAAGCTTCAAAATGTGCAAAACCGGGCGGCTAGACTGATAAAAGGCATTAAACTTCGGGAGAGAATAACTCCTGCATTGATCGATCTACATTGGTTACCTGTTAAGGCTAGAATTGAATTTAAGATTTGCTTGTTGACTCACAAAGCACTTACAAGTGATAAGCCTAAATATCTTCGTAATTGCTTGGTCCCCTACCCTCAAGCTACTAGCGCTGCTGTAAGAGTTAGACATGCTGATGACCCACATAGACTATTCGAAATTAGTGTGAATCATGCAATAGGAGGAAGAATGTTTAGTTATGCTGCACCGAGACTCTTCAACGACCTTCCACTTGATGTCAAGAATAGCAAAAATGTGGCAGCTTTCAAGAAAAACCTGAAGACTTATCTTTTTAGAAAGTGTTATAATAGTGATCTGAAAACTATTAAGCCTGAATACAAATGCTAGCGAAATAACTGAAAAGATGCAGAGCAAAATATTAACTGGAAAGAAATTATTTTCACACACCAAGGCCCGCCTGAACAGACTTTTAGGTCTGATGGAGGGCGAGAAATAAACCCCTAAAAGTAAAAGGCATTAAACTTCGGGAGAGAATAACTCCTGCATTGATCGATCTACATTGGTTACCTGTTAAGGCTAGAATTGAATTTAAGATTTGCTTGTTGACTCACAAAGCACTTACAAGTGATAAGCCTAAATATCTTCGTAATTGCTTGGTCCCCTACCCTCAAGCTACTAGCGCTGCTGTAAGAGTTAGACATGCTGATGACCCACATAGACTATTCGAAATTAGTGTGAATCATGCAATAGGAGGAAGAATGTTTAGTTATGCTGCACCGAGACTCTTCAACGACCTTCCACTTGATGTCAAGAATAGCAAAAATGTGGCAGCTTTCAAGAAAAACCTGAAGACTTATCTTTTTAGAAAGTGTTATAATAGTGATCTGAAAACTATTAAGCCTGAATACAAATGCTAGCGAAATAACTGAAAAGATGCAGAGCAAAATATTAACTGGAAAGAAATTATTTTCACACACCAAGGCCCGCCTGAACAGACTTTTAGGTCTGATGGAGGGCGAGAAATAAACCCCTAAAAGTAAAAGTAAAAGTAAGTACAAGAAACTATTGAGCCTGAGCTCGTCTCGAACTCCTGTCCAATTGTAAGGCATGGACGTTTCCAATAGGCTAACACAACCCGACCAAGATATTAGTCGTTACCACCGAGTTAGAGGGAATTCCATAATATAAATTTGACTCAATATTTGATAGTTTGAAAGGCATGTCTATAATGACTATTTTCAAGGGATGTGAACTGATTTCAAAAGGTCACACAATCTTGCTGCTTATGGTTTACACAATATCAGCCACAGGTTGCAAAGGTTCCTAGTCTGAAGGTTTCCTATTATTATTATTATTATTATTATTATTATTATTATTATTATTATTATTATCATTATTATTATTATTATTATTATTATTATTATTATTATCACTAGCCAAGCTACAACACCAGTTGGAAAAGCAAGATACTATAAGCCCAAGGGCTCCAACAGGGAAAGATAGTGTGTTCGATTTTAATAGTCACGAAGACTTGGCTGGCAATATGTTTTTCTTATAAACAAGGGAAGGAATAATGAACGTTTATTCCATGTTCATGAGTTATGCATGGAAAGGCAAACTGCTTTGGAGAATGCACTGGAATTTATGTCATCTGCTAGTATAAACAATGGAGAAACGTTTGTTCTTATAAAGTCGATGAAGTTAAAATGTCGATGGCAACATACCATGCATTAATAACTGATACAAAACGTCATTTGTAAATATGGCATTGCATTGAATGAAAGTTATATGCATAAAAATGAAAAAATTATCATTTTTTTTTGACGAAGAGAACATGGAAAAAGTATCGTTATTGTTGAAACAACACAAAGTAGGTGGATAGGCTTAGGTTTCTTGTGCTACCGTAGATTTAAAGTTTATTTCTATCGTATAAACGAATTTTCAATCGTCTTGTCAGTATACTGTATATACAGCCTATGATCAAAAGACTGTTCTGGAGGTAAGGCAAACGGGAGGGCCAAAAACTTATAAATAAGGGATGACGAAAACTAGTCCTTTGAGATAAAGAGTTGACGAATCGGGAAGAAAGTGTCTTGGCTTTATAGTATTACAATAAATTCGTGCATCTATTGTAAGAGCTAGGAGTAACTATAATATACAAGTGTACGCGACCTGTCAAAAATGACGCAACACCCTCTCATTAGAGTATGATAGCTGCTTCGCCCCCACCCCCCACTACCAGCTGAGGGACGGGGAGAGATAAGCTCTTGGGGGAATAATGGAAGTGTGACCGGAAAGAAATATACTGTATGTATGTATGTAATTTATGTATGTGTGTGTATTTATATATATATATATATATATATATATATATATATATATATATATATATATATATATATATATGTACGAGGGGGCTGGGAACCCCCTCTCCTGTATTATAATCCTGTGAGACATCAAAGAGATGGAGCTGGGGGGAGAGTGACTGCTCGCCGCACTTTAGTTTTGGGGTGTTTGAATGTGCGTGGATGTAGTACGATAGAGAGTAAAAGATGTGAGATTGGAAGTATGTTTAGGAATAGAGGGATGGATATAAGGGCTTTGTGTGAGACAAAGATAAAAAGGAAAGGTGAAGTGATGTTTGGTGAAATGTCTGGTAGAGTGTCTGGGATTGAAAGGGGAAGAGCAAGAGAAGGTGTGGCTTTATTGCTGAGTGAAATGCCATTCGTGGGTGATATTTACATTGATTGAAATCACGTGTGCTTGTGATATATATTCATTTAAAATAACCACTTGTTGCAAGCTCACGATTCAGCTATCATGGTGGAGATGGGTTTATTTCAAGTCTATGAACAGATTCCTGAATTCGACAGGAATATGTACAGGGACTTGTCATAAACTTTTATCTCTCTTGATAGCTCAGTTGGTAGAGTCTTCGCAGGTATGGTTTCCGGCCGAACAGGTGTGTGTGACGGGCCGAGAGAGGAGTTGTTAACTCAAAGGCAGGATGCAATCAACTGAGTTTTATTAAGGAACACTCTTCTTTATATACAAAACCTCAAGGCAACAGGACATGACCTGTTCGAGAGACAGACAATGTTACTGAGCAAAACGGAGACATGATCATTCAGGTTCTTTTTAGTGCGAGGGAAGAGCGCAGATACAAGCATAATATATACAACATAATTATGTACAATTGTGTGCCACACGGTTGGTACATGGCTCCCCCCCTAAAAATGACATACTGCACATGTTAAATAGGGCCCCCTGATCTAGAGAGGCGAACTGTAGGCGGGTCATCTCGCAGAAGATAAGCAGGTTTTAGACGATCAATGGAGACCCAGTCTTCTTTGCCCCGAATGTTTAGTAGGAATGCTTTCGGACTGCGTCGGATCACAAGGAAAGGGCCCGTGTAAAGGGGCGTTAGTGGTGGCTTGCTAGTGTCGTTGCACAGGAAGACGTGCGTTGCAGAGTGCAAGTCCGTTGGTATGTGATGCTTCGCTGGGGGCTTGTAAGTCTGGCGGCACGGAGTAAATTTTCCCACGACGTGACGTATGCGCTGGAGATCGTCGGAGGAGGTTGTAGAAGGAAAAAATTTGGCAGGGACGACCAACGGGTCGCCATACACCATTTCAGCTGCCGAGATGTCGAGGGCGTCTTTAGGAGTGGTCCTTAGTCCCAGGAGGACCCAGGGAAGTTGAGTAAACCAGTTGCAATCCTTGCAGCGGGACATCAAAGCTGCTTTGAGGGTGCGATGAAAACGTTCAACCATTCCATTGGCAGCGGGGTTGTAGGCCGTTGTCTGATGTAGGGTGATGCCCAGGAGATTCGCTAATGACGTCCACAATTGAGAGGTGAAAGTGGTTCCCCTGTCAGAAGTAATATGCTCAGGGATACCGAATCTTGAAATCCATCCAGAGAGTAAGGCAGATGTACATGAGGCGGACGTTGCAGTTCCCATGGGAATGGCTTCAGGCCAACGAGTGGAGCGGTCAATGACGGTAAACAGGTAACGATGTCCTTGTGATGTGGGTAGGGGGCCTACAACGTCGACATGAATGTGTGCGAAACGACGCTGAGGTTGAGGAAAGGTGCCCACTCCTGAATCCGTGTGTCGATGTACTTTGGAAGTTTGGCAAGAGGTACAGGCGCGGACCCAATCCTTAGCATCCTTAGAAATGCCATGCCAAATGAACTTTGCCTTCAGCAGCTGTGCAGTAGAACGGCACGAGGGATGTGAAAGGCCGTGAATGAAATCAAACACCTGTCGGCGCATGGGAGCAGGAATCCAAGGTCGCGGTCTACCAGTACTGACGTCACAGAGGAGGGTGGTGTTGGAGTCTTTGAGGGGAAAATCTTCACAATGGAGGGACGTGCAGGAAGTCCTACAAGCTTGATACTCTGGATCCTGTTGTTGGGCTTCAGCCAGGGCGTTGTAATCCAATCCCAGTTGAACGGCAGCCAACGTGTTTCTTGACAGGGCATCAGCAACGGGATTCATTTTCCCAGGGACGTATTGGAGGGTGCAATTGTATTCAGCCACGGCGGAGAGATGTCGGCGTTGACGGGCGGACCAGGCGTCAGACTGTCGAGTGAAGGCGTGCACCAGAGGCATGTGGTCTGTGCGAATGACGAAGGGCGTACCTTCTAAGAAATGGCGAAAGTGACGGACAGCCAAGTGCACCGCCAGCAATTCTCGATCGAAGGTAGAATAACCCGATTCTGCCTTGGACAGTTTTCTGCTGAAGAAGGCCAATGGGCGGGGCGAGCCTTTGACCACCTGCTCGAGTACTGCACCAATAGCGATGTCGCTGGCATCGGTGGAGAGAAGGAGAGGGGCGTGTGGGATAGGAAAAGTGAGAGCCGCAGCAGTTGATAGGGCCTTCTTTGCATTGCAGAAGGCTGCTTCTTGAAGGGGACCCCACTTCAGGTCCTTTGGCTTGCCCTTGAGGGAGGCGTAGAGGGGAGCAAGAGTGGCGGCAATGGCTGGCAGAAAACGGTGATAATAGTTGATCATGCCCAAGAATTCCTGCAGAGCTTTGACGGTCGAGGGCGCGGGGAAGTTCTGAACGGCTGCTACCTTCTCAGGGAGGGGATGGACTCCTTCAGGAGTGATACGGTGCCCTAAGAACGACACTTCGTTGGCGCCAAAGGTACACTTGTCGTACCGGACTACAAGGCCGTTTTGTTGCAGGCGGTCGAGCACGATGCGTAGGTGACGGAGGTGTTCCTCTTTTGAGGAGGAGAACACAAGTATGTCGTCCACATAACATACACAGAAAGGGAGGTCCCCTAAGATGCCATCCATGAGACGTTGAAACGTTGCCCCAGCATTACGAAGGCCAAAACAAGAGTAATTGAAGGTGTATGTACCAAACGGAGTGGTGATGGCGGTCTTGGGGATGTCTTCTGGGTTCATAGGCACCTGATAATACCCCTTCAGAAGGTCGAGCGTAGAGAAAACCTTCGCTTTGTGCAGGTAGGTGGTCACATCGGCAATGTTTGGGAGGGGGTAGTGATCCGGTTCTGTTTGCATGTTCAGGCGCCTGTAATCCCCGCACGGACGGAGGGAGCCGTCTTTCTTCAGAACGATGTGTAAGGGTGACGACCATGGGCTGGAGGCCTTTTGGCAAAGGCCCATTTTCTCCATTTCGGCGAACGTCTGTTTGGCGGCTGCCAATCGTTCCGGTGCCAGACGTCTGAATTTTGAGAAGACTGGGGGTCCCGTCGTCTTGATATGGTGATAAATACCGTGCTTGGCAGGAACCGTGGGCGTTTGGCGAAGTTCTGGACGGAAAACTTCCGGGTACGACGTGAGGAGGTGGGCGTAGGCATCCGTGGGTGCGCTGATGTGGAGAGCGAGGTTAGAGGGAGCTGGTTGAAGAGGTGTCGACAAGTACGAGTCTGCGTTGACCAATCGTCGGTAGGCGACATCGACCAGAAGGTGGAAATGAGAGAGGAAATCCGCACCAAGGATTGGCATTTTGACGTCAGCAACGAGAAACTTCCAATTGAATTTACCGTTTCCGAACGATAATGTGAGGTTCTCGTACCCGTATGTGGGTATCGCAGATCCGTTGGCAGCTACTAAGCGGACGTCGGCAGATGTAGACAGACTACGTCGTGCCTTGAAGAGTTTCCTTGGCAAAAGAGAACGACAAGCACCCGTGTCTACCAAAAATCGCACGCCCGTTCCTGCATCCTGTAAAAAGAAAAGATTAGAAACGTGGGAGGCCACCGCCACAAGCGATGGCCTACTTACACGTTTTTTGGCCACTGACAATCCTTGGCACATTTCTTCGCGGTTGCCCCGAATCTGCAGTGGTAGTAGCAAAACTGCGGCGGATGGGAGGTAGTAAGTGGCTGTAGAAGTCGTTCGTTGGGGCGCGAGCGATTGGTGGGTGGTGGGCGGCTTTGTCGCCGCTTCGGCACGTCACGGGGTAGGCGTGTATGTCCTACGGCATTCATGTCAGCTTCGGTTGACGTTGAATAGGCATCCTCGTAGTCAGGGGTGGAGGCGTTGATGGAGGTCTTGAAGTGGCTGTCCATAAGGGCGTCGGCTTTGGTCATCAAGTCCTTTATGGGTAAACTATCGACATCGGGTATGGCAGCGCGTACAGGTTCGGGTAAACGGCGTATCCAAAGGGCACGAAGTAGGTTCACCTCACGAGGAGAGCCGTCTGCGGCAGGTTGAAGGCGAGCGATACTGGTCATTTCCCTGAGGGCAAGCGAAGCCCTTTGGTCCCCCAACGGTTGTTGCGAGAGCTGAAAAAGCTTTGCTATACGGGCGGCTGGTGACGGCGAGTACTGCTGCAGAAGGTATGTTTTGAGAGCTTCATACGCTATTGGGGTGTCTCCTTGTTCACAAAGCCAGTCGGATATTTCTGGGAAGGTGTCCTCGGGTATCGCCGCGAGAACATAATCCGCTTTGGTGGTTGAGCGAGTCACGCCCCTGATACGAAACTGGACTTCCGGGCGCTGAAACCAAGCAAACGCTTCTCCGGTGGCGAACGGTGAAAGTTTCAATGGGGCGGCGCCAACTGCTGGAGTAGAGTCTGTCTCCGTCATTGTACCAACGATGGAGGGGCGAGGGAGGTGGGGGTGGAAGGCAGTGGGAGAGAGTCGACTTCCGGGGTCACCAATGTGACGGGCCGAGAGAGGAGTTGTTAACTCAAAGGCAGGATGCAATCAACTGAGTTTTATTAAGGAACACTCTTCTTTATATACAAAACCTCAAGGCAACAGGACATGACCTGTTCGAGAGACAGACAATGTTACTGAGCAAAACGGAGACATGATCATTCAGGTTCTTTTTAGTGCGATGGAAGAGCGCAGATACAAGCATAATATATACAACATAATTATGTACAATTGTGTGCCACACGGTTGGTACATGTGGATTCGAATCTCCACCCGACCAGAACCTGTTACCATAAAATGAATTCCAAGTGGATATATATTCCCAAGATAGAATTCGGTATTAAATGCCATTCGTGGGTGATATTTACATTGATTGAAATCACGTGTGCTTGCAATATATATTCATTTAAAATAACCATGTGTTGCAAGCTCACGATTCAGCTATCATGGTGTAGATGGGTTTATTTCAATTCTATGAAGAGATTCCTGAATTCGACAGGAATATGTACAGGGACTTGTCATAAACTTTTATCTCTCTTGATAGCTCAGTCGGTAGAGTCTTCGCAGGTATGGTTTCCGGCCGAACAGGTGTGGGTTCGAATCTCCACCCGGCCAGAACCTGTTACCATAAAATGAATTCCAAGTGGATATATATTCCCAAGATAGAATTCGGTATTAAATGCCATTCGTGGGTGATATTTACATATATATATATATATATATATATATATATATATATATATATATATATATATGTATATATATATATATATGTATATATATAATGACCCGCGCAGACGGATAATGAGACGTCGGCATATGGGTTTTCTTCATTTATTACAAAAGGTTCGTTCGTAAGTACACTATACATAACTACCTTCTCAGGTGAGGGACTTGTCAACTCGAGTGCTCACTGGCAACTAACTACTCCCTTCGTTACCAAAATGCAATCATTGCAAAACATGCTGACTCATAAGTTTTTGTGGAATACTCATGAATATTGAGTTAATTTACCTTGACGTAAAACACACACATATATACATGAATTAAGACATTACTCCCCCCCCCAAGCTCCTTACTCCGGGAGGAGGTGCGCACTCGCCCTCACTAGTCTATGATATATGGAGGACACTCCAACCCGTAATAGGCATGGCATGTACTAAACAGGAATGCAACATAAAATATATATATAGAAATCACCCAAAAAAATAACACATCTTCCACAAAAAAATAAAAAAATAAAATATTGCATGTAAAAATGTACACAACACAATATAAATAATTCCACTCATTTCTTCTTAAGACCTCTGCAACCAAAACACAGAATACCCAAAGTGAAAAAAAAAAATCATAACATCAGGTCTACATAACCTCATCAATAACCTCCCTCTGGTTGCGGGCAACAATACGGGCTTCTTGGGCAGGACAGGGGTAAGAATAGATATTCCTTCATCCCTCGATTTTACTTGTCTGGTTTACGGCACAATTTCGCAACACAACTCACCACCACCGTTTCACCATTTATTTAAATCACTACAACACTTGCACTTGCAACTTTCAACCGGTGGCCACTAGCCGTTTTCCCGAGAAAATCATTAATTTCCTCCCCCCCCTTTTTCTTATAACATTAAGTATAAGGTATTCACATCTACACATTCTCTAACACTGCCTATCCTTAAGGCTGAACTTTAATCCCACAGCCTCTTGTCATTCGGGAACCGCCCCGGCCCCAGCAACCAGGAATCATATAAATACATGAATAATACAGCATCCGCCTGACGGATATCACTTGACCTATTTAACCTCTGATGTTATACGTTTTTCCACACTCAGCAAAATTACCACAACATTTTACGTATACATTTAGCATCAACATAAGAACACATTGTTATCATCACGTTTATTCAAAACACGTTGAAAGAAGAAATGAGGTCTGTTCAAACAACAACAACAACAGCAAAGGAAAATAAAAAATCTACTCAATAACTCGAGGGATGTCACGTATACAGGGGTAAGGAGGAACACTTTTAAAAAACTACCTCTTCAGGCACCACATGTATGTGTGCCTGATGATGTTCAGACACTGCGCCATTAACAATGCTTTGTATCACAACTGTGTTAGACTTAACCATCTCTACTCGGTACGGACCCAAATACGCTGGCTCTAGTTTGTGTTTCCTAGGTTGCAATCGTTTCAAATACACACGATTGCCCACAAATACTTTTACCGGTGCGGTTTTGAACCGACCATCATACTTTGAGCTGTGATTTTCATTAGCTCTTTTCAAAAACCTTTCAGTGGTGTTCATTACTCTCCTCAATAGATTTGATAAATATACACGGTATTGCTCAATTGAATCATTTGGCAACTGTTGCGAATTAATCAGTACCGTATATGGTAATACAGGATCCTGTCCATTCACTAAAAAGAAAGGCGTGTCCCTGAGCGAAGCATTATATGCAATGTTCAAAGCTAGCTCAGCTGTAGGAAGCATGGCGTGCCAATGAAGGGGGTCATCAGCCACTAAGTAACGTAAAATTCGCACTACTTCCCTATTATGCGATTCCACTAATCCATTTGCTGAAGGCCTATATGTGGTCACTGAAAAGTGTTCAATTCTCATCAAGTCCGTGACCAATTTCACCACCTTATCTATAAACTAAAGACCATTATCACTTATCAAAATTTTCGGGCAACCAAACCTAGTAATGAAAGAGCACAGCGCCTGGGTTAATGAATTTGCAGATTTATCCAACATTGCGTAATTGTGAGTGTACCGAGTAAATGCATCCACAAATACACATATATACTTATGTTGTGTTAACCCAGTAGGAAATGGTCCTACTACATCCATATGCACTCTATAAAATTTAACAGGAACCACAGGCCACTTTCTGGCCTCCGGTATAGTATTCTTATGTTCTTTGAAACAGTTACAAGCATGACAACTTTTTATATAATTCTCTATAGATCTTTTCATTCCTAACCAAAAGAAGGATTCACGTGCTCTCCTTAATGTTCTATCAATCCCTAAATGCCCTGCATACGTACTTGCATGTACAATGTGGATGGCTCGTTTAATTAAAGAGGGAGGCAGAACTACCCGTGCACAAAATTCCCCTCCCCTCTTCTCGTAAGCACAATATAAGACATCATTTCAATAAAAAATTTCTCTCGAGGCACATTCAGAAATGACGGATAACTCTCCGATTCCCCTTTAATCACTGCTCACACTCTTTCCATCCATTCCTCTTTTTTCTGTCCCTCTTGGACTTCTTTTATGTCCCAACCACCCAAGTCAATCAAACCTGCATCATCAGGGCATTCATTCTGGACACCCCTGGTCATGTCCTCGGTCACCCACATATATTCATCTTCATCTCTCTCTCTCTCTCTCTCTCTCTCTCTCTCTCTCCCGAGTCGACTCTCTCTCTCTCTCTCTCCCGAGTCGACTCTCTCTTTCTCTCTCCCGCGTCGACTCTCTCTCTCTCTCTCTCTCTCTCTCTCTCTCTCTCTCCGTCTACTGCATGCGCATCGCGAGAACTCTCATCCCGTTCTCTATTTTCTCTATTATGATGGGGGTCTTCAATATTTTGGTTACGTTCTTCGTTCCTCTTTTGTGCCCTAGTTGTTACTCCTATTACTGGACCTCTAGAGACAGCATCAGCTACCTTGTTAGCTTTACCTTCTATGTGGTGAAAACCCTTTACATTAAACTCTAACAATCTCTCAATCCATCTTGCTTGAAGAGAGGTCAAATCATTTTTATAATACAAATCACATAAGGGGCGATGATCACTTTGCAACTCAATTGACTGACCTAATAAAAAGAACCGATGCCTCTCTAGAACCCAAAGAATAGCCAAAGCCTCTCAATCGAATGTACTATAATTCTTTTCTGCCCCTTTTAACGCCCAGAAAGCAAAACAAATGGGTCGCTTTGCCTTTATCATCTCGTTGAGAAACTACGCCTCCAATAGCTACGCTACTCACATCTGATGTCACTAAAAACGGGCGATCAAATCTAGGATATTGGAGTAATTCATTGCTAGTTAAGGCAGCTTTCAAATGGATAAAGGCCCTTTCTTCTCCCTCCCCCCCCCACCCACCTCCCCCCCCCCCAATTTATCACTTTTTGTTTCTTTAAAGCATCCACGGGTCTCGCTATCTCTCCAAAACCTCTAATGAATTTACAGTAATAACCAGCAAGCCCAAGGAACCCAGCTACTTCCTTAGAGTTACGTGGCCTGGGGAAATCTCTGATAGCCGCTACTTTACTGGGGCAGGGTTGGATACTTTCTGAGGTTATTATGTGACCTAAAAATTCGACCTGTTTACAGAAAAATTTGCACTTTGACAAAAATTATTTTCATACCATTACGTCGCAATGCTTCTAAAACTTTACGAATATTATTATGCCGTTTTACATTTACTGTCTTCCTGAATGGGTATTTGATAGTATCCAGATTTTAAATCAACAGTTGTAAAATATTTGCTATCCTGTACTTTCACAAGTAATTCTTCGATCAAGGGCAATGGAAATGCATTATCCTTAGTGACTGCATTCAATTTCTTATAATCAACACACAATCTTACCGAGCCATATTTTTCCTAACAGCTACAATTGGAGAAGCCCAGGGGGATTCGCTCTCCTCGATTATCCCTTGTTCCCTTAATTTATTAATTTCCCTTTCTATCTCTCCCTGGAAATTAATGGGTACCTTATAAGGCCTTGACCTGATCGGCTCCGCCTGCCCAATTTTAATGCTAAAGGGAAATCGATCAATCCTCCCGGGTGGCTCATCTCCAATTGCAATTACATCGGAATAATTATTGACAATGTCACTAACTACAGGCTGATATTCTGAGGGACATAATTTTCGTGTTTGCATAATAAAATTCTGAGTGCATTCATCTGTGTGGGCTGGAGTTGTGGCTCCCAACATCCCATAATAAGCAATTTCACATAACTCTAATTCACACACAGAATCACTTCCTAAAACAACTCTTTTATTTGACAAATTAACTATCATTATATCAGCTCTGGTCTCTTTAATTTCTGTCAAGCCCTTTAATATCATATGGGCCCAATTGTCATGGGGTTTAACAACTACCTTCGTTCCTTCCGCAAGAGGGCGACACGGGGTCACAGATATGCTCGCAAGGGTCTGGGGAGACAACACTTCTCCTCTCTCAGGTACAGCTGCTACCCTGTTTAAATGTCTCTCCGAGCTAACACACGCACTTACTGTCTCATGATTTTCTATCGGCAAAATGTACTCTCCAGCTTTTACTGATATTGTATCTTTTCCCCCAAAAATGCAAATTTGATTATTAGAGATAAAGTCTATTCCTAAGATAGCCTCGATTCCTGGAATTCCCAAGGTGAGCAAGACAAAAAAATCATGTGTAAACTTCACAGACCCCACCTTGAATTTGACAATTGTTGTATGGTTTATGTGTAGTTTATTTCCTCCTGGCGTGTCAAGAACAATGGATGCCGCTGGCTGTAGTGGATTTGAGGAGAATTTTTTTTTCAATCAATGAAACACTGGCTCCCGTGTCAATCAGCGCTCAGATGGATTTATCTTGCAGGTCTATCCTAACTGCTAACATTCCCAGATGGCCATTACGAGATATGGGGCACGGGCCAATGACCTCAGCTGCCATACCGCTGACCCTGGTCCTCGCCCTAGTGCTGCGGGGGTGAGGTCGGGGTTCCGATGGAGGTCCCAGTGCCTGCTCTGTCACGTCTGTCGTCACTGCTTCCTCCGCTACTGCTTGTGATGTCATGCGGGGGGGCATCGAACTCCCTCGTCTTCCCCTTTCTCTGTTTCCTTTTCCTCGGACGTTGGGCAGAGGGAGGTGTGCGTGTGCCCCAGCCCGCCCGCCCTGGGCGTTTTTTGCTGGGCACTCTCGAGATAGATGACCGTAGGTCTGACAAGTGCAACAGCAGGGGGATCCTAGGGTGGGGCACTCCACTCGTCGGTGCCCCTCTCCCCCACAGTGCCAACATCTGAAGACTCTGCTAATCTTCTGACTGCATTCCCCCTTACCTCTCTTCAGGGGTCGACTTCCTCTCATGGCTGCCAACTTCTCGGAATCGGCCCCGTTATTCCCAGTCCTTTTTTCTTCTGGCAAACTGTCCAAAAGGTTTTGTATCGCACTCACTACGTGTGCTAAGGAGCGATTGTCATCGAACAAATAACCACATAAATACGGGTTTACTAATCTGCGAATATGTTTACGGGCAATTGCCTTTTTATCACCTTCTGGGAGATTGGCACTCCGGGTAGCAAACGAATTGCAATCCCAAAAAATGCGAGTTGCAAAACTAAGAACGGATTCACCTTCCCATATTTTGGGTTTGTAATTTTCTTTTAGGTCTTCCTTTCTCGCATCAGGCAAGGCATACTTCTCAATTGAACTTTGTTTTATTTCAGTATAACTTCTTAAACTTTCTTTTGGCCAGCACATTACCTCCATTGCTGGAGCATCTTTCAGCAATCTAATAACTTGAATCGCTTTTTCTCTTTCCGACCACCCATATGTAGCTACTTCAAAGTCTCTCAGAAACACTTCAATCGATTGAAACCCTTAGTTAGGCTGTTGATCATCGAAAGGCCTAACACTTGCCTGGAGTTCTGGCAACTTTCGAACTATGATTTGCGTATCTTCACTCGGCTGTGCATGTGTACTTTCACTTATGTGAGTTTGAACTTTGTTTATGTACGTCGGATATGCTGTGGTTGCGCGCCGTTCCTGTTCTCGTTCCACCACCAATCTGTTAATTAACTCTTCCAACTGTTCTAACTTATTTTCCAATTCTTGCGTTCTAATTTCCTGTCTAAATTTTTCATCGGGAGCGCTATATCCCACTGCTCCTACGTTCTCTTCTCCTGTAGCAGCAGTGTCTGCTATGTTAGTCCTTGTGTCTCTGCATCTTGAACTTTTATTTCACCTGCTCAAAGAACAACTTCACTCACAGCATACACAAATAGACGTATTTTTTACACCTGACACCAATATGACCCGTGCAGACGGATAATGAGATGTCGGCATATGGGTTTTCTTCATTTATTACAAAAGGTTCGTTCGTAAGTACACAATACACAACTAACCTCTCAGGTGAGGGACTTATCAACTCGAGTGCTCACCGGCAACTAACTACTCCCTTCATTACCAAAATGCAATCATTGCAAAACATGCCGACACATAGGTTTTTGTGGAATACTCATGAATATTGAGTTCATTTACCTTGATGTAAAACACACACATATGTACATGAATTAGGACATATATATATACATATATATATATATATATATATATATATATATATATATATATATATATATATATATACATATATATATATACATATATGTATATATATATATAGATAGATAGATAGATAGATAGATATGTGTGTATGTGTTTGTGTCTGTATACTATGTAAATCTACTAAGACACATCCTGGAAACATGCGTCCGACCCAACCCAATACAAACTAGGAATGTATGTATGTGTGTCTGTGTGTGTGGCGACTCCGGCACTCGGGCAAAGCTCGAGCAATAGATTTTCTAAAATTTAGTTAAACGTGCATAACACTTGGATTTAGATTTTGTCTCACACCAACATAGATCTTATTTATATTTTATTTAATCAGATGCTAAACAAGTGCTTTGTAATAATAAATCATAAAATTTTTCAATATAGCACTATAAAAGTAAATTACAATCACATTAGGCCAATCGTCATTCACTCGGTGGTTCCTGCTGCCATTGAATGGTGAACACTCGATATCACACATTGAGAGCGCATATGTTTCTACGAGGATTTTTTTTTTTCTTTAATAAACAATTATTGAGTTAACACTGACCATTCACTAGGGTAATGCCTTCTGTGGTTCTACAGTTAATCACTAATACTTATTATCAGATAAGAGAATGACAATAATTGGAATAGAATATACTAACTGGCTACCCTACGAGTTTCTAACGAACTATGTACGATGAATTTTGCAATTTGTTGCATCAGTATTGACGCCGACTGTACAATCCATAGACTTTTTTTTTTTTTTTTTTTTTTTTTTTTGCTTAATATAGATATTTCTGATTAAACAGATTCAAATATGACGCTGAGGGTCTAACGCACCTGACTTGGGGAAGCCCTGAAAATGAACCTCACCATTACAGCCTAAATGGTCGCCACTTAACACTTGCCGTGACGCCCTTGCCTCTTGTCATCGATTTAGGGCGCCGTTACTCAGATGGAAGTGTCGAGATCGTTTCGGGTGGAGATGCTACTATCATCAATTGTCTGAGTTCATCTTTGAATTTCACGTGAGTGTTGAACCCAGGCAGTGTTTGAATATTGCAATGGTTGCCCTTGTATGTGAATGAAGTCATATTCTAGGGTTAGAGTACCTCCATTTTTCTGGGTGCTCCCACTGAATAGAATACTAATGACCTTAATGCATTTTAACTGAAATAGTTATTTTTATTCATTTATTTTGACAGCGTTCTTTTAGTTATCTTCATTAATATTTTTGTGTGTATTCCTGAAAGCTTAGACCACCACATATTGTGCTTTGTGTACCAGAGATGTATTTCAGAGTTTTGTTTAATCTGAACCATTTTAACTTTTATTTCCTTTTTGTTCTATCTTTATAAACTCATCTGTACGACATATAATACAGTAAAAACTTAATCAAATAGAGAACCACGCAGCGATGACAAGGAACAGATAGTATTTCCTTGACTGCTAATCGACCTTAGTACTTAAGAGTTAGCCTTAACTACTTCCTGAAAAGACAAATACATGAGCAAGACTATAATAATTTGGTAATAAACGAAGCCTTATGCTTTACAATTAACTGAAGCTTTCATACATTTGACCCTGTGTTTCTGAGTGTGGAGACCCTAACATGATGAAAGGGTTAGTACATCTCCAAGATCAGCAAAGCTGTACTAGCAACAGCCACGCATACTAGGCTAGTTTGCTGTGAACTATCAAACCAAAGGCTCCAGCGGCCAGCGTGGTGATAAAAATGGCCTTGTCACAGGGTTAATTACCTTTACAAGAGACGCCATAATTTTTGTGAGTCTAGCATTTGGAGGACATTTTATACACGTTTGGGAATATTTTAGTATTTTAAACTGTATTTTTTTTTTTACTATATTGAAAGGGATTGGTGTATATTTGTGTTTGTTTTATATCATGCTCAAGTCATAGTATTCCTTTCTAATTTGACTGGAGTGCAAACATTTCCACATCAAATATAGAAAAAAATGTTCGATCGCTCATTCCTTAACTAAACGATTTTTACTTATTTATTGGGAATCCCTTATAAGTACAACCAACGATCTCTCTTCCAGGTACAAGGCATTTTATTCCATTGATAATTCCTTCGGGAATGTTTTTCCCAATGGCACTGCCACAGGAATTATTGGGATGGTGGCCCGACGAGAAGTTACTTTTGGAGCTGGGACCATTGCTGTAACACGTAAGTTACCTATGATATCATAAATGATATTGTAAGAGTTACATGAAAAATTCTCCGACTGCTGAATGAATTTCAATTGCTAATTTCAGATGTATTTTTTTTTCTTTTCACAGGCGAGAGAGAAAGGGTGGTTGATTTCACAGGCCCCTACATGGTGTCAAGAACCCTGTTGTTTTCAAGGTTCCCAAAAGAGAAGAATCGAGCCCTTGCTGTCCTGAGCCCTTATCAGTTTCAGGTACGTAGACACCTGCAGAAGTTCTGAAACTCATTTCAAAGTATCAATTTGAGTCTAAAAACTCGTTTCTAAATATAAATCCAAACAATGAAACCTATTTCAAAGCATCAACAAGAAAACTGAAGTCAATTTCAAAGCATTGGTAAGATACCGTGGAATATCTTATAACAGCAGATTACTCAACTCTGCTTCACTTTCTTCTCGTTCATTCACCCAGTTACCTATACTGGTGATTGAATTCAGCATAGAAAATTCTTCTTTCCAGTGGAAGATTGATTGGTCAACCATTGTTTGCCACTGCAACATTCTACTCAAGTAGCAAATTTACAGATAACACTTTCAAATTATTCCACTATGAGATCCACTAAGCTAAGACATGTTTTGAAACTGTAAGATAGCCACTGAATCTAACTAATGACTGTTTTCTTTGGGAGATATTTTAACCTTCTAAGTAAATCATCCTAATATTATTCCCCACTTTTCTTGGTTAAGGAAAAAATCTCACTGCGATCGAATTGTAACTTGGGGTCACTGATAGCCGATTTAATTGTTATTTTCCAAGTAGGTCTAAAATCCAGTATTCTGCAAAGAGAAACACCACAACTAAATGGAATGGTTAATTCTGAAATTGTTGATTTGGGTATAAAGGCTCCCAGAAATGTGAATACTTGCCTTTGCACGATTAATATATTCAAATTCGGACTCTCTTGTATTCTCTGAATGCAATGTCCAATATTTTCCACTCGATGATAAGCCATGAAATCTAGTTTGAGGTGGCTTTAGTATTTAACTTGTGACTTTGTTTTTTCATGATAGTGATAATGAAAACAATAATAATACTAGTAATAATGAAAAGTTTTGGTTGTAGTGATAACAACAATATACTGAGGCGAACTGAGGTAGTAAGGAAGATTGTAAAATATGAATTATCCTGTCCATTATTTTTACAACCGTTTTTCCCCACCTTTGACCAATAAACGTTCTCGCTTTTCAAAACAGGTTTGGGTCAGTTTTGCTACGACTGTTCTCTTCATGGGGCCAGTTGCATATTTGGTCTCATTATTAACCAGCAAATACCTCGCATCTGATGTTAAACCAAGTCTCCAGTGGTATTCTTTCAATATGTTCCGCAACATGGCCAACCAGGGTAACTACATTGAAGCTGAATCTTGGCCAACGAGGTTTATCCTTTTCACCTGGTATTTCTTCTGTGTCATATATTCAGGTGAATTTGGCCTCTATTGATGACTTTCTTTTTCATTCATTCCAATGCTTTGCGTAAAATACTATTTTCTTTCCTGAGAAGCTAATTGCAAAATGAAAATGTCCTATTCAATTTTAGTTTAGTCATTGGAAGTTTAATTTCAGAAGGATTTTAAAAGAATCTTATTATATTTCACTCCAAAAGGACAAATGTCAAATAAAGTTTCCTTTATATTTCTAATTAAGTCATAAAATGTCAAGCCCAGCCAGGTCTTAGTTTCATAGTTTATGCTTTTTCACTATGTACCAAACTATAAATAACCAAAGCACACAGCGGATTAAGTATTACTAAATAGTAAAAAAAAAAAAAAAAAAAAAAATCCACCCATTGTTTCCTTTCAGTTCTGTACTCTGGCGTACTGACAGCTGTGTTGGCTGTCCCGTCCTACGAGACTCCCATTGATTCCCTGACCGACCTTCCCAGGGCCACCAAAGAGGGATTCACCATTGGCATGGTAGGAGGCACCAGTAATGAAGAATTTTTTAAGGTATGACTCCCTTGAGCAAGAAGTTGTTTGCATTATTTAAAAACGTATTATAAAAGTAATTTCTATTGCACTTAAAACTTATACAAACTGAAACCAAATGCCTTGAAGGATACAAAATTGAATCCTCATCAACCTTTCTTTTTGCAGGCAGCGAAGGAAGGCATATACAAACAGATCTGGGATATATTTAAAAATCAAGATTATTCAACGAGTTTTACCAGTGGCATCGAGGAAGGAATGAAAAGAGTAATTATTCTTAGTCTTCCTATGAAATCTAGTTTAGGATATTAGTCATTGAGTCTTCCTCATACATATAATCCGTTGTTCCTTTTACTTAATCAGCACTCAGAAAATTAAATGTTTTACCTGGTTTTAAATCAATTCTGATGTCAATTTAACTCCTTCATAATTTAGCTTTTATAAATATCGTCATACTTTTCATTTTGAATGTGACTCGCGTAAAAATTATCGCAGTAAATAATTCTTATTTCAGTGTGAAAAAAAAAAGAATTTAGTCTTCGCTTTTCATTAGTCATCTTCAAAATATACTTTAGTCTTCAGTTCGATTTTAATGATATGAGTAATTTTCTGTCAGTCGTTTCAAAGCTCCTCTTTGAAGTATATTCGAAGGTTTTTCATTATTGTCTTAAGTACTCAAACATTTTTAAAGATTGAGCAGAGGTATTGCAGAAGTAGACAAAGAAGCAATTAATTCAACAGATAATATTAAAGCATCAGACTCGGTGGATAGTAAGTTGGTCAACGCACTAGCCACCTGTTGAGATACTACTGGTTGAGAATTATTGCGATCTTTGACTGGCCAGATAAGACTACATTGAATCTCTCTGGTTGCGGCTCATTTTACCTTTGCCTACACATACATGAATAGTCTGGCCTATTCTTACACATTCTCCCCTTTCCTCATACACTTGACAACACTAACATAATAAAAAAAATTCTTCTTCACGCAGGGCGTTAACTATTGCACTGTAATGGTTCAGTTGCTCCTTTCCTATTGGTAAGGGTAGAAAAGACTCTTTAGCTATGCTAAGCAGCTCTTCTAGGAGAAGGACACACCAAAATCAAACCTTTGTTCTCTTGTCTTGGGTAGTGTCATAGCCTCTGTCCCATGGTCTTCCACTGTCTTGGGTTAGACTTCTCTTGCTTGAGAGTACACCCAGACACCCTATTTTAAATGTTTTCTTATTTCCTTTCCTCACTGGGCTGTAATCCTTGTTTGAGCCCTTGGGCTTGTAGTATCCCGCTATTCCAACTAGAGTTGTAGATTAGCTAGCGATATTAATAATAATACTTTAAGAGTTGCAGGGGCCAGTGGTACAAACAGAAGTACTACGGTAACGGGGACAGGGGGAGCACCCTAGTAGACAGGTACTGCAGTAACAAATGAAACAGCTAGAGCCCTAAGTCAAAGATACTTCAGGTATAAGTATAGGTACCGTGAAAACTATCAAAGTAATCAAGTAAAAGGAAATGCCATGCAAAGCTTGAACATAAAAAAAAATAGTAAAATTACTACAAAATAGGCCTACTTTGGACTAGAAAAAAAGATTGTTGCACATGTAGGTGATGCTACATTCATCGCATCAATTCCATATCCTGAATGTAGATCTGGGGTTGCTGAATCCCTTAATAGAGATCTAGCTAAAATTAGTGCATGGCACAAATTATGGGGCATGAAGTTGAATCCTACCAAAACTCCAAGTATGATTGTAAGTAGATAAAGGACAGTGGCTCCACATTGCCATTTTGTACACCAAACTCCTCCATTCTAAGGCTAACCGTAGAAGAATTCTATAGTCTCTCCAGACGCAATTGTTTTCAAATCCTTATAGATTACCTAGTATAGCAGCGAGGAGGTCTTTTACTAATAGATTCCCCCCCCCCCCCCGCCAAAAAGAAAAAAAAAATAGTGGAATACTTATTTTTCAAGATGTAAGACTAGGTTCAAAGGACACTCGTAAATGGCAGTGGTAAAGGACAGTGACAAAGCCCTAGCAATACAATACCTTAAACAGAGACTCACTATATATCCATATGATCAGCGTTCAAGCCCCATCTACCCAAGCTAGGACCAGGGATGACCAGGCAATGACTTCTGATGACTCAACAGGTAGACCTATAGGCTAGGATCTCCCAAATTCCAATCCTAAGAATCCTTAGCACACGAGGATGGTGAGGTTGTAGACACAAGAAACTATAAAGTTTGAGCGATACTCGATCTCCCATCCAGCAGTATGACAGGCATGGACGTTTCCAAATTGCTGAGGTTTCTAAGATTTGACAAGAGGTTTTTCTGTTCTATTAACTTAAGGTTATAAGAGATCTGGCTAAAATTATTGTATGGTACAAATTAAAAGGGATGAAGTTGAACCCTAACAAAACAAATTATGATTTTAAATAGGTCGAGTGGCTCCTCAACATCCAGATCTTGGTATTGATAATGACTCTTTAACTAGGTGGGATTATTGTTTGCAAATATACTTTTGAGAAACACCGTCTGTTTCTTTATTTGCACAAAAAAATATGTTAATCTTTTGAACATTGTTCTGTCGGGTTTCCAGCTGAGGACTCATCTTAATTTTTTGGACAAAAACTTGCTGTCTTACATTTCATATCCCGATCTAGATATTAATTTCTTGCACTGTTTTTCAAATATTTCTTTATGCATGGTGCACAAGATTTTTCACAATTCTGACTATCCTTTGCATTAACATCTTTCCAGACTAAACAAGCCCAAACGTAGTACCAGATATGTAGCTGATTTTAATAGCCTAGCCTTCTCCATCATGAGGTTCGATATTTCATAGTATAATAAAACTTTCATTCCAGATATAACTAGATTGTGGAATAATATTACTAATCTGGCGACTGAATCGGTGAAAAACTTGTTTCAATTTTTTATATGCAGGTGATTAAAGGGGCTGAAAATTGCCATCCGAAAGAGGTAATGTGTTTTTTGTATAAGTGGCATGTCTTCTCAGAGCCCTAAATAAGTGGGCATAGTCTTTATTTGACTACCAACCTTGGTGGTCCTATCAAGCAAAAAAAAAAAAAAAAAAAAAAAAAATCTCAATAATTAATCACTGTTATTTGGGAACATACGCTGTAGGATAGGCAGTTCTCTTACAAACAAAGATGTTGTTCTTCATCATCTCCTCCTACGCCTATTGACGCAAAGGGCCTTGGTTAGATTTCGCCAGTTGTCTCTATCTTGAGCTTTTAATTCAATACTTCTCCATTCATCATCTCCTACTTCGCGCTTCATAGTCCTCAGCCATGTAGGCCTGGATCTTCCAACTCTTCTAGTGCCTTGTGAAGACCAGCTGAACGTTTGGTGAACTATTCTTTCTTGGGGAGTGCAAAGAGGATGCCCAAACCATCTCCATCTACCTCTCATCATGATCTCATCCACATATGGCACTCGAGTAATCTCTCTTATAGTTTCCTTTCTAATCCTGTCCTGTTGTTCTTTAATTGCAAGATAATTTCACAACATCTGCTGCCACAGGTGGGTGAATATGGTAGATATTGGAGCAAGAAGAAAAAAAATGTACATGTGTGGCAGTGACCTTATTCTCTTCAGTTTACATTCCCTGAAGTCAAAGGCACTGCTTATGGAATTCAAGAATTTCTTCTTTATTCAAGGGGTTAACTACTGCACTATTATTGTTCAGTGGCTAAATTCCTCTTGGTAAGGGTAGAAGAGACTATTTAGCTATGATAAGCAGCTCTTCTAGGAGAAGAACACTACAAAATCAAACCATTGTTCTCTAGTCTTGGGTAGTGCCATAGCCCCTGTACCATGGCCTTCCACTGTCTAGGGTTAGGCGTTGGGCACAACTAGCCGTACGAATTTTTTAGCCGAACGTGTCTGGGAATTTTTCAGTCGTAGCCATGAACTCCTGCAATGTAATTGGTAGTGAGTGTGTTGAGTGTTCAGTACGGGTGAAGTACGTGTGACGCACGGGTGCCGCACGGTTCGCAAGTGTCGTGAGATGAATGCTTGGGAAAATTATGGCGTACGGTACATGCGGGAAGAGTACTAAGCATGCACTAAGGACCTGCGTGTGATGCAGGTGACGCCCTTCCGGAGTACGAGTCTTGAGCGTCCCCTGGGGACTATAAATACCACCTTGCTATGTCCGCGCTCCACACTCAGGGGTTGCAAGTTCTACAGCGTAGAGATCCTATATACTGTATATATATATATATATATATATATATATATATATATATATATATATATATATATATATATATATATAAATGCATATATATATATATATATATATATATATATATATATATATATATATATGTATATGCACACATATATATATATATATACATATATATATATATGCATTTATATATATATATATATATATATATATATATATGTGTGCATATACATATATATATATATATATATATATATATATATATATGCATTTATATATATATATATATATATATATATATATATATATATGTGTGCATATACATATATATATACATATATAAATATATATATATATATATATATATATATATATATATATATATATATATAAATGCATATATATATATATATATATATATATATATATATATATATATATGTATGTATATGCACACATATATATATATATATATATATATATATATATATATATATAATACACACTCAAATAATCACGGACAAGAGAGCTGATTACCGTCTTTGTACAAAATTGGGGATCCGGAGAGATAGTAATTAAGAATACTGAGATAGATAGAGAGAGAGAGAGAGAGAGAGAGAGAGAGAGAGAGAGAGAGAGAGAGAGAGAGAGAGACTACCTACTCGGCAAAGGGATGTACATCAGAATGATGATGTACTTGCTGCAGCAGAATATATATCCTGAAAAAAAATCATGTAAATATCGTGCATTAGTACTAACGTCGTCCGGTCATTGTACTACACACCTACTTTTGCCTCAATTGCATCATACGGTGCACGTACGGACCACGTACTTCTCTTAATTCCGTACGACAAACGTGCGTGGCTCGTAGTTGTGACGCAAGTTACACGCAAACTACGCACGACCAATGTGCAGAGATCATGCCACAGAAAATCCTACGGCACGTAAGTTGCACGTAAGTCACACGCACGGCTTACTTACGTCAGACGTGCATCCTGTCTGCGACTACAAATTTTCTTGACTGCCGCAGAACATTTTAGTGGAGCGAGTGAAGATTCTGCGGCTGGTATACGGCGGGCTACAAGGTCAAAGACTGTTGCGTGCCCCTTGCGTCACACCCACGATTTCACACAAATTCTGGAATACTCATTGGTGCATCTTTTGATTTCAAGACATTGCCTAGAATCAATATGATGGTGTCACCTACGCCAAGGAAAATCCTTTGTCTTTATCTTAGGTTAATTTCACTCCTTTCCTCTAAAAACAATCTTGAACTTCCTTATATTCAGATTACATTCAAAGATAATCTTCAATATCTGTTTATTTAGGAAAACAATAGAAAATATATAACATGCAATCTATCCTGAAATTTATTTGCAGGTTCTACAGGAAAAGTATGTCTTCTTTGCTGGTGAGAATTTCAAAAGAGTTTATACAAGAAGATTTGGCAACAAAAAGTACTACTTCAGCCGAGATAAATTCTTTCGTGTTTATGTTGGCTTTCCTTTTCAGTCTGGATCACCCCTCACAGCCACCTTCACACATTTGTGAGTCGCTTCCTCTTTTGTCTCCTCCATAGAATTTATTGTAATACTGTTTATTAATATTTGGTTGTACCTTCAAATCAAACATGATTTATATAGTCTGTCCCAACTGGGGTTTTAGTCAATTTACTTTGAAATGAAATTATGCCAGCACAAGTTTATTTAAACACTACATCAGCAAGAGACAACGTGTTAATTCAGTTCTTTACTACAAATCTCAAATTATTATCAAAATGAACTCATGACACCTGTAACACTTTGGAGGTAGTCAGGTTAACGTTTGGAAGACAACCAAGCAAAGATTACATTGCTCTCCTCATACATAAAGTTCTCGAGATATAAAAGTAAATTGTCTAATGGACATGAGACCATATAACTAAGCAGCTAACATGATAGTGTAACGCAAAGGAATACGAAGCACATCTTTGTTATAAATTTCGAAACTGAATTTGAGCTGAGTATATAATTGTTAAAATTAAGTCTTCCCTCTTTTGTTGGATCATTGGTGCATTTCAACTGTTATCTATTTGACTTCCATTTTAAGTACACAGTTGGGAATCATGAGCAAGGCGAATAATTTTTGTTACATGGTGTTCCTTTAGATGGCAGCTTCTCAAATTCTTAAAAATTCTCAGATTTTTAGGATATGCTGTTCATCAAAAAGTCAAGATCAAAATATATTTTTGTGTAAGGTAAAAAGAGTGATAATTAGATTATATGTTTGAAAGCTTTAATAAGGGACAGACAAAGGGAGGGAGGTGTTTTTAGGTGTGGTGTTCATGGAGTAGATGAGAATGGAGGGTTTATAGGACTGTGTTTGGAAAAAAGCGTGATCATGTGAGATGCGTGTTTTCCGGAGGAGAAAATGGAGAGGACAAGAGTTTGGTAGACTTTGAGTTAATGCAGGACAGATGTAAGATTGATTTCCTGCGTAAAATAATGAGAAGATGAGTGGCCATAGGTAAAATTTGAGGTATATAGGAGATAGAGAGGGAAGTGTAAAAAATGTGGCTGTAAATGTAATTCATTAAGGCAAGTGAGTTGGAGAAGAATGAAGTATGGGGAACATATGAGGAAATGGATGAACTGTGGGCTAGAGTTATAGAAACAGAACACTTATTATCAGTGGAAGGTTTATCCAAATTCCTTGATGGGGTCATGGAGTCAGTTAGTGGAAGTAGGAGGGTGTGAAGAAAGAATGAAAGTGGTAGGTGGTCAAAAGAAGAGAAATGTTATTTGAGGGGAAGTCTGATGATAAAACAGCAGACCATTTGCAGGCATACAGAAATTGGATAGGGTACTAAGGATGAATAAGAGGGGGGAAAAGCAAGTACTAAAAGATAGGAGAGAAGATACATGAATAAAAGCTTTCAGGCAAATAAAAATCTGTTTTAGAGGGAAGTAAATGAAGGGAGAAGAATCAAGTAACAAAAGAATCATAGAATAAATGATTGTGGTAAAGAGATCCTATCGGGTGTGTATGTAGTCCTAGGTCGACGTAGTTAGTGTGTAGGAGGTTTGTTGAATTGAAAGGACTAAAATCAAATAGAAATGGTTAATAACCTATGAAGATGTAAGTAAAGGAAGGTTGAAGGAATGTAAAATATTAGGATTTGATAAGATTTCACCTAAGATGCTGAGTAAGGTAGGGATATTGTTAATGAGTACCAGAACAGAGTTTATAAAGTATGTGAGGAAAAGGTCCCAAAGGAATGAATGGTAAAAATAAGTGTTCTGTCTTAAAGGTAAATATGATAAAGGCACTTTTGAGAGTTATAATAGTACAGCAATACTTGCATACTTGGAAGTTGTATGGTAAGATTTTGATAATAAAATAAGACATGTGATGGAGAGACTGATATGTTAAGAACAGTCGGGGTATAGGCAAGAAAGAAGGTCTGTATATATATATATATATATATATATATATATATATATATATATATATATATATATATATACATATATATATATATATATATATATATATATATAT
>NC_090754.1:20301415-20346415 GCF_036898095.1 Palaemon carinicauda | reverse complement strand
ATGAAAACATCTTGTAATTAAAAAAAATGATAATGCTGGTGATATTTTTCTTTGATTGGTCTGTGTTAAGATATTGATTTCTGTGTTATTTCAAATCTATACGGTTTTACTTTTTGACAAAAAAAATCCAACTTTTCTGTAAAATAAAATATTCATAAAATAGAATAATAATAACATATACTTTTACTTTGCCCTATCCAAATACTGATAATAGTATACAGTTCACTGTATATTTCTCTCAAGAATATTAAAGGGATAATTTTCAACGAATTATTTTTCTTTTTTTTTACTGGGATACAGATTTTCGTGCCCCTTTGAAGTTCAGACATTGACTTCTCTTTTAAAATATTCAAAATCAAAAGACCCCACCATATTAAAAGGTCAAAATGAAGTTACCTCAAAACTAATATTTGTATCTTTTATTATTATTATTATTATTATTATTATTATTATTACCTGATAAGCTACAACCCTAGCTGCAAAAGCAGGATGCTATAAGCACAGGGGCTCCGACCGGGAAAATAGCCCAGCGAGGAAAGGAAACAAGGAAAAGGGAAATATTTTAAGAACAGTAACATCATTAAAATAACTATCTCCTATATAATCTATAAAAACTTTAACAAAACAAGAGGAAGAGAAATAAGATAGAATAGTGTGCCCGAGTGACCCTCAAGCAAGAGAACTCTAACCCAAGACAGTGGAAGACCATGATACAGAGGTTATGACACTACAAATCTTTTCCTTAGGATAGCATGAAAAAATATCATTGTTATTAAAGAAAACGGTATGTATATTTGTCAAGAAAAATAAGGTTGTACTGAATAGTCCTTGAAGGAAAGACTTTATAGCAGTTTTCCTTAAACTCTCATTCACTATTCATATTATGAGGTTAAGCAAATAAAAGTAGATTATTTTTATATTTAAGCCGAATAAATATTTCAGAAAGTTTTTCATAAAAATTTTTCATATACAAAGTCAAAATAATGCAAAATTATCACTATTTCAAAATGATAAATTACAGTAACTGGATAAACCACCAACGCCCTTCTGTCTCTCTCTCTCTCTCTCTCTCTCTCTCTCTCTCTCTCTCTCTCTCTCTCTCTCTCTCGAATATTGTTCTTCTGTCTGGTCTTCAGCTGCTGAATCTCATCTTAATTTGTTTTATTCCTGATCTAGATATTAATCTCTGGCACCGTCGTTTATGTATGTTGCATAAGATTATAATTCAGACCATTCTTTGTATTCACATCTGCCCTGACAGTACCTCCCTGCCCGTATTACTTTGTATGCAGTTAATTCTAACAGTCATGCTTTCTCCATCATAAGGCTTAATCTTCTGTCTGCATCATTTTCCACCTTTATGTGGGGTCGATGTTTCTGGCCAGCATTCTCCATCTACCTATGTCCCAAACTTCATCACCGGTTAATCCCTTTGATCGAAGGTCATCCTTGATACAGTCCATCCACCTTCGCTTTGGTCTCCATCTCCTTCTCATTATCTGTACCTCTATTTCCATCACTCTCCTCCCAGTATACTGTTCATCTCTTCTCATGACATGACCATACCACCTCAGTCTACTTTCTTGGATCTTATCTGATAGTTTTCTAACTCCTGTAGTACCCCTAATTACTTCATTCCGTATCTTATCTCTTCTTGTCACCCCACACATCCATCTCAACATTCTCATCTCTGCCACATCCAGTTTCTTCTCTTCTGTCTCCTTTATTGCTCACGTCTCCGCTCCATACATCATTGCCGGTCTCACAACTGTCCTGTGTACTTTACCTTTTAACTTAACCCCTATTTTCCTGTCACATAGTACTCCACGCACTTTTTTCCAATTCTTCCATCCTGCTTGTATTCTGTGGTTTATTTCTGCCCCCAGATCACTATCCTCTGCAACTTTTGATCCTAAATACTTGAAATTTTCAACTCTTTTCAATCTCTCTCCTTGTAAACTAACTTCCCCATTCTCCCCATTTTTCAATCTCAAATACTGTCTTTTTCCTGCTTAATACTACAGAGTATTCAAGAAGTTTTATTCCAGCTATGTTCAGATTTTTTAATGATGTACCTGATAGGTAGTAGGTTGGCCAGGGCACCGGCCACCCGTTGACATACTACCGCTAGAGATTTATGGGATCCTTTGACTAGCCAGACAGTACTACACTGGATCCTTCTCTTTGGTTACAGTTCAATTTCCTTTTGCCTGCACATACACCGAACAGTCTGGCATATTGGTTACAGATTCTCCTCTGTCCTCACACACCTGACAACACTGAGATTACCAAACAATTCTTCTTCACCCAAGGGGTTAACTACTGCACTGTAATTGTTCAGTAGCTACTTTCTTCTTAGTAGGGGTAAAAGAGACTCTTTAGCTATGGTAAGCAGCTCTTCTAGGAGAAAGACACTCCACAATCATATCATTGTTCTCTAGTCTTGAGTTGTGCCATAGCCTCTGTACCATGGTCTTCCACTGTCTTGGGTTAGAGTTCTCTTGCTTGAGGGTACACTCGGGCACACTATTCTATATTATTTCTCTTCCTCTTGTTTCGTTAAAGTTTTTATAGTTTATGTAAGAAATATTTATTTTAACGTTGTTTCTGTTATTGAAATATTTCATTTTTCCTTGTTTCCTTTCCTCACTAGGCTATTTTCCCTGTTGGGGCCCCTGGGCTTATAGCATCCTGCTTTTCCAACTAGGGTTATAGCTCTTAACCTCTTGACCTCGTAGAGTGCGGACGTGTGTTTCTGGTTCTGTGAAATATTGTGTAGAGATGGCTGCCAGTGGCTTAGACAACCAGGAAGCTTTGTCACAGCCTATCCAGGAAATAGAAAACCTAGGTATCTTGGTAATAATTAAACAAGACGTGTACCCATTAGTATTTCTTAAATCACTGAAAAAGATATGCCAGTACTCTACACACGATATCAAAGAAGTGCTTGATAAATGTCATCTAGACTTATTAATATCCTCAAGAGCTCTCCTGATAATAGTGAGCGATATTATAATTCTTAGCACGTGCATAATTAATTCAGTTAGAAATAAAGAACTAGATAAAATTTTCAATGAGCAAAGTGCACATAACTTTGATGATAATAATTTGATTATTGCAGAACTACTTCAAACAGTATCATTACTACAAGAAAGAATCTATAAGCTCGAACAATCAATGGCAAAAGAACCAGAAAATAGTGTTAATGAATCGCGCCAAACTCTCCCCCAATCTCCTTTCATAAGGAACCCTGGCTTACCCACGAAGGAAACAGTGCAGGTGGATAGCCAGCCACTCTCTAACCCACCACCCTCCACCACACTTCCCCCTATCCACAACACTTATTTACACCAGGAAGAAAGTGAAGATGAGAGCGAAGGCCAGGAGGAAGAAAGGGAGGAGGAGGAGGAAACAGTCCCTACGGACCAACGCGGTGTCATACCACCGGTCATGAAAAAGAAAAATAGAAAACCACGTCAAGAGCAATTTTCTGAAGACAACATCGTAGTACAACCCCAAAGGTCAGTAAAAATATATATTGGAGGTATCAGCAGCAATGCCTCTGTTAAGAATGTGATTGATGAGCTAATTTTCCGAGGGCTCTCACAACAAGAAGTGAAAGTACGGCACCTTGGACATTCTAACCGAGGCCAATCATTTGTAGCAGAGGTGCCAGAGAATAAGCAGAATAGAGTGATGGGAGGTCATCCGTGGGCTGACGGTATGATTACTCAACCGTTCCTGCCCCACACCAGGAGAAGACAATTGGAAGCCGCCAAGAAGCCGTCGACGCAAAGAAGTGTAGGTAGGCCCAAAGTTTATATATGTAGATCTTGGGTAGGCCTAAGCGGCCATTTCGGACGGGGTTTAGATGGAATACCCACTCCTACCACTCCCATGATAATAGGCCGTACCCACAACCCCAAGGATCACCCCCGCAATACCAAACTGATGAATACCATTGGAGACCACCCCACAGGCACTCAGCAAATAGAGCTCACTCAGCTCAGCCTTATGACTACCATGACCTCTCCCATGACAACTACTGGTCACAAGCGTCTACGTGGGGATATGACTTTCCGCCTCTTCCATCAAGAGGCAGTTATCACACGAGAAGTGATCGTCCCAGACAATGGTACTGGGATAGCTCAGAGTCAATACAGATATTTTGACTCTGGGATAGCTAATCATGTGACTTTAAAAAACGATCTTTTGTGTGCAGAATATTTGAATGTACAGTCTCTCCTTAGTACGAGATGTGAAATTTAATTAATGCTCGTAAACAGAAATATTGATGTATTATGTTTAACTGAGACTTGGTTAACCCCGAATGTTGTCGATTCACTCATTGAATTTCCTAATTATACAATACATAGATGTGACAAAGGAAGAGGTGGAGGTTGTTGTATTTATGTGAAAAATAATCTTTCTGTTAACATTTGTAATCTTAATGTTCAAAGAGTAGAGGGGGTAGAAGAGGTTTGGCTCTCTGTACAATCTCGTAAGCTACCTTCTGTTATCATTGGTTGCTTATATAGACATCCGCATGCTTCAAATGATACTTTTAACCATATTTTGGCATGTCTGAGAGTGGTTTCTTTAAAGAATAAATCAATTTATGTAGTAGGTGATCTAAATAATGATTTGATGTTAGGTTCAGCAAAGATACATAAAATTATAAGAGTCACCATATTAAATCAAATCAAATTATTAATAAACCTACTAGAGTTAGCCCCATCTCATCCACACTACTAGACGTTTTAATAACTAACAAGCAGGAAAGTGCCATTAAAATCGAGGTAAATCCAAGTATTGTAGCTGACCATGAACATATTTCATTTATCATAGATATTAAGAAGCCAAAGCGTAAACCAGTCACGGTAATCTCTAGGTGTTTTAAATATTATTCTGCAGATTTGTTGTGCAATACATTGCTAGACCAAAAACTAGTTTTAGATACAATCACGCACACTGATGACACAGATATTCAAACAGGAATTTTCAATAAAATATATAATAGTGTCTTAAATAAATGTGCCTTAATAACCACGAGAGAAATGAGGAGACCCAGTGCGCCTTGGATTGACGATGATCTCAAAAACAGTATGATTGAAAGGGACAAAATGCAAGAAAGGCTTAAGTAAAATAGACATGATGAAAATCTGAACAATGCGTATAAGGAAATGAAAAAACATATCAATTCAAAGATGCGTACTGCCAAAGTTAATTATAACAAAGACAAGAGCAAGAAAAGTAAATCTCGTAAAGAAACATGGAAAATTAGGAATAATATTGTATCTACTAAAACAAATAAAAACATTGAATACGACAACCCAAAAGCTAGAGCAGATCAATTTGACCAATACTTTGCTAATGTAGGGAAAAACTTATGATAAAACGCAGGAAATTCTACAATAGTACGAAAATCAAGACGTTAGAGCCACTCTAACTAATTTTGATAATATAAAATTGTTTTGACCTCAACCAGTTACAGCAGAAACAATAATATCAACAGTTAAGAGTTTGAATAATAGTAATGCTTACGGGACGGAAGGTATTCCTACTAGTTTTCTAAAAGATTCCCTTACAGTTATTGCATATTATATCACGGTTATCATAAATACATCGAGTGTAACTGGGAAATATCCTTCTATTTGAAAAAAAAAAACCCTCGTAGACCGTCTTCACAAGAAAGGAGACAGGGTCGACCCTGGTAATTATAGACCAGTTTCTATCCTTCCAGTAATATCGAAAGTAATAGAAAAGATTGTATGTAATCAGTTAATGGAACATCTAGAAAAAAATAATTTGATTTCTAACACTCAGCATGGATTGCGTAAAGGTTTATCAACAGAAGCAGCTTTGATGAAATTAACAGATGAAATTTATAAAAATATTGATGGAAAAAAAGTTTCCATATCAATTTCATGCGACCTATCAAAGGCATTTGATAGTGTCAACCATGATGAATTGTGTAAATCTCTTATGGAACATTACATTGATACTTTCTGGTTTCAGGATTACTTGAAGGATAGAAGTCAGGTAATTAGATTAGGAGACGTAAATTCTTGTATTGAAAATGTTGAATTTGGGGTCCCACAGGAATCTGTCCTAGGCCCAATTCTGTTTTTAAGTCTACGTTAATGGTATGATTAAATACATAGAAAACTGCCTGCTAATTCAATACGCTGATGACACCTAAGTTCTTTTGGCAGATCAAATAGAAAATCTAGATGCCTTGATTAAAAGGGTTGAACTGATATTGCTCAAAATTAAGAAATACTTTCTAAGAAAAGGGCTATTATTAAATGCCACCAAAACACAGTGCATGTTTGTGGGTAGCTCACAGTATATTAGCAAAATTCCAGATGACACTACAATAAAATGTGATGATGAAGAAGTAAAGAGAAGTCAACATGTGAAAAATCTAGGTCTACACAGGACAGGTATATGACTTTCAGTACCCACATTGACGAGCTCAGTAGAAAAGTTAGTGGAATTCTAATGTATCTAAGTAGAGTAAAAGATTAATTTGATGATACTACTCGGGCTTTGATTGTGGAAAGTCTGGTCTTGAGTGTAATAAACTATTGTATTAAGATATGAGGGGTAACTAATGATATACACATGGAAAAAGCTCAAAAAATGCAAAACTTTGCAGGTAGAGTAGCCGTTATTAGGGTGAAAAAACACGACCACATCACCCCCAACCCTCCAGCAATTAAAGTGGATAAAATTAAAAGAAACGTGTATGTACGATGTTTGTGTTTTTGTTTTCAAAAGTTTGAGAAAAGAATATCCCAACTGGCTATACACATTTCCTACAGTTGGTAATAGTAGGAATGCATTAAAAAGACAGAATGAAAATCTTTATGTAGACAGCTATCGAACGGATTTGGGTTCACGCTCAATGGCAATAAGGGGCCCAGCTTGTTGGGACAAACTACCTCTTGAAATAAGAGAATGTATAAATGTTAGTTCTGTATTATTCAAAAGGAAACTTAAGCTATATTTTCAAAATTTTAATTGAATGTATATATATCCCAGATTTTTACAATCTAATTATTGTGAATTTTATGTAAATAATTTATATTGTTATGTAGCAGAATAACCATTTTATAATGGAATAAAGGTTTTATACTTAGCATGTAATAATAATAATAATAATAATAATAATAATAATAATAATAATAATAAGGCATAAGTTCAGACTTGTAGCATTCATTTTATGTTGAAGGGGCTTACAAGTCTCTCTTAATTTATATACGATAGATCTATTTCAACGTTGTTACTGATCTTGAAATATTTTATATTGATTATTCATTACTATTCATGTAGTTTACCTATTTCCTTATTTCTTTTCCTTACTGGGTCATTTTTCCCTTTAGGAGTGTTTTGGGTTATAACAGGATGCAATAAGTCCAAGGGCTTCAACGTGGAATAATAGGCCAGGGATGAAAGGAAATAAGGAAATATATAAACTACAAGAGAAGAAATGAACAATCAAAATAAGAACGGTAGGAACATTAAAATAGATGTTTCATAAATAACTATAAAAGGAGATTTATGTCACCCTATTCAACTTGAAAACATTCGCTGTAACATTGAACTTTTGAAGTTCCTCCAATTTCAGTACCTGATTAGCAAGATCATTCCACAACCTGGTCACAGCTGGAATAAAACATCATGATGGAGAGGGCATGACTATTAGAATAAACTGCCTATCTAGTATCACGAACAGGATGGAACTGTCCGGGAAGATCTGAATGTAAAGGATGATCAGAATTATGAAAAATCTTATGCAACATGCATAACAAACTAATTAAACGACGGTGCCAGAGATTAATATTTATATCAGGAATAAGAAATTTAATAGATCGTAAGTTCTTGTCCAAAAAATTAAGATGAGATTCCGTAGCTGAAGACCAGACTTTAGGACAATACTTGTGGAGAATTATTTTTATCTAAATGTTTGAGTGGGACTTAGTCCAGAAAAGTCTCCCTACGTCAGTTACCTAAAGATCAACAGGGGAGGATAAGTAGCACTTACACTCGGGGCACAAACACCCTGCTAATAACTTTACTGACGCAGTTCCCTAACCATCACTCTTAAATTCAGAAAGAGGATATTTTACTCTGTCCAGAGGTCGGAGAACTCCACACGTGAAAATAAAAGTAATTTAATGGCCTACTCTAGCTTTGTCAGGTCTATAGTCATCTTCACTCTTAGGCTCTGTTTCGGCTCCGTCCCAGTGACCCCAGTGAGATGCTGGACAGGAATCTTACGTTAAGTAATTAGAGACAATAACAAAAATGGGAGCAGTGATGTAAGGTAAAGCTATGTTTAAAGATATGGATCCTTACCTTCGAAGCAGATATTCAATAATAAGTCGCTCGCTAACACACCCTTTTTCAAGTTACTCCTTTTAAAATATCAGGTATATTGTCCCGAGATTAAATACTGTATTCATAATAGTCACAATGAAATAAATGGAGGAGTAGAAATACGAAGACGTGTAATTAACCTAATCTTGATTTATTATACAAATTTACATTAAAATAAATGGACATCTGAACAACACAAAAATGGTATCGAAACAAAATGTGATGTAGTGAAAGGCAATTCAAAATAATAAAAATGGTTACTTAGATACGTGGTCTTCTGCAATAGTCAATAATCAAAATTGGGTCGGACACGTGGCCCATGTGACCCAGAGACTGTGCTAGTCTCAAAAGCAAAAAATTATATGGAAAAAAATATATACACACAATCCCACCGCACACAGTCCGAAATATGTAATAGCCAGTTAACCTAATCAAATTAAAATTAGTCTAAGCTAAAAATTGGGGGAAAACTAAGTGGCCACAAATTGGTACCTGCACTCCTTGGAAGACAGTCTGTCCTTAAATGGCTATTGACCTGGTTGCCCTTTGCACTCTTGACTGGCTCACCCCTAAAATCCTCACTTTCGGCAATTATAGTTTACCAGGCTCTTCTTCTTCTCTATCTCTCCGACCGGCAGGACTCCTGGGTGAGGCGAGTTTAGGGAGGGGGGGGGGTGAGCCAGAGGTGCACAGATTAACTGACAAGCAGGTCAGTCGGTCACAACGGCTTCCGAATGAATGGGCTAAGGTTAAGCTTGAAGTTGAGAAGGATCTCCTGGCTTCAACTTTCAAGACAAATGACGGTCATGATGCGCAAGGTAACCCAGTGGAGGTACCATATCGGGACTTTAAGACAGGACAATATATTGTTGCAAGGAGTGCATAGGAGGCAGTATTTTGTACTGAATATTTTAGAGAAGTCTTGCTGCTCTAAGGGAATTTATATATACAATAATCCTACCTATTCTGGCTTGCTGAAAATTAATTAGTTAATGATCAATTAGCAATGGGCTGGTGCGATGGGCATACATCTTAAAATTAACAAACCTTAATTGGTATTGAGAAATAAAAGCTGCATCAAAGTCAGCTGTATTGAGATTACTGTATATTCAAACCAGTTTAATATTTTATCTCGACCCACGTAGTTTAAGGAAAGAAGCAACATACGCCGGGATAAGGCACCTTGCTGAGCGTATCTACGCTGTGACGTCGCGAGCATGGCGTGCGCTACTGTCAACAGATTTAGTAGATTTAAAATAGTGCTCCCAATGTTTCTATGAAAAAACTTAATGTAGGATAGAACGTTTAAGGGGGTGGCTACAGTATTATTAGGAGAGAGCCAAAAATACGAATGAAAGAATAGTGAAGAAAATTCTTCACAATACTCGAAACAAGAAAGAATGAAAGAATTAAAACACTTAAGAAATGATTGATCACCAAATTATTTAGTTATATATGATTCAGGGGCGTAGGAGCAGGGTGGGGGCTGGGGGCTATAGCACCCCCCCCCCCCCACTTTTTTGCTGAAAATATGCTAGTACCCAGCATCATAGTTTCACAGTCCCGTCACTCATCACTCGCTTAGTTTTACAGAGAGCAGCCCCCATATTGGGAATCAAGCCACTTATAATGTTTGACCCCCAGTGCATACCGTGCAAACATATGTTAATCTATCCATCATTACCTAACACTATTATAGTAACAAACTACATCATTGATACGCAGTAATAAATTAAAAACATGACACACGCGAACACATGTAGTTGACGAATATCGCACATATAAACATATGCATGAATGTATATATATATAGATAGATAGATAGATAGATATAATATCTTCAGAATTCTTTTTAAATATGTATACTTTTATATAATTTCAGAGGTTATGAAGTATTAATTATACATTATTCATACTCTTTTAATATGTATATTTTCTGGTCTCAGGCATGACTTTCAAATATGTATGTTTATATTAGAAATATGCTTGTTCTTAATTTTGCTTACTTACAATTATTCTATATATATATATATATATATATATATATATATATATATATATATATATATATATATATAACTAAATTCAGTTATTTTAATATGTGTTGTACAACACAACAGCCATACTGGAAAGCAAGTTGAAATTTGTTGTAGAACGATTTGATTTACCTAATGTTTTCATTTATCTAGATTCACGAAGTAAAGAAATGAAAGAATCAAATTTACTGTATTCTCTTTTCACAAGGTCTGATGCTTCATGTTATTCTTCATTGAGTAATATGAATTGCTTTGTTATAGTTTTGACATCGTCATATTTACGTTCACTGTGATCGTGTTGACCACTTCGAGTCATCAACATTTGTCAAAACATAATGATTTTTTATCCATTGTACCAAACAGGTTATGAAAATAAACTCACTGAAATGAAACAATGTATCAACCATTTTTTGTATAAAGTATACAATTAGTTGGTGAGAATAAAATTAATCATGAACCATTGTTGTTGTTCACTAGGTCTATGTGCCGTGTTTGCCGATACGCAATCTTATTCATAAAACTGTTATTTCTTTACATAAAGACTACCTTACACATATAAATTTCACCATATTATGATCAATTTTAGATATACACTAATCATACATTGATTCCCAAGACACATTAGAGTGTTTCTGACTTTTGTCATTGACATTAACTTAAAACAGTACATGATGGCAAATATATCAAATTTGTTGCGGAATATTACGTCGCCCGCAGTGAAACAATGGAAAATATTTAGACGTAATATTACGTCGCCCACAGCGAATCAGTTAACTACAAATGTAATTTATCACCACAGTTGATCACTACTGAGCAAGTGTGTCTGTGAGACTTGGGGTGTGTTTATTAAAGGCCTTGGTGACCATAAATTGTCTCTTCTTACTGAAATGACTAAGGTTGTTAAGCTGTTGCTTGTTATGCCAGCATCAAACGCACAGAGCGAACGCGCTTTTAGTGCCATGCGAAGAGTGAAAACGTACCTTCGGAGTACAATGGCTCAGAAAAGATTAAATCACTGCATGATACTTCATTGTCATTCGGAAAAAAACCGATAGCCTTGACCTGATCGATATTGCGAATGAGTTTGTAGCAAAGAATCAACATCGTCAGTATATTTTTGGTAAATTCACCAAGTAGGCCTATCGGTACATATATATATATATATATATATATATATATATATATATATATATATATATATATATATATATATATATATAGGCCTATTGGTATTTTATGATTGTTATTGTGTAAAAATTGGAATTGGTCACATAAAAACCTTCCAAAAATATGATTTTTTTTTTTTTTTTTTTTTTGATACAATATGCTGTCAGATGCCAGGAAATCACATATGCTTTCGCGCCTGCGGCTCCGCCTTCAGTGTCATTTCAAACTTTAGCCCCCCCCCCAAAAAAAAAAACAGGAAAACGCCCCTACGCCCCTGAGATTGCAATCTTTACATCCCTTCAACGGTTATTCTATAGATAATAACGTGAAAGCGAGAAAATGATCTAATATATCGACAGTTTTAACCAACTCATTTGTAAATAGTTCATATGTAATTTAAGTTGTATTTTACTGATTAATATAAGTTGTTCGGTGATAAGTGATTTCATGCTAAATATCTTACTATCGATACTAACGTTGTAATTTCTATGAAAATATAATGATTTCAACCTTTTGTCCTCAAATTATAATTTTGAAGAATCTAGTAAATGAAAGTAGTGAATTATATGGGTAGCTAAAGATTTAGGATAACATATATATATATATATATATATATATATATATATATATATATATATATATATATTCGATTAAAGAGGCGTTATGTTTAAATGACTTTTAAGGAATTAGCTATCTGGAGAAATCCGTAGACTACTATATATATATATATATATATATATATATATATATATATATATATATATATATATATATATATATAGTAGTCTACGGAATTCTCTAGATAGCTAATTCCTTAAAAGTCATTTAAACATAATGCTTCTTTAATCGAATTAGTTGATTGAAAGAGGATAGTTAAAGTGTAATATTAATAATTCTTTATAATTTACCTCTTTTCAGAAACCTTAAATATACTTAGTTATGTCAAACTATAGTTCTGTAAATATAGTAATGCCTTTAATCATTTACATTCATTTCTATATGATCATAATATTCATACTCTTGGGTATGCAGCCTATGTAGTTGGATGGAACACACGTAAATATTTCATTAACATTTATAGTAGGTGAATATTCCTAATTAGGAAAAAAATAAGTAGTAGTTAGAGATCTAGCTTGAGTTTAATTTTCTTATAATTATTATTATTATTATTATTATTATTATTATTATTATTATTATTATCTAATTTACAACCTTAGTTGGAAAAGCAGGATGCTATAAGCCCAAGGGCTTCAACAGGGAAAAATAGCCCAATGAGGAAGGGAAATAAGCAAATAGATAGAATAGTGTGTTTTAGTGTACCCTCGAACAAAAGGACATGCTTCCCGTTACGCTACGGAGCGCTTCCAAGTTTTGATAAGACTAACTAAGTACTGCTACGTTATGTTACGTTTTGTTGCATTTACCCCGTTTTATTACGGTCTACTAAGTTTTCGATCTGCGCCGGGACTGCCGGGGCAAATTTTTTGACAGTTTAAAATTTTGAGCCGGCATCCACGGCAGTCAGGGTCTGTCACGTTTGCCAATCCCGTTCCACAGAGTTGTAGAACGTTTTTTTTGGGCTCAGGCCATGTCGTCCTGATGGAAGTTCCTTCATTAGTAGCTTCCTAGGTATATTTAACTACAGTGATATATCCCAGAGAATTTACCAAAGGTATCCAGAATTCTAACTCCTGGAGCGACTATCCCTTAACAAGGGATATCGCGTAATATCAGAGGACGTATTCTTGACACGTCTCATAGCTATCTACACCCCTAATAGCGTTTCTGCTTCGAGTGGAAAAGTGGCAAGAATATAGGAGAGTCGTTAAAAAGGCGATACTCCTACTGTACTGTAAATAGTGCGCCAATTCTCCACCGCGCGGCGCCACCAAGCCATTCTTTCTACCATAGCTTTGTTGACCGGTGTTATCCCGTGTTATCTCTTGCTATTTTGGAATTATTTGTTGCTATGATGCCTTCACCAGCCTCATCTGCTTCTGGAAAGTTAAGTAATATCTTTGAATTGTGTAAATATAAGCTCTTGCCAGTTTTACTCTTCGTTTGAGATCGTATTTAACGTAACAAGAGCTGTTGCCAGCTGGATGGCGTCATGGACGAAGTCGTTCTTTGTTGTACTTTTAGTTAATAACTTTAGCTATTTATATATTTAGCTAGGGATTTTTATATCATGTCATTGTTGTCGTGGATTTGGCTATTATGATCAAGCCTCACGAGTGCTAGGCTTCCTAGTAGGCACCTACACACTTCATGCATGATTTAACCTTCCTGGTAAAGTTTTATTGAAGCTCAGGCAATACTTTATACAATTATGATATTACTGCATAAGATTTTCCTCTTCCAAGATAGTATACAAGAGAGTTTCGGTGAACGATTCTCAATGCTCCTAGACTACTAGCCTAGGGGCGTTAGTATATTTTCATACATGTCCCCAATTGCTCTTGTATTGTCTTTTAGGGGAGACTGTCGCTTCCTATACCTTTAAGTCGATAATAATCTCTTGGCAAGATTTAAGAGCAATTCCCCTTCCCTCTGATTAGCCTAGGCTATCCTCAGTTAGCTTTGCTGTGAACTGAGTTCTGGCAAAGTTTACTGGGTGTTTCGTTACTTTCTCTTAACCACTGTGAGGGTTTTGAGTCTAGAACGGGACATCAGAGTAAAAGTCTGTGTTAGACATCTTACCGTCTTGGTGAAATGATTTCCCAAGTCAGGTCAAGTTGTCTTTACAGGAGGCTAGGCCTCCCTAGACCATACGTGGAGGTATAATAATTCCCCCTTCCTTGGTCTAGCAGACAGTCCTGTGCTAGTAGATCTTGGACCGAAGGAATGATTTCTTCCTTGCCTAAGATCTCTGGTACGAGATTCTGTTCTCTTGCGAGATTGTGTCCTGTGTGCCGCTTTCTCACTTGACTAACCCAACCTGGGAAATGATTTCCCCTACTTGAGGTTACTTTATGAGATCAGAATCCTTCAAGTTAGGTAATGCCTTCGGTATTACTTTACTTATAGGACATTTACCCCTTCCCGCTGTCTCTTTTGTGTTGGATGTGCCATCACCCTCCCTGGCCATCATTCTATATTTGACCCTACGGGTAATCTATAGAATTGGCCTGAGGTTCCCTGTCTGCTGTCAGCCAAGCCGGCTGCCGGCAAGTACCCTCATATTCTTTAGTGTTCTTCAGTCCTCCCTTGGACTGCCTTCCATAGCCCATATGGATGGGATATGGTTGAGTGGAAGCCCGAATATAATTCCCCCTTCCACGTGAACCCTCAGTCTGGATGTAGGCCGGCAAGGCTGAGCCTTTGCCTTCCTCCATCCTCTCTCTTTTTCTCTGACTTTCCTTATAAAGGGCCGACTGCCGGCAGCTAGTAGCTGCTGGCGGCCATGTTGGTTGTTTGTCGGCTGACAGTTGCTCTGCTGCCACTTGCCGTGGGCGTCGCTGATCGACGACCCAACGACAGTGGACATACTATGACCGGCTGCCGACAACTAAGTTGTCAGCCGGCAGTCGGCCACCCAATGTCTAGATATTTGCCGCCAGTTGCAGCCGGGTCCTACTTGATAGAAGGATCCCTTTGGCTGCTGGCCGGCAGAGCCGCTGCTGGCGACCTGCCGCCCATTACTCTGATGACAATAACTGCCTTCAATAGCCCAGTACAGGCCGGCATATGCCGGCAGACCCGGCAGGACTGGCGGCATGCCGCCGCCAGTCAGTGCTGTAGCCCAAAAGTTTTTTCCAACCTACAAGGTACTTCATGGCCAGCCTATTGTGAGACCATCACATATAAGAGAGATTCTCTCTACCTTTTAATGGTTATCAACCATTATTTTAATCCCCAATATTGAACCTGGAAGACTGTGTTAAGAGGACACTTTATATCAAAGGATATCATCTTCCCCTAAAAAATTCGTTAAGAATTTAGTGTTCAATATCGGAGGAGGTCATAGCAATGGGCTGGACAGGAAATATATGTAGGTGTCTTTTCTATTGTCTAGCTTACTCTATCCAAGCTAATATTATTAAAAATATGTATGCTGAAATCTGAGAATTTCACCGAATACTTATATGCTTTTTTTCCTTACAGGAGGAGCATCCCGAGTGCGGGAACAACTTTTGCAGGGTCTGTAGTAAGAACTTCTACGGCCATGACGCGTGCAGGGCCCATGCTCGCTGCGCAGTCACCAAGGGGGCTCTCAAGTACTGGGACCCACAGGTATGTACCGTTTGTGACAAACTGGTAAAAGAGGCTTTTGATGACCAAAAGTCTACTAAGTCAAGGGATGCAGCAAGGGACACGCTGCGAAAATGGGTCAGGGGTTTTCAGAAGAACACCACTGGCCCATACCTTCCTAATAAAAGGATGAGGGGTTGTCTTTTCCCTAGGGCATCTTCGGATGCAATCATTCCCCAGGCTTGACCTGAGATTCCCCTAGTTCAGATTCCGGTAGAACCTGACGTATCGGACGCCTTGCAGGGCATCCAATTGGAGGACAACGTGTCTGTTGTCTCGGAGGAGACTGAGAACAATCTCCTAGTGGAGGAACTGGATCAGGAGGATGACATACCTCCTAAGGCGGAAGTCGAGAAAACCAAAACGATTTTGGTGTCATCAGCCGCAGTGACTGAGCTGGTGCCTTCGACTTCCTCCACTGCACCCCAGTTAGATTCCATCATGTGTACGTTGCACTCGTTGCTGTCTATGGTGCAGGACATTCAGAGGAAATCGTCCGAGAAAGAAGCTTCTCTTCGGACGGAAATGCATCAGCTGCTGCAACACGTTTAGCACCGAAAAAGCTAAATGTCAATGTTCTCCCTGCTTTCTCTGACGTTGACCCATGGAGATACACAGAGCATATGCCAATGTCGGGGGGGAGGATCTTCCTCTCGGAGAAACTGGGCACTGTCCCAGTAGAGAAAATTGAGTTTTGGCCCAGAAAAGGGGCCTACCCGGATTGCTATGTACGTCTGAAGACGGAACCTGCATCCAAGGAGGAGACAGAGCTGAAGGAGACGATTGTCCTCGAACTCTCTAAGGCCCAGGCCTTATATACAACCACCTTGAAAGAGAGGGCCTTTACTAGCTCCAAGGTGCCGGCTCTCAGCAAAAAGCACCCGTCCCTTATTGCTGACCCCAAACGTACCTTCCCCTTTATGGACAAAGGTTTTAAGGCAGCCTTAAAGGCAGTCGAGGCAGGGAAACCTTGCCCTACACTGGAGGAGTGTAGACCTTTTTCCCTTGCTTTTCCATCAGACGATAAAGACTGGAAGGATGTCCACAATAACACCTTCACAATTGGGAGGCTGGAGGCAGATATTGCTGAACGACAGTTCGGCGAAGACCTCCCGAAGCTGTCAGACTCTCTCCTGCTCAGGGAACAGGAGACTAGAGAACGTCTTGCTGCTTCCATGTCTCTGCAGACTGGCCTAGAGACTATGGCAAGCATCCCGGAAAGCCCAGACATGAGCATGGTTTTCGCCAAATCTCATTTGGCGATAGTCACCAAGGACCTGTACAATTTTATCAAACGGGCTTGTAGAGAGTTCGTGTTCGCCTCGGCTGCGGTGAGGCATGAACCAAGGAAGCTGATAGCCTCCAATATCTGGGGAAAAGACCTCTTCCCAAGTGAAGTGGTCAAAGACATCGCGGACAAAGCCGCTACGGAGAACAGGAATCTCCTCTCCAAGTGGGGCTTGTCCTCTAAAAGGAAATCTTCCACCGATGAGGGTCCCCAGCCGAAGAATAAATCAAAACGACCAAGAGTGCCCTCTCGGCCAAGACAACAGCAACAGCTTCCCATTCCCAGACGGTGGCACAACCAACCACCACCTTCCAACTGGTGCCCCAAACGCTGGCGACCCAATCGCCTGTGTTCACCCCAGTATTCGAAGGCAGTCGACAACCTTTAGGCCGAAGTCTCGAGGTTCCTTTCGAGGATCCTCTAGACGCCCCTTCAGAGGTAAGAGCAACAAAGGTGGACGTGGCCAAGGAGGTAAGTCCTCCAACCAGCACTCCAAGTGAGATGCTACCGGTAGGAGGGAGACTTCTCCTCTTCCGGGATCGTTGGACCTTCGATCCCTGGGCCCACAGCCTAATCAAGAATGGACTAGGGTGGAGTTGGAGCTCAACTCCACCAAACTTCCCTCAATTCTTCCAACACTCAACCCCCATACTGGAAGAATATGTTCAGGAACTCCTGAATAAAAGAGTTATACGGAAGGCAAAGTCCATCAGATTCCAAGGAAGGCTGTTTTGTGTTCCGAAGAAGGACCCGGAAAAGCTCAAAGTCATTCTGGACTTATCACCACTCAACAAGTTCATAGTGAACCACAAGTTCAGAATGCTGACGCTTCAACACATAAGGACCCTTTTGCCCAAACGGGCATACACAGTCTCCATAGACATGACGGATGCGTACTGGCACGTTCCAATTAACCGTCATGTTTCCCCCTACCTGGGGTTCAAACTGCAGAAAAGAAAGTACGTTTTCAGAGCCATGCCCTTCGGTCTAAACATAGCTCCAAGGGTATTCACCAAGCTTGCGAATGTAGTCATTCATCAACTACGCCTAAAAGGAATCCAGGTAGTAGCCTACCTGGACGATTGGCTGGTGTGGGTAGCATCCGAGGAAGAGTGCATGCAAGCCTCCAAGGAAGTGATCCAGTTCTTGGAACACTTAGGATTCAAGATCAACTTGGAAAAGTCTCGACTATCTCCAGCTCAAAAGTTCAAGTGGCTGGGCGTCCACTGGGACTTACAGTCACACTGCCTTTCCATTCCATCAAAGAAGAGGAAAGAGATAGCAGGATCTGTCAAAAGACTCCTTCAATCCGACAGGATATCAAGAAGGCAACAGGAGAGAGTGTTGGGGTCCCTCCAGTTTGCCTCAGTGACAGATCCAGTATTGAGAGCACAATTAAAAGATGCATCAGGAGTTTGGAGAAAATACGCATCAAACGCTCGAAGAGATCTACAAAGACCGATACCAAATCGTCTGCAATCACTACTCAAGCCATGGTCGGAGGCCAAGAACCTAAAGAGCAAGGTGCCTTTGAAACCACCTCCACCGGCAGTCACCGTTCACATGGACGCCTCAAAAGAAGGGTGGGGAGGTCACTCTCATCATCGGAAAGTCCAAGGAACCTGGCCTCCCCTCTTCAAGACCTTCCACATCAATTTTCTGGAAGCCATGGCAGTTTTTCTCTCTCTGAAGAAACTGGTTCTAGACAGCAAAGTTGTAATGAGATGCCTAAATTGACAAGGCCCGAGATCGCCTCACATAAATCAAGTGATACTGGCCATCCTCCGTCTTGCAAAGAAGAAGAGATGGCACTTGTCAGCAGTCCACCTTCAAGGGGTCCGCAATGTGACAGCGGACGCTCTATCCAGGGTCAACCCGATATAGTCAGAATGGTCCCTAGACGCAAGATCATTCTTTTTCATATTACGCAAAGTCCCAGGAGTGCAGATAGACCTCTTCGCAACGAGCGACAATAAGAAGTTACCCAAGTATGTAGCCCCGTACGAGAATCCTCTAGTGGAAGCGATAAATGCAATGTCCATAGATTGGAACAGATGGTCCAAGATCTACCTGTTCCCTCCAACCAACCTTCTGCTGAAAGTCCTCGACAAACTGAGGTCCTTTCAGGGGACAGCAGCAATAGTGGCCCACAAGTGGCCCAACAGTGTTTGGTTCCCTCTGATAACGGAACTACATCTGAAGCTGATCCCGTTGCCAGACCTAGTTCTGACTCAGCAAGTGCAAAAATTGACTGTCTCAGCTTCATCAGCAAAAACCCAGAACCTTCATCTCATGATTTTCTCGCCCTAGGGGCCAAGATACGGTTTGGGATTTCTAGAGACAGTATTAACTTCTTAGAAGTATACGAGTCAAAGTTCTTCACTTAGCATCAACCCTGAACAATGAAGATTGCTCGCTGAAAAACTGGACTCAAAAGGTGATATTCTTATTTGCACTAGCCTCAGGAGTCAGTTAGCGAAATACTGGCCCTCTCGAGGGATGATGGCCACTTTCAGTCACAGACTGTGGAGAACCTCTTTCTGGACCCGACGTTTCTCGCCAAGAACGAGCTGCCCACTAAGAGGTGGGGTCCCTGGAGAATCTGCCCTCTGAAGGAAGAAGCATCCCTCTGCCCAGTGGAATGCTTAAAGGTCTATCTTCGTAGAACTTCAGAATTTAAGGGAGGTCAGCTTTTCAGGGGAGAGACTTCTGGTTCAACGTTATCCTTGAAACAGATAAGGGCGAAAATCACCTATTTCATACGCAGAGTAGATCCAGACAGTACACCCGCAGGTCATGATCCGAGAAAAGTTGCCTCGTCTCGGAATTTCTTTCAGACGATGTCGTTTGAAAGCCTTTGCGCTTATACTGGATGGAAGTCATCCAGAGTTTTCTTCAAACACTACGCGAAGCAATTACAGGAAATAAAATTTCATGTGGTGGCGGCAGGCAGTGTGATAAAACCTGCCGCTTGATTACTGCGAAGAACAGTTCACTATTTGGGACTTTTAGTGAAGGTTGTACATGATAGACTCTTAAGGCATATCATGTTGAGTATTGTGTCTAATTACGACACTATAGACTGTTCTATCTATACAGGTAACATTAAGCATAATAGACTGACACAAGTGCCAGACATACTTACATGCACAGTGTTCCTAGTAACAACAGAATACATAGTGAAATTTTATATTTCCCTTTGAGTGGCAAAAGTTTCCCTTTCAGGTAAAACTTATTTGATTTCTGTTATTACTGTTTATGCTTTTATGCAGAATTGTTCTGCGTAAAATGTAATTGAATACAACCAAGATTTCTATTTTGTAATAAACAATAGAAGGAATCTTTGCGTCTCTTTCGCCTCAAATATTCTAGATTAAGAATAAAGTCAGAGCATCCTTGATTCTTTTAATATTTAAGAAAATATTGGGAACTAAGGTTACGACTGTTCCAAGCAAACAGGTAAGAACTGATTGTACTAAACTGTTTATCTTACTGAAGTAAGGTTTCCTACACGTATATAAACCTGTCTGTCTCCTCACAGCCAGACTCAGGAGGTATCAGTAACCTTTATAGATCTATACCATCTAGTACAATCTATGCTTTATGTATATGATGACACTAATATACAAACTGTTTGCTAGATTGTTCCTTGAACTCACAATCCTTGGGTTTTTTCCTAGAGTCTATCCAGACTCTTCCCTGTCGGGGGCAGGAAGAACTGACATAGATTATGATCAGTTGATTGATGTATAACGGTAACATCAAGTGTCTCTAGGTCCAGAAGACCAAATAGGAAATATTTATCTCGAGATAAACGGCACTATTGAAAATCCACAAATACATTAATGCTCTGGTAAACTTCCATCAGGACGACATGTCCTGAGCCCAAAAAACGGATTTTGAAGCGAAGCGAAAAATCTATTTTTGCGTAAGGTAGCCATGTCGTCCTGATGGACCCACCCTCTTTTTGACAAAAGGGTAATGAATCCCTCCCTATGGTACTATATCTGCAACACCTACAAAGCTACAAAGAATGGCTTGGTGGCACCGCGCGGTGGCGATTTGACGCACTATTTACAGTACAGTAGGAGTGTCGCCTTTTTAACGACTCTCCTATATTCTTACCACTTTTCCCCTCGAAGCGGAAACGCTATTAGGGGTGTAGATAGCTATGAGACGTGTCAAGAATACGTCCTCTGATATTACGCGATATCCCTTGTTAAGGGATAGTCGCTCCAGGAGTTAGAATTCTGGATACCTTTGGTAAATTCTCTGGGATATATCACTGTAGTCAAATATACCTAGAAAGCTACTAATGAAGGAACTTCCATCAGGACGACATGGCTACCTCACCCAAAAATAGATTTTTCTCTTCGCTTCAAAATCCGTTTTCGCGTCCATCCCGTTTTGTTCACTGTAGCCCGAAACGGGGTTGCCGGGACGTCCGGGAACATAGTGAAAACCTAGCATAAATGACGGCTACAGAACAAACAAACAAGAAGAGAGTGATATCTTGTGGCATTTGATCTTAGGGAGATCACATCAAAGACTTCTTAGTCAGGCTGTGATGCTAGTGACGTCTGACGCCCGGCAGATGAGAGGCACTTTACCAATTCGTTAGCGAGAAAGCTCTTTTTAAAAGTCGCTTAACATAGAAATGAGATGTTGACTTGATGAATGCTTCGGTTTCATATTTCAAATGATGTATTCTTACATACCGTCGACACGCATACATACATATATATATATATATATATATATATATATATATATATATATATATATATATATATATATATATATATATATATATATATATATATATATATATATAGCCTATATATATATTCAGTATATATATATATTTATATATATATACATATATATACAGTATATATATATATATATATATATATATATATATATATATATATATATATATATAGTGTCTGTGTGTAATGTGTGTGTACGTGTGTTTGTGTTTGTTTGGGTGTATGTGCGTACATGCTTTTAGTGTGAAATGTTTCATTGTTATGAAATAACGATTTATGTCATGTGCCTCTGTTTATTACCCAAAATTAGACAATAAGACACACCTGTTATATAATAATGTCTTGAGAAGAGAGAGAGAGAGAGAGAGAGAGAGAGAGAGAGAGAGAGAGAGAGAGAGAGAGAGAGAGAGACTAAGTAGTAGCAGCTTAGATTAACATTATCATCATCCTCATCGTTGTTATAATTTTTAGTCAATCTGCAACACTAGTTGGAAAAGCATAATGCTATAAGGCCATCTGTGGTTTTCCATGCATTGGCATGTACTTCTATTGAGAATATGGATCCATTCACCTAGCTGAGCACCGTGGCTGAGTCAGTTCACTTTTTACAATAAATTGAAACTTGTGTTTTCACCAAAATAGTTGTACGTAATAACAGGAGTATATTAAAAACCATGCGAAATAGTCGAGGTAGAAACAGTTATAAGAATAGCCGTAGCCTATTAGCGGCCATGGTGGAGAGGTGTAGGGTCACACCAGGCTTTATAAGGGTATAAGCCTCCTGTCTTTTACAGTGGTAACGCATTCGCCTATCATTCGCACGGCAGCAGCTCGATCAAAGCCCGGGACCGCGAGTTTAAGCTGTTTACTGGGGAGGCCACTGCTGTGTTTGGGCACCACACTGGGTGTGTTGGGATTGCCTGGCTGACGTTTTGGTGAGCCTGTATTCTTATGAAACTGGAACTGAAACCAGACACCTTTACCTTTTCCTTTAAGTAAAAGTAATAATTACAGAATTAATTATAATATAACCTTAAAACATTCAGTAACAACAGACAATTAGAGTCATTAAGTATAGCGGGAAGTTAAAAATAAAAACAAACAATAAATGGTAACTGAAATCTTTATTTCTTGACAATTAATGACGTCAATTTTAAGTCCAATAATAATTTTTTTATGTAATATCAATTATGAATTATAAATTATATAAGCATGAATTTTATAAGCAGTCTAATGCTAAAAAATATTTAATACGCAAACTAATTAGATAAGTATTAAAAAACTCTAGTTAGAAACTCGTATGTAACACATTAGGAAGAACTTTTGCCTGCATCTCCATTTTTTTTTTTCAATATTTATAGATCTAATATGTCTAGTGTTATTTTTTCCAATTATTGAAATTCTTCTTTAATAAATATATATAATGCTAAGATTATCTGAACCTTTAAGGCGTTTTGCGAAGAAAGTTAGGTAAACCAAGTGGAAACAAATATAACTAAACATAATTTAAACATTTTAAATTGATATTATAGGCTGATCATCTATAATTATTATTATTATTATTATTATTATTATTATTATTATTATTATTATTATTATTATTATTACAAGATAAACTATAACCCTTGTTGGAAAAGCAGGATGCAAGGGCTCCAGCAGGGAAAAATAGCCCATTAAGGAAGGGAAACAAGGAAATAAGTAAACTACAAGGGTGTATGACTGGATGACTAATCACAGATGACCGACACCCGCCTGTAGGAGGATAAGGAATGGTTGATCATCAAGTTGACGTTAGTTATATATACATGTAGATAAAACTTAAACTCAGCGACATGCATAATTTATGATACTTGATTAGTAATTGCATTCTGTACAAATGTTCAGAAACTATCTTTCTTGGATACAATCCTCGAGGGGATGTTACACCTCACACACCCTGCTTGAATATCGCACAATTTGTTGGGCTGCCACAATAGGACCAATCATGAATGTATATAGGACCTATGTGTGCAATCCTTTAGGTAGTGAGCCGTGAATGTTAACTGGCATTTCCACACCCTGGCTTTCAACACTTGAACCACTAAGAAATTTTTCTTGAATGTTAAAGTCTCTCCAATCCTCCTCAAATAATGGGCTTTCATCTTGAGTTTAGTTTATCGCCCGTGTTGTAAGCCCACCTAATGACCTCCCTCAGCCAAAAAGAGACCGTACTCTTTGCTATTTTCTGTTTCTTCCTAGATTTTGTTATCGTGGTCGTATTGCTTCAGTTCGTCTCAGGTATCTCTTTACTGCTCTCACTGGGCATAAAAGGCCATCTTCTGAATTAGTGACTGACTGGAAGTAATAAATGGACAATGATGAATACCATACATCTTTCACAGTTGAAATTTAGGTCCTTGCCACGAAATCTGGTGCGAATTTGAATGACAATTCCGGCCAGTTCCGTGAGTATTTCACCTCATAGGAAAGACCATGAATCTCCCCTACTCTTTTATCAGATGCCAAGGCTAACAGGAAAACTGTCTTCATTGTGGAGTCCCTGTCGGAGGCACGACATAAAGGTTTGAACAGTGCAAGTTTCAGAGATTATAACACCCAAGGGTAACACCTTTGTAGCATCCCGTGTTGGAGAGAACATTCGTGTAGGGGAAGTTGAATGTTTCATATTCCTCTTCAACATTGCTAGCTCTGCCGAGTTTGTGGTCTAATCCTCTCTCTCTCTCTCTCTCTCTCTCTCTCTCTCTCTCTCTCTCTCTCTCTCTCTCTCTCTCTCTCTCTCTCTCTCTCTCTCATATTCTGGGGTCGATAAAACGGCGAAAAGATAATACTAACTACTTTTCGTAATCTCAGCTGAAGGATTTTCTTTGAAATCGTTTTCTAAATGTTTCTATATATTTCTAAAGGAGACACATCGATTTGTAAGGGATATTTGCTTATAATTGTGAATTAGGTTGTTGTTGGAATAATAATAATAATAATAATAATAATAATAATAATAATAATAATAATAATAATAATGATGATGATGATGATAAGCACAAGAAGAAGGAACTAGCATGTCCATGTTTTTAAATACAATAAATACAGCAGTAATAATACAAATAATATAAACAATAATAATTCTATATTGCTCTTCATCGTGTTGATTATAGAAATATATATACCAATTTGATAATGACGATAACATCGGGCATTTCGTCCAATCTGCTTTGAAAATTTGTCTCTAATGGCTCTTATTAGGCACTAGTGTATGCAACCCGGCAAAAATGACGGCCAAATATTCAGATAGATATGCACATACATACATACACAGATTCAACCCTTCTCACACCCTCCCCCTTTTTCTAACTACAACACCCTAGTTTGGACAATTTATGGGAGATTTTTGTTTTCCAAGTGGCTTACTGTCAGCTTTACATGAAAGAAATATATATATATATATATATATATATATATATATATATATATATATGTATATATATATACATATATATATATACATATACACGTATATATATTTATATATACAGTATATATATATATATATATATATATATATATATATATATGTGTGTGTGTGTGTGTGTGTGTGTTGGTGTGTTCGCTCTCTAGAAGGAAACCTCCTAAAAAACAAACGAGAGGTAATAGATCGCTGGGCACAACATTTCAGCTTGATCCTTAACCAACGAAATCCTGTAGAGCCTAATATCCTCAACAACATCCCTAATGTCCCTCACTCAGAAATCCTAGATACCAACCCCACTTTCCCAGAAACTATACAAGCCATAAGGGCCATGAAAAACAACAAAAGCCCCGGCCCTGATGGTCTACCAGCTGAACTATTCAAGGAGGGGGGCTACTTACTCCATCAACATCTCCACAACCTTATTCTCTCTATTTGGAACATGGAAGAAGTCCCCCATGAGTGGCTTGTCTCAGACATTGTCACCATCTACAAACGTAAAGGGGACCGTTCCCTCTGTGACAATAGCAGAGGCATCACCTTGCTCGGCGGTGCAAGTAAAATCCTGGCAAGAATAATGCTTGCAAGACTTTGCAAACACATTTCAGAAAATGTACTACTAGAGACGCAATGTGGCTTTCGTAAAGAACGCAGTACTTGTGACATGATATTCGTGGCCCGACAACTACAAGAGAAATGCCATGAGCAAAACCGTGATCTTCACATAGCCTTTATCGATCTAACAAAGGCCTTCGACATGGTGAACAGAGACTTTTTATGGACTGCTCTCTCTAAATTTGGAGTCCCTCCAAAATTCCTTAACATTCTAAGAAACTTACTCAAAGATATGCAAGCCTGTGTAAGTATGGGTGGTAGTAAATCACAACTTTTCAGGGTAGAAACTGGAGTAAAACAAGGATGTGTCCTGGCTCCAGTGATATTCAACATCTACCTCACTGCAGTCACCCTCCTGAGCCACCAACAAGTCAACGAAGAAGATCAATTGAAAGTGCAGTTTCGACTAGACGGAAACTTATACAACCTTAGGCGCCTCCAGTCTGTGACAAAAACAACAATGACACACCTAATGGAACTCCAATATGCAGATGATTGCGCTCTAGTGGCTCACTCACCAGATGCCCTCCAACGCAGCCTTACCATTGTCTCATCAATTTACCGAGCCATGGGGCTCAAAGTTAACATCAACAAAACTGAAATCCTATCCCAGCAAATAATTGCAGGAGATCCCCCAGTATTTCATCTGAATGGGGAAGCCATCAAACAAGCTGATAGCTTCATCTACCTTGGAAGCATCTTCACTAAAAAACACAATATTGATGAGGAAATAGTTGCCCGGATAAATCATGCCTCCGCATCTTTCGGCCGACTCAGGTCCAGAGTCTTCCTAAATCACCACCTCAAGACAGAAACTAAAGTAGCTGTGTACAGAGCTGTCTGCATGTCCACCTTGCTATATGGAGCAGAATCCTGGATGGCTTACCGTTGACATGTAAAACAACTTGAGGCATTCCATATTCGCTGTCTTCAGCGTATATTAGGGCTCACATGGCAAGACAAAGTACCTCATTCTGAAATTCTCCACCGTTCAAACCTGCTGAGTATAGAATCCACATTGGCAGAAAAACAACTCAGGTGGATCGGCCACGTCATCCGTATGCCAGAACATCGCCTTCCTCGCCAGGTCCTCTACAGTCAGCTCCCTGAAGCTCGCCGTAATCCAGGGGGTCAAAAAAAGAGGTACAAGGACAACATCAAAGCTACGCTCAAGAAGTGCAAGATACAACCTGAGCAACTAGAAATGAACGCCTCTGACAGACCACTATGGCGCTCACTCTGTAAAGCTGGAGTCAATCAACTTGAAGACACCCGGAACCAAGCAAGACAACAGCGCCGGGAGAGAAGACAAAACCATCGAGATCGGATACCCCCGGTCAACCCAGACCTGACTTGCCAGTTGTGTGGCAGAGTGTGTGGATCCAGAATTGGTCTTCACAGCCATGCAAGATGGCACCAACGACAACAGATCTAACTTCATCTCCATCACAGCGAAGCAGAAGTCGTCTTCGATTCGAAGGACAGCAATAAAGTAACGGTACTGTATAAACACACATTGGTGTTCTATTTCATGTCTCTTCAATATGATATAGATTTGTTGGACTTGTAGGTTAATTCTTCTGAATAAGTCTAGTTAAGTTAACTTTAAACAGTTTATTATTAGCTCCATCACTGGAGTATGGATGGTTTGGTCCGATGACCAGATTAATAGAACTAACAAAATACAGGTTTTCGTCGATAACGTTATATTAGTTATCTCAGCATTTATTACAAATATGATTACACAAGATTATTATCGGAAGCCATCTGGTTCCGTGCAGAGACCAAGAGGTCAACTGTTTCTCACGGGATGCTTGTATTGTGTTGACTTTACATACAAAATGTTACCTATGCAATGATTTAGCTTGGTCTTACTTTCGCATCCCGTTATGACTCGACGTTCACACTCCATCTCTCCTATGATCCATTGGGTCATGGTTTATAAATGTATATACAAATTACATTAGCTTGGACAGCTACCTTCAAATATTTGAATAACAAAAAGTACGTTAAAAATATATTTTCTAGGAGTGTGACTGCATATATATTTTTTTTTAGCCATAAACAAGTGATTAAGGATGAATGTTCAAATAGGCATATGTCAAAAATAAAGAAAAATGCATGGAAAATACAGATCTATATATGGTATATTGCTGGCAAATGATTATGTGGTACCCCCCCCCCCAAAAAAAAAAAAACTGATGTACATATGATTCGGTAACTTGTTAAAGAATAGTTGTTACCTTGGTAAAGATATATTTACAGTGCACAAAAAAAATTCCTGGTACGTACACGCACCACGGTTTCATATATATATATATATATATATATATATATATATATATATATATATATATATATATATATATATATATATATAGGGCTTATGTATTTTATTAGATGCCCAAAAAATGTTTTTTTTTTTAAATGTTTTTAAAATGCAAATGTCCTAGAGTCTCTTCAACTACATATTACTAGCGTACTGACCACTTTCCATACACTTCACTATTCCAGACAATTTTACTCCTTCGAGTCAATGAAATGGCCAATTTCAAAAGGCTCTAAATTGAAATGCTTTCAAAATACATGGAGTGTTGTCTGGACATGTCAAAACGTTCCTCTTGAGCTCCACCTATTTTTGCCTTAACCTACGCCAAACAAAGATGTTAATAGCGATAAAAGTCATCACCGTAACACTGATTGATGCCAGCAACACGTAGAAATGAAGATTCCCTTCTTCATAAGTCGGTGACGGGTGGTCCATCTCGGTTAATTTCATCAACCGATTAGCCACTCGTGCTTTGTATGGGAGAGGTAAGGATGGGATTGTAGTGGTCCACGTGAAATTCGCGAAGTAGGTCCGTTCCCTGATGATAGTGTTAATTCCTTGGACCGTGTAATTCGGAGACGTACCGATGCAACCATCAGCTGCTACAAATACCTGGGAATGGGATGTGGATCCGTCCGGGCATGATACATTGAAGCCGGCCTTGTCATATCGTATCCATGAGCCGTTGTTCAATCTGCAATTGAATTTATTATCGTCAAAAGGATAAAGTTTTTTCAGACAATTTTCATATGTTTGGGAGAGAGCACCGTTTAGCACTATACCTAACTCGCATGAATCCATTGATATTTTATGGAATTCAAAGGAGTCAGCTGTACATACTTTATTATTCATTGCTTCTGAACAGTGAGTTAATTTATCTAAGTCTTTAATGACTGTATATGTTTCCTTATCGGGGGAAACCAATACGTGTCCTGTCAAACTGGATATTACTGGACTTGAGTTATTCGTCATGAAAGTCGGGAATGGTGATATCTTGTATGATTGCCAGGCATCGGAAGAATCAAAGGGAACTGTAATCATGATCCTGTAATTTTCAACGCTTACTGTAATTAGGCTAGAATAAAATTATAACCTATGGGCGTTTAACAAAGGAACATAACCTATTTTCTCCCGTCCGTTCTCCAAAATTAACGTTAAGTCTTTTATTGGCAACAGATGTGGTGATAAAACACCTTTAGTTGCTAACGTAATAGCTTCCACATAGTCTTTTGATTTCTCAATGAAATGTACAATTTTAGTATGGATATGATCTATTTTTGAATTATAATACGTTAATGTTGCCAGGAAGTTTTGTACTTCCATAATCTGACTGATTTTGCTAGAATGTTCGTTCACCAAACTCATTATTTGACTAATTGATGTTAATTGATTCCTTAGTTCTGATAAAGCTAGTTCGTTTTCATGTTCTAAAAACTCAATTTTCTTATATTGATTACTGATTTTAAGACGATTTGAAATCCCTAAGCCTAAACTTGCAACAGATCCAAAGATGTTTAGTGCAGCAAAAATAAACGGGTTACGTCTTCCAAGGTTAGTGTGTCTTACTGTCCACATCAGAAGGTCACAAGCCAAAGATTCTGCCTCGTAAGTCTTATTTTGCAAGTCTTGTGATAGCCTTTCTGCTACGTTTAGTGTCAGTGCAAGCGAACTCTCTGTATTAAAAGGAAAATGTCATTTATGCATCTCATTTAATGAAGCAGCAAACCTTGAAATCTCGCTCTTTAAGCTAGTGACGTCATTCTCTGGGAGGAAAATAGCTTGCATGTTTACTTCTATAATTATATAGTGCCATATTTAAAATCTATACTTTTAGTTTTAGGGCTCTTCCCACACGAGAAAAATGTCTGAACGAACAATATCGCTCCTAACAATAAAAACTTCATTTTGGAAACCTGCAATGAGAAAAAATATATGTAATTACTCCTGTATTAAGAAGAAAAAAATGTTAACATACAGATATTATACAAGTTTCATAGATACAAAAATTTTCCTCACTTCCTTCTCTCTTATTTTAATTTCTTATGTGAGCCAATGGTACAATTCTCTCATCAGTGGGTTGGGATACGTTTTGAACTCTAAATCTATTGGCTGTTAATGTTTCCAAAATGTTAAATGGGCCTTCAAACTTAGGTGTTAGTTTGTAATCGAGTCCTTTACGTACATTTACCTGTATGTATACATTATCACCCACGGTATATGTTTTAGTTGGCTTCGCTATTTTATCATGATTCCTTTTCATTATAATTTGCGATTCTTCTAAATTTTTCCGAAGGATATCATAACGACTTTTGCTTGCATTTGTAACTTCCTTTAAAGGATTTGATAAATTACTTGTAGGCGTTAATACATGGAAAGGCGTTCTAACTGGGGTACCATACAATGCCTCGTGCGGCGACATTTTAATAGTTACATGATATGAATGATTCAGAGTACTTAGTACCGCAGGTATTGCAATATCCCAGTTGGGGTCTGATCCCCCTAGTGTTAATCTTAATATGTTTAAAATCTTCCTATTCGCTCTTTCCACTTGCCCATTCGACTCTGGGTGATAGATCATGGTATTGATTTTCTTTATGCTAAGGAATTCACACAATGAGTTAAGGAAATTATTATCAAATTCTCCACCCGAGTCTGAGATTATCATGTGTGGAATTCCATGTTTACAAATGTAACACTCGTAAAACTTCCTAGCGCATTCAATCGCAGTTTTAGTTTTAAGCGCTATCAGTTCTGTATATCGAGTCAAAGCATCTACAATTACTAAGAGGTGCTTATTTCCTCTGTCTGACTCGTAAAATCCTGTTAATAAATCTAAATGTATTCTTTCAAAGGGTTGATTGGCCATGGGATAAGCCCCTAGGCTGACAAGTGTTTTTGTGTGCCCTTTGTTTTCCTGACAAGTGTGACAATTAGCTATGTGCTTTTTTATATCTGTAAGCATCGTATGCCAATAAAACAATGATTTGGCTTTCTGTGACATTATGGAGAACCCCGGGTGTCCATGCAATGGATTTGCATGCAACCAATTCAGGACAGTGGAAATAAGTGAGATTGGTAACACTACCTGGTCGTTAGTTACATGTGGTGTATTGCGGGTTTTCCTTGTCACGGTCCTACACAGAATATTGTCTTTGATTATATAATTCTGCTGCTTATACTTTATATATTCCTTTTCCTTAGGATTTCCTTTCAAAGCATTTATGATTTTTTCTAATTTCTGATCTTTTCTTTGCTCAGTCTGTAATAATTCAGCACTCCAACCCAGATATTCCTGTTCAGATACAGTTTTAACAATAGGCATGGATGTTGATATATCTATTAATTCAGCTAATGGCTCCGTACAAGATGACACGGGGTTGCGTGATAATGCATCAGCAATGATATTTGCTTTCCCTGGTAAATACCCGATCCTCGCGCCAAAGTCTTGGATGATCAAATGCCACCAAGTTCCTTTGGGGCTGTGACTAAAGCTTTTAAAGAAGTCAGTTAGGGGCTTATGATCAGTAAGAACCTTGACAGGATAACCGTATATTATGAACTTAAAATGCACTAGTGAATTAACAATAGCTAGCCCTTCCTTGTCTATTACTGCATACTTACTTTCGGAAGGTCTCAGTTTACGTGAATAAAAAGCTATCGGGAAAAACTGTTTGTCATATTGCTGAAGTAATACCCCACCTACTCCTAGGTCTGAGGCGTCTGTTGCAATGAAGAATTCCTTACCAAAGTCAGGAAATTTCAAGATAGGAGAACTACACAGTTCATCTTTCAAGGTATTAAACGCCTGTTGATGCTGCTCAGACCATATGAAATCTACGCCCTTCTTCGTAAGATCAGTTAGGGGAGCGCCTATTATTGAATAATTGCGTATAAAACGCCTGTAATATCCACTACACCCCAGAAATTGCTGTATTCCCTTGACATTAGTAGGTATCGGAAAGTTACGGATAGCAGACACCTTATCGTGGACTACTTTAAGACCTTGGCTAGACACCGTAAAACCTAAATAGACTAATTCTGTTTTGAAGAATTCACACTTACTAATCTTTACCCTTAAGTTATGCTGTCTTAGTCTCTGTAGTACTAGTTCCAGTTTACGTAGATGTTCTTCTAAGTTATTAGAAAAGATTACAAGGTTTTCCATATAGGCATGCAATATATCCCCTAATAAGTCTCCAAACACTATGTTAATCATTCTAGTAAATGTTATGGGAGCACAACGTAAACCAAAAGGCATACGCAAAAATTCATAATGTCCCTGGCTGTGCTGAAGGCAGTGTATGGGATACTATTTTCTTCTAATGATATCTGGTGAAAGCCTTTAAGTAAGTCCAAACGTAAAATATTTATACTGACCTAACAAAGATAAAATATCGTCAGTACATGGCACTGGGAATCGATCAGGGATCGTTTCCTCATTTAAGCGACGGAAATCTACGCAGATACGCCATGTTCTATCTTTTTTCGGTACAACTATTAATGGAAAATTATAAGGGCTGTTCGATTTCCTAATGACTCCTTCTTCTCACATTTTACCTACTTCATCATTTATTGCATTCTGGAATTTCATAGGGAGTCTGTACGAGGGTACATAGATAATTTTCTGCTTGTCTTTTAACCTTATTTGATGTTCTATAACATCTGTTTTTCCTAAGGATCCATCCGTAGTGGAGAAAACATCATGATATTCGGTTAAAAGTCCAAAAAATTTCTGCTGAGTTTCCTCTTCTTGAATGTCTTTATTGATTTTATTTTTAATAGATTGCAAAAGGGATTCATCCGCAACTGATTGAGCGTGATTGATTTCAGCAACGGTAAGAATACGATGTTTATAAACTTCTACATCCAAGATATGTTGATTTTTGTGAATTACTAAAGTGGTATTTAAATGATTACAGACTTCAATATTACATTGTTGTTGTGAGCCGACTGTATAAATAGCTTGTGTGACGGACAATCCGTTAGTTTTTAAAGTGTCGGAAAGGATTAATATTTCAGATCACGGCAAAGTTTTCTTTACTCGCACAATTATATTCGAAGTTACGTTCGGCTCGATAGATTGCGTGCAAGATGATATTACGGGTGAACGAGAATTCTGTTGGGTCGCGTATACTATTTCTTTATTCATGAGACAAGTGATTGGTTCTTCAACGTGCGTTACAGTTTTATTTGTCGTCTCCTTTTTATCCAAAACCGATTTTAAGGTATTAGAAGACTTATAGAATTTTCCTTTGATATACACGCCGTGTTTGGCAGGGGCTAAGATAATGTTTTGACTGCCCATAGACGGGTATCCTATAATTACAGCTGGATACATATCAATGTTTTGTACAATGATAAAGGTATCGGCAAACGTGCGCTTACCGACCTTGTACTGAACATGAGTTACTCCTATTACATTTAATTCATTATTTCCTATACCCGAGAGCCTTACTCCGGACTTCTCTATAGAGAAGTTCGAAAACAACAAGTGATGAGTTCTCAAATCCATGATATTACGTGGACTACCAGAGTCAAAAAACAATGTGAAGGATCGGTGTTCTAAATTTACAGCATATAATGTTGGTCGTAACTCATTTTGGCTTATTATTGCGTGAATTTGTTGCAAATCTACGGGAACCTGCACTGATTTATTTGATTCGGCCGTGTGTTTCATAGGAAAATCTATTGCCTCACAATGATCTGATAAAACATTAAATGGATTATTTAATACTACTGATATTGATATGAATGACCCAACATCACTCTCTTCCCCATTGGAGTTAATTATGTGGTAGTTGCTTTGCTTTGCACATTCTGAAAAGTAGTCTGACCTTGCGAGTTCTGGTCAGACGGCCCAGGATCAGAGTTATTTGAAGCACTATTTGTTTGTTTTTGATTTTGAACTGCATTGACGTTTGGCTGTTTCTTCTTATTGAACTGAGGATTTTTTTTTTATTTCCATAGGGAATTGACTGTGGAATTGACTGCGTGTTTCTAGGATTCTGTTGTTGATTACGTGAATAGCATCGACTATATGAATGAATTGAACTGTTATGTATTGAACAAAATCGTGTTCTGCAGTCTGCAATCAAGTGACCTTGACGTTTGCAATTATAACACGTCATTCCTGGGACTTGATTATTGTTATTAACTACGTTTATATGTTGTGGCTTAGTTTCATTTTTGCAAAAACTTGAGTAGGCAAGGGATCTAGGTCAGTACACTTAGACATGTGTTTCTTTATCTGTTTGTACACATCTAATTCTGTACTTTCGGGCGTTAATTTTTATCAAAACAGCGCACTAAAACCTCTAGCAACATAATTGTCATGCAAGTTAAATACATTAATCGTAAGAAATCTTTCATGGCATTGTTATCTCCTTTAACCCATGTGGAATTACCTAAAATATCTTGATATTCATTAAGCCTATCGGCAATGAGAGCCGCTCGTTCTATAACATTAAGCTGAGTCATAGAGGCTTGATTAAGTGTATTTCTTAATGTTAAAACTACATCTAAGGCTTCCTCACCGCCATAGATCGCACGTAGCCTAACTTTGAAATCGTCCCATGTAAATGCCTCTTGAAAAGAAACTCCCCTAAGATACGCGCTTGCATCTCCTTTAGAAAAGTCTATAAAACTTTTAGCCTCTTGCAATTGTACAAATGGGTCTGTGATATATTTTGCATTTAAGTGAGGGTCAACTGATGAAATCCAAGACTCGACATTCTGAGGTAAGAACCTATTGACCCGACCTTGAAAAGGAAGGATAGCCGATCTAGCACTCACTAGGGTTAGTACGGGAGCGGGGTTACTAGGTCCGGGAGTGGGGATACTCGGTCCGGGATTTACAGGTGTCATGTTTACTTTAACTTTTTTTCTATCTCTTCGATTCCTTGCGATCTTATCAAAATCTCTATATGAATACAGACGTCCACTGCGTAAACGCATAAGCACTATACAATAAAGATATGTTGCAGATTATAACACAATCCCCCAAAACAAGGATACTAAGACAAAGATATTTCCCGAGAACTTCTGAAAGAAAACGGAATTAGCACAGAGAAAAAAAAATTCTAGACGAGAGTTCGAAGTTGAATACAGTTTCCTTTAATGAAGGAAAAATGAAGATTTGCAAATAACTCACCCCAGCAATAATGGACGATCGACTCGTGACAACAAACACTTCACTGCCTAAAACTGAATGAATAAAGAAATGTACTTAGCTTTCAGTATATATGGGCAATGATCGATGACGTCCTTTCCTCTCTCTCTCTCTCTGGTTTGCGAGAGTTTAGCTGTTTGATGAATGTTTCGATTTGATTTCCCGTCGTAGTGTTGAATGTTTATTTCCTGGATATGATTCTTGAATGTTTGTTCAGTAAACGTTGATAAAGTTGAATGCCATTCCTTCGTCTTATTAAGATGTTTTAATGATGTATGTTGATTGAAGATCCAGTTCCTCAGTTTGTATAATATTTATAGTTGATGTTCGATGCGTTCATTTGTTCGGTGGACGTAGATACTTCGTCGAAATTGTAGATTCATTACTGTTGTAACTGCTGATTATTACAGTTGAAATCGCTGGTTCTTAAAGTTGAAATCGCTGGTTCTTAAAGTTGAAATCGCTGGTTCTTAAAGTAGAAATCGCTGCCACCAATTGTTGGTGTGGTACTGTTATAAACACACATTGGTGTTCTATCTCAAGTCTCTTCAATATGATATAGATTTGTTGGACTTGTAGGTTACTTCTTCTGAATAAGTCTAATTAAGTTAACTTTAAACAGTTTATTATTAGCTCCATCACTGGAGTATGGATGGTTTGGTCGGATGACCATTCCGTATGACAAGATTAATAGAACTAACAAAATACAGGTTTTCGTCGATAACGTTATATTAGTTATCTCAGCATTTATTACAAATATGATTACACAAGATTATTATCGGAAGCCATCTGGTTCCGTGCAGAGACCAAGAGGTCAACTGTTTCTCATGGGATGCTTGTATTGTGTTGACTTTACATACAAAATGTTACCTATGCAATGATTTAGCTTGGTCTAACTTTCGCATCCTGTTATGACTTGACGTTCACACTCCATCTCTCCTATGATCCATTGGGTCATGGTTTATAAATGTATATATATATATATTACATATATATATATATATATATATATATATATATATATATATATATATATATATATATATATATATATACCCAGATATTTGCTCTTTACTATATAGACGATATATATGAATTTATTTTTATTATACACAATGATGTACCATTTGTTCATTTTGTTCATATGCTTTTTTGCTTTTTCACTAGCAGACTGAAATCACCAAGTCTCATGGCTTAAAGTTGACTTGAAAGTGGCCTTAATTCTTTCGCCGTTTCCTAAAATTAGGATAAACTATTTTCAAGGGTCAAATTCTATATATTCTTTAAAGGTCCTTCCCACCCAAGGCAATGAGGCAGGCAAACCTCTGAAAGATTGTGCCAATAAAATCAGATTTCCCTTTCTGCTCCATATAATCTTTTAGGAAATAATGTCATAGTTACTAACAAAATTACCATCATCATCTCCTCCTATGTCTATTGGTGCAAAGGGCCTCGATTAGATTTCGCCAGTCGTCTCTATCTTGAGCTTTTAAATCAATACTTCTCCATTCATCACCTCATACTTCACGCTTCATAGTCTGCTCAACCATGTAGGCCTGGGGCTTCCAATTCTTCTAGTGCCTTGTGGAGCCCAGTTGAAGGTTTGGCGAACTAATCTCTCTTGGGGAGTGCAAAAGGCATGCCCAACCCATCTCCATCTACCCCTCATCATGATCTCATCCACATATGACACTTGAATAAGCTCTCTTATAGTTTAATTTCCAATCCTGTCCTGCTGTTTAACTCTCAATATCCTTCTGAGGGCTTTGTTCTCAAATTTACTTAATCTTTTGGAGATTATTTCATTGTCATACCATGACTAATAAAATAGCATTAAGGAATTATTACCAGTCTTATAAGTAATGTATCTCAAAGTAATTGTCGCCATAAGAAAAAAAAAAAAAAAAGACAGCTAAAACAATAATCGAGCTTACTGGCCTAGATACAAGCTTGTTAAGTCGGAAGCGTTCTAAAGATGTGGCCGATTGAACTTTCAACATAAAATCAAAGATGGACATCACATGAGAATTATCAGCCAATGAAGCTTTAGGTTTCTATCCACCCTTCCAAATACCATGAGCTTTTTGTCAGAGACTGTAGATTTATCTCGAAAAATAAAAAATTGAAAATCATTACGTCAAAATGATAAAAATTATAAATTATCTTGAACGACAAAAGTCAACAGGAATCAGCCAAGCAGGGCTGGCCCCCTTAATGTTATGACGGGAAGTCGCTGCATTATTGCCAACCGCGTCAGAGGGACATGATGCCTGATGGACATCGAAACGGACAGCTCGAATAATCGATGATCTTTTCCGCGATAAACTTTATCGTCGACTCGTCAAAATCATTTCTAATTCCTCGGTGATTGAGAGCCAAAGCTAATCTTTAGAGTCGTAAATATTAATTGATTTGGTGCTAAAAACCAGCGTCATGGCACTCTAGGTCACCATTGCATTTCTCGAATAAGGTTTGTGAAGAAGGAAATGCTTAATCACAGTATTTGCAGCTGTTTCTAGTCCACTGCAGAACAAAGGCCTCATACATCTTTTTATAATGTCTGGGGTTTACCCATTTTCATCACCACGTTGGCCACTGCCGATTGCTGATGGTAGGAGACTTTAGTCTAATCACTCACAGCAAACCAACACAGTATGGGTGACCTTGACTAGTACAGCTTCGCTGATCATGGCAATACACAAACCCTTTCACCACTCATAAAGCATACAATATATGTCATCGCAAATATCATAATATTAAATATCAAAATTGTTGAAAAATAGCAATGGCAAATTTTAAACTAGAAAATAAAATTTTGAATTGTATACAAATATCTATTTAACATATATTAGGTCTAAGTTATCTACTGTTCGCAGAACTGGTTAAACCGAATAACTAAAAAGGTACTCTTACACACACACACATTTATTTTCCTTAATAGGGTATAAAGGTCGCTCAGGAATGGCAGGGACAAGGGACAGTGACAATACCTCAGCAGGACAATGCCCTAGAGACTGCCCAAATACACATGTGATCAGCGCCCAAGACCACTCTCCATCCAACCTAGGACCAGAGAGGGCAAGACAATGGCTGCTGATGACTACCAAGCATTTGTGGCATCAACTATTTTAAAGCAACACTATTCTAGTTTTCTGAATCTTTTTTTTGTCTTAACAGATAGAATTCTGAAGGAAAAGAGAATTTGTTACTCCAGCGTAAGCCCTTGGTTAAAGACGCGAGGATTTTAATTTTTTCATTTATTTCGATCACTTGAGAACTATTTTGACAATACTTTGTCTTTATCAAAAGATTATGGAATAGCACAGACCTTAAATTTCCTTTTGCCTATGAGGGTTTAGCTAGAATTATGATTAAGTAGTTCAAAATAATATTTTATTGATTATAAAAAATAAAAAGGAAAACATAAATTGTTAAAATAAACAGAGATCCTTAGAAGATTACAAAGAGGATTATGACTGAGTATATACTTAATGTATGATATTCCTTAATATTTAGTAATAGCATTCTTGATATTCCTCAGTATTCAGTAACATCTCTCGTGATATTCCTCAATATTCAGTGATAGCTTTCTTGAAATTTCTCGGTATTCAGTAATACATTTCTTGATTTTCCACATTATTCAGTAATAGCTCTTGATATTCCTCAGTATTCAGTAACAGTTTTCTTGATATTCCTCAATATTCAGTAATAGCATTCTTGATATTCCTCAGTATTCATTGATATCTCTCTTGATATTCCTCAATATTCAGTAATAGCTCTCTTGATATTCTTCAATATTCAGTAATAGCTTTCTTGATATTCGTCAGTATTCAGTAATAGCGTGCTTAATATCTCTTAACATTCAATAATAGCGTTCTTGATATACCTTAATATTCAGTAAGAGCTTTCTTGATATTCTTCAACATTCAGTAATAGCAGTCTTGGTATACCTTAATATTCAGTATGAGCTCTCTTGATATTCGTCAGTATTCAGTAATGGCTCTCTTGATATTCCTCAATATTCAGTAATATCTCTCTTAATATCCCACAACATTCAGTAATAGCGTTCTTGATATTCCTTAATATTCAGTAATAGCTCTCTTGATATTCCTCAATATTCATTGATAGCTCTCTTGATATTCTTCAATGTTTAGTAATAGCTTCCTTGATACCCCTCAGTATTCAGTAATATCTCTCTTGATATTCCTCAATATTCAGTAATAGCTCTCTTGATATTCCTCAATATTCAGTAATATCTCTCTTAATATCCCAAAACATTCAGTAATAGCGTTCTTGATATTCCTTAATATTCAGTAATAGCTCTCTTGATATTCCTCAATATTCATTGATAGCTCTCTTGATATTCTTCAATGTTTAGTAATAGCTTCCTTGATACTCCTCAGTATTCAGTAATATCTCTCTTGATATTCCTCAAAATTCAGTAATAACTCTCTGGATATTCCTCAATATTCAGTAATAGCTTTCTTGATATTCCTCAATATTCAGTAATAGCTCTCTTGATATTCCTCAATATTCATTGATAGCTCTCTTGATATTCTTCAATGTTTAGTAATAGCTTCCTTGATACCCCTCAGTATTCAGTAATATCTCTCTTGATATTCCTCAATATTCAGTAATAGCTCTCTTGATATTCCTCAATATTCAGTAATATCTCTCTTAATATCCCACAACATTCAGTAATAGCGGTCTTGATATTCCTTAATATTCAGTAATAGCTCTCTTGATATTCCTCAATATTCATTGATAGCTCTCTTGATATTCTTCAATGTTTAGTAATAGCTTCCTTGATACCCCTCAGTATTCAGTAATATCTCTCTTGATATTCCTCAATATTCAGTAATAGCTCTCTTGATATTCCTCAATATTCATTGATAGCTCTCTTGATATTCTTCAATGTTTAGTAATAGCTTCCTTGATACCCCTCAGTATTCAGTAATATCTCTCTTGATATTCCTCAATATTCAGTAATAGCTCTCTTGATATTCCTCAATATTCATTGATAGCTCTCTTGATATTCTTCAATGTTTAGTAATAGCTTCCTTGATACCCCTCAGTATTCAGTAATATCTCTCTTGATATTCCTCAATATTCAGTAATAGCTCTCTTGATATTCCTCAATATTCAGTAATATCTCTCTTAATATCCCACAACATTCAGTAATAGCGGTCTTGATATTCCTTAATATTCAGTAATAGCTCTCTTGATATTCCTCAATATTCATTGATAGCTCTCTTGATATTCTTCAATGTTTAGTAATAGCTTCCTTGATACCCCTCAGTATTCAGTAATATCTCTCTTGATATTCCTCAATATTCAGTAATAGCTCTCTTGATATTCCTCAATATTCATTGATAGCTCTCTTGATATTCTTCAATGTTTAGTAATAGCTTCCTTGATACTCCTCAGTATTCAGTAATATCTCTCTTGATATTCCTCAAAATTCAGTAATAGCTCTCTGGATATTCCTCAATATTCAGTAATAGCTTTCTTGATATTCCTCAATATTCAGTAATAGCTCTCTTGATATTCCTCAATATTCAGTAATAGCTTTCTTGATATTTTTCAATATTCAGTAATATCTCTCTTGATACTCCTCAGTATTCAGTAATAGTTTTCTTGATACTCCTCAGTATTCAGTAATATCTCTCTTGATACTCCTCAGCATTCAGTAATAGCTTTCTTGACATTCCTCGATATTCAACAATAGCTTTCTTGATACTCCTCAGTATTCAGTAATAGCTTCCTTGATATTCCTCAATATTCAGTAATAGCATTTTTTATATCACCTAAACAATCAGAGATGGCTGTTCTTTTTATTTCCTACACCTTCACAAAGAACTTTATTATATCTTCCTATACATTCACTGCTAACTTTCTAGATTTCCCTTACTCACTTTATATCTCTTACAGTAAACCCTTGATTATAATTTTCTTTCACATCTCACAAAATCTTTGAAAATAGGTTTTTTAATATTCCCTATACTTCCATCAACCGTTTTGGCTCTCAAGTCTTCATTAATAGCATTCTTTTATCCCTAACTTTCAGTAATAGCATCCTTTTACATTTCCTTAACTATCAGTAATAACAGTTTATATATCCTTCACCCCTCAATGGGCAGGATGTGTTGTACTATGCTAGCAGTATTTTTAAATTAATTTCAGAAGCAGGTCTCCTGAAAGCTATTTAACTTTTATAAGGACGTCTTTGTTTTTATGGTTTTAAATTGAATTTCATTTTATTCTTTATCTATAACAAACGATATCGTCGTCAATGACCTTCGATGGCAGGATGTCAGAAAACTCAAAATCATTCAATCAATCAATAAGCCTTTCAGTTACATTCCTAATAAAAAACACGCAATCCCTCATTCTAATACAAAGAAATTACGAACTAGAACGGGCACTCGGTAGAGCGCATACCTTCGCCAACGACACTTTTGTCACCAAGAAAACTGATGATGTGGATATCTTGATTCCAAAACACATCAGTCATCTAATTTGTCACCATGGCCTAAATACTTTCATTTTCATTGACCTTTGACCCCTAACAAGGATAATGGCATCATGCTTGTATATCATAAGATAGGCAATTGAATTATGCACATTTTGGCACTACTTTCACTCAAATCAGAAAAAAAAAAATTGGCCACATGGCAAAAAGATGTTTTTTACCTTTTCGTGAGATTCGTTTAAATAATTTTTTTTTTTTTTTTGAGTTATGAGAATCACAAACATACAGACAGATATACAAACAAATAAATACACGAATAAATACGTGCCTATCAAAACATAACCTTCGCAACGAAGCTGGCGACGGTAAAAAAAAAAAAAAAAAAAAAAAAAAAAGGCTTGGTAACTTGAGTTTCGGCTATCTTCCTCTGTTCCATTTCATCTCCAGCGATGCCATTTTAAATTGACAGGATACTTAGGATGAATGACATGGATGTCATTAACAAATTACTTGACGATACATTCAAGAAAGTCCCACAGGATCCAACAATACCCAGATAGTAGGTTGGCCAAGGCACCAGCCACCCGTTGAGATACTACAGCTATAGAATTATGGGGTCCTTTGACTGGCAAGACAGTACTACATTGGATCCTTCTCTCTGGTTACGGTTCATTTTTCCTTTGCCTACACAAATCGAATAGTCTGGCCTATTCTTTTCAGATTCTCATCTGTCCTCATACACCTGACAACACTAAGATTACCAAACAATTCTTCTTCACCAAAGGGGTTATTGTACTGTAATTGTTCAGTGGCCACTTTCCTCTTGGTAAGGGTAGAAGAGACTCTTTGGCTATGGTAAGCAGCTCTTCAGGGAGAAGGACACTCCAAAATCAAACCATTGTTCTCTAGTCTTGGGTACTGCCATAGCCTATGTACCATGGCCTTCCACTGTCTTGGGTTGGAGTTCTCTTGCTTGAGGGTACACTCGGGCACACTATTCTACCTTATTTCTCTTCCTCTGGTTTTGTTAAAAGTTTTTTATAGTTTATATAGGATGTATTTATTTTAATGTTACTGTTCTTGGAATATTTTATTTTTCCATGTTTCCTTTCCTCACTGGGCTATTTTCCCTGTTGGAGCCCCTGGGTTTATAGCATCCTGCTTTTCCAACTAGGGTTATAGCTTAGCAAATAATGATAATAATAATAATAATAATAATAATAATAATAATAATAATAATAATAGTAGTAGTAGTAGTAGTAAAGGAGGTGAAGACTTTTGCCATAACTGTCACGCACCTTCAGGTAGGCTTTCAAGGTTCTTCTAAACTACTAAACACTCTCGTTTCTCTTTGAATTGAAACCACTCACTCCGGTCTCTCCCCCCCCCCCCCCATCTACCTGTTCAGCTTCTTTATAACTTTATCTTGATCCAATTTCTATCATTCACTTACATTCAATCCAACGAAATGTGACTAATGTTCAATAATCATCTTAAAGTGAATTAGAGAAAAATTCATACTGGAAGCGAATGCTCTAAATGAAAAGGATGGAAAGATCCCAATCATGAAATAGTAGATGCCTCTTGAAATTCTGGTGAACAAATTGCACGCTAAGATAAAGAAGTGAAACAGTATTTGCGAAGCACCAAAGAAATCATCAAGTTTACTGTGGATCTTTATTATCAAACTGCAACATTGCTCAAGATTCTACTTTACGAATGAATAGATTTAGAAACGGCTTGCTGTTGATTTCAATCTTACAAAAGGTTTACAAATTACAACTTTAATGTCATTGCTTTTATTTCAATTTTTTCAGGCTGGATTTTATCTAACCTTCCAGGGGCTGTCAGTGGCGTCTGTGGTAATGCTTCTCGAGTTGGTCATTTTCTATAGGTGAAGAAAGGAAGCTACGTCTGCTAAAATAAATCTATATAAAATAAAGGTGTAACGGCCAAAGGTTTTGCAAGTAAAGGTGACCCATAACTTTTCTAACATGTTTCAATTTAGGCGTTGAATGCCTTTCATAAGGAAAGTAATCGTGAATATATATACTGTATGTATATATTATGTATGTGTAAATATATATATATATATATATATATATATATATATATATATATATATATATATATATATATAGTATATTTTGTACACACACACACACATATATACATATATATATATATATATATATATATATATATATATATATATATATATATATATATATATATATAAACATGCACATACATATATAAACATATGTAAACATATATATATATATGAAATAATATATATATATATATATATATATATATATATATATGTGTGTGTGTGTGTGTGAGCTATGTGTATATATATATATATATATATATATATATATATATATTTATATTTATATATGTGTATATATACTATTACAACTACCAAATTAAGTAAATTCCCGAGCTCCAAAACTTACCTACTTTACATTACATGATTTGATACACAAGAGAAAAATACCTCCGAGCTCTGAAAATAATATGCAACTCCTAAAAGATAATATATATGAACACTGAATATCTAATAGGTCTAGGTCAATTTACTTTACACTCAAAACAAAACTGGATGATTACTTTACTTTTAACGGAAACTATTCTTAAATCAACCTCTTACTTCGGTTCTTAGTCAGGGGATACGAGCAAAGCACTGAGAAAAGTAATGATGATCGAAATAATACACATTTTACCAAAATGAATATATTCTATAAAAGAATATAAAAAATAAATATAAATTAACACCAAAAATAAATAGAAGCTTTGCCTGAAAACCAATCTGCTTACAGAAAACTATACTCTACGGAGACAGCCATCTGCTCTGTTGTAAATAATATGCTAAAAATTATGGATGAAAATAAATATGGTATCTTAATACTGCTCGATCTCAGTGCTGCTTTTGATACAGTGGTGCATGAACTGCTACTAAATGATCTACGATCCATCGGCGTTGAAGATAAAGCCTTCGAATACCTAAAAGACTACTTGATTAGTAGAAATTACTGTGTACAAATTGGA